>NC_142480.1:4618750-4957500 GCF_049115385.1 Moschus berezovskii | reverse complement strand
TAGGATTTACTTATGCTATGTGGGAGGCACCTGGCAGTGTCTGTCACGCGGCGGGCCCTGCATTGAGAAGCCCTGCCCTCTGGAGGCCTGCTCATTGCCACGGCCGAGAAGTTGCCTCAGCCCCCGGGCTCCTGTGCGTCATGGAGCTGACTGCCAGTGGAGACGGCTGACTCATGCGATGGCATTTTGTGTGGCATTGTGCAGTTCAGCCTGGCACAGCACACCACACCCACAGCAGGTATTCAAGAGCCATTAGTGTTTATGAAGGGGATAAAATTGCCCAAATGGAGGGAAGTCATCAAAATAAGAGCCTTCGCCTGTCTCATGAAAGTTAACTTGCAAACCTAATGACTGCTGGGCTGTCGAGAAAGTGTCATCTGGATGTCTCACTGGAGACAGAACTCTCTGGAAGGGCAGTCGGGAAGCCCCTGATCGCCTCGTGGGGGCAGAGGACGCATTTTACATGACAGTGAGTTGGAGAAATTAGCAGTGGTCTGCGAGGAACACCCCCCCGCCCCCCCGCCCCGCTCAGTTTAACCCTCTGAGTTGCAACAGCTTTAAAATGAATGCAGGAAATAGCTGTATATATTCTTCATACTCCTCATGTTTTCTCTGCAAATAAAAGCGGTCTTGAATGTCTGAGATTCTGGTGACAGAAATCCCTCTCCTTTGTGAAATACGTTGCTGGGGCTGGGAACAGAACCAGCACAGCATATTCTATGCTGCGGGGGGGTGGGGTGGGGCGAGGCCAAGAGGTTCGTCCAAGCTTCACTTCTGGTCGGGGCTGGGGGAACAAGGACCCCCGACTTTTGGCCCGAGGCCAGGTTTACGTCAAGGAGAGGATCCATTGTTTAAAAACAAATGGGCGTAACAATCCCAGAACAGTCATTTTCAAGTCATTCTCTGATAAAGATAGAACGCTTAATTTAGGCAGATTTAATGGTTTCAGAGCACTTGGCGTAGTCCTGGGGTAGAAATCAGTGTTTTCCTTACTCCATTTCAACCTGACTTCATTCCCATCTTTGTGTGTTTAGTGTCATTTATACCAGGGGAGCGTTTTCCCCTTGGATGCGTTTGCACCTGGCAATTTGTGCAGGAATTCCTTGATTGCAAAATAGCTCCTCTCAAAAAAACGCAGACAGGCAGCCGCACTCAGGAGCCCCTCTGCCACCGGCAGTGGGCTGCTGCCAGACACCTGGGTTTGAGCCCCGCTGGGGCCTGCCGCTCAGTCTGTTCTCAGCCACCATTGGCCAGTTTATAGAAGGGGGGTAGGATAGGACCCCTCGTAAGGTCATGGGGCCATGGAGACTGGCCACTGTGATACAGGGTAAGCTCTCAGGGGCAGGGGACCGCACTGGGCACTGAAGGACACAGGGATGGAAAGACAGGCCTCGGCTTGTTGAGGCGGGAGAAGCTTGTGTGTCCGGGGCTACCCCCTGCCCAGCTTTCCAGGCGGCCTCCACCTTCTGGGGTGTTTAGAGGCTCATTCCTTGCTTCTGTTCCCTTTTCTTATTTTGGGTGAGCTGGAGCAGCAAATCTCAGATCAGATTATTTGGAAGATCCATATTACCATTGATTATTTATGAAGGGACAGGCCAGGAGGGAGGTAAGCAACTCGATTAATTCGTCAGTGAGGCAGCTGGAGGGACGTGTGACAAGCAGAGCAGGCTGTCATTTGACCAGAGATTGTCTGCACCGGGATTGTTGCCCCAGGGTGGCCATGATGACGAATGTAATTGACGTTTTTTTTATTAACCCTGAAATGATTAAAGATGTTGCCGTTGAATTTGTGTCAGAGTGCCCGGTCCCTGGCCTTCCGAGTGGGGCTTCCCCGTTGGAGGCAATGAGCAGCCTTGTGTTTACTTCCTGCTCCTCGATTTCATCAAGCAAGGCACACCGAGCGGTGCCTGAGTTGGTCTTGAAAGCAGGCCCAGGAGCCCAGGCTCTGCTTCCTGGCTCAGGTTCTCAGAATGTTCTGGCACTAGTGTCATGATGGACACTCAGAAGGCACTCTGTTCATTGAGCGTCAGGCGTTAGCTGGGCCCTGGCTTCGTGGTGGGTCCCAAGATGTACAGAGTGGCAGGTTGGGGGCCCTGCCCCTCGAAGGAGCCATCCCTGCAGAGGGGGGTTGTGTAGATGTCCACGGGAGCAGTTGTGTGGCCCAGGTGCTGGGAGCTGGACCAGGGCTGCCCTCAGGGCTGGGGGAGGAGGGACGGTGGCACAGGGCTGACGTGGGTCCCAAAGGGAGGGCGTCCCCTCACCAGGCGGAGCTCAAGCTCGGGGGCCTTCTAGGCAGAGGTGGAAGCAGTGTCAGGGCGCGTGGAAGGGGGTGAGTTGGAGGGAGCAATGAATGGTGTGCAGGAGCATCCCCCGGGGCGGCTTGGTGCGGCCCTGCGGGCAGGCTAGGGGCTCAGTGGAGACCAACGTGGGCTTGCTGCTGCCTTGCCTGCCGCCGAAGTTGCCGAAGCTCTCTGTGCTCAGTTCCCTCACCTGCAAAGTGGAAGCAGTCATCATGGCCTCACATCTGTCAAGGCTGCCGTGGCGATGAAGTGGCACTTGGAGTAAAGCTCTCGACCCGCTGGTCCTGGGCAGGGCACCAGGCAGCGGGCATCCCGTGGGGTTGCTGACGGTGGAGGGGGCGGGGCTTGTGGGGGTGCAGAGTTGCCCATTGATGGTGCCAAGCGCTGGGCGGAAGCCGCCACCCTGGCTTCCCATCTTCGAGCCGAGAAGCCTCCTCTTGAGAGGGTCAGGCAGCCGTGCAGGGTCATACGTGGCCGTGCAGGGGCTGGGAAGCGGCGGGGGCCTCCTCTAAGAGGAGCGAGCTTGTGTAGCGAGGGCTTAGGACGTGGCCCCCTCACGGCGAGGATAGGGCAGCCACAGTGCCCCTCAGCGGAGCGACGCGTCGGACGTTCCCGGAGCACCTTTCTGCTGGGGACACAGGCTCACTCAGACACTGAGCAGTATTTACTAGGTGCCGCCCGCGCTCTGTCTGAGCCACACGGGCTTTCCAGGTGGTGCTCGTGGTGAAGTCAGAGCCTTAAGTGTCGCTTGCTCAGTCATGTCTGACTCTTTGCGACCCCGTGGACGGTAGCCCACCAGACTCTTCTGTCTGTGGGATTCTCCAGGCAAAGATACTGGAGTGGGTAGCCATTTCCTTCTCCAGAGGATCTTCCCGACCCAGGGATTAAACCCAGGTCTCCCGCATTGCAGACAGATCCTTTACTGTATGAGCCACCAGGGAAGCCTCAGTGGTAAAGATCTCACCTGCCAATGCAGGTGACATAAGAAACGTGGGTTTGATCCCTGGGATGGGAAGATCCCCTGGAGGAGGGCATGGCAACCCACTCCAGTATTCTTGCCTGGAGAATCCCACGGACATAGGAGCCTGGTGGGCTACAGTCCATGGGGTCGCATGGAGTCGGACACGACTGAGTGATGCAGCATGACACACTGTGTTCCAGGCATTCTGTGAGATCCACAGTACCCTGGTGGGTACGCGGTGGGGAAAGGAAAGAAAAGAAGATTGAGACATGTCTAGCAATGTGGATAATTGCCATTTCAGCCTCGAAATAGTGAGTCCATGTCATTCAAATTTTGTATATTGGCCCCTTGCCAACCCCAGCTGAACGCCCCCGCCTCACCATTGCACAGACTTAGAAGGAAATTTACCCCTTGTGACTTACTTAGACCTGTTGCTTGGGAGCCTTTCCCATCAGTTTAATCTCTTCTGCCTTTTAATCCTGCGGCTGGCAGGATGTTGCAGGGGCAGTAATTTAATAAAAAGTATGCAGTTTGTAAAGCAGCTGCTATTCTGTGTACTAAGCACATTTGCCAACCTTTTCAGGGAAATCTCCAAGCTGTTCTTGGAACTTGGCGATACTGCAGGGGAAAAAAAAAAGTTATATTTAATAACATTTCATCCTTTGGGTTCTGCAGCTAATAGTAGCCTAAATGGGAGCCGTGTCTGAAAGCCATTTCTTTATGTGATTCAGAGAACCAGGACACTGCAATTACCCCGTGTACGAGATTTATGAAAACATTAATGCCTAACAAGAAGCAAACATCTCAATAAGTTATTTAATTTGAAGTTGCAGGCCTGGCGGCCGGTTCCTAACTCAGCCCTGCTGTCAGCCCACAGGCACTCACTCGCTCGGAGGCGGGGTTGGGGTCAGGGGAAAGCAGAGCTGGGTTAGAGTCCCGTCCTCCTGGCTCAGGAACCCACCCCTGCCAGGGTAACCTCGTTAAGTCTGTAACATGTGGCAGCCACATGATCTGCTGGATGAGAGACACGCGTTTAGCCAAATTCACGTGCTACACGCCTTCCCTTTCTTTATTTCCCCCCACCCCAAACTGACATAAAAAAGGAGACTCACACACAAGCAGATGTCAGAACGACTGCCGTCCTCTGCCTCATCAACTGGAAAAGCCACCAATTGAATTACTCCCGACACCGTTTCTGCGGATGGCAGATGTGGGGCGGGAGCCCGGGGTGGGGGCCGTCTATTTTCCTGTGTTCGGTGATAGCTGAAGCCTTAATTCAAAAACAAATTAAGTCCTTCAGCTGTCACTTGATTGTTCCCTCCGATCTTTGGGGATACATGTCCTTGCTCCTGCCTCGGATCTCTTCTCCTTTTTCTCGAAGCTTCCCCCCACCTTTTTTTTTTTTTCCTCTTTGCCCAGAACTCAACATTTTTTTTTTTTTTATAAAAGCATGCATTATTTAGAGCCTGTCGCTTCCTGAAGTTCTTTAATTACAGAATTAAACCAAAGTAATGACAGTTTAATTTGTTCTTTCAATAATTGGGAGCGCTCGGGGCTGCTGTGGAGTGCGTGCGTTTGGGAAGCATTGAGGAGCGCGCGCTGAGTGCTGAGGTCATGAGTCATAATCACGGCTGCAGTCTGTCCTGGTGCTGGGCTGGGTGCTCCTCCTGCACACTCTCAGTTTATCCTCCTGGCCACCTTGAGGAGGGGGGTCCCTCTGCTCTGTCCCGCCTCTCCCAGAAAGGAAGGACAGAGCGCAGTCTGTCAGGCAGCCGGAGGGAGGCCAGGCCCCCCCGCCTCTGGGTCTAGCATTCCCCACCCCAAGCCCCTGTCTGCTTCTTGGGCCCCAGCAGTGGTCTCAGTCCCACGAAGGGCAGGCCTGAGAAGCTCGCACCCGCGCCTGGCTGAGTGCTGAGGCTGAACCCATGAAAAGGAAAGGAGAGCCAGGCAGGAGGGGCCCAGTGCCCCACAGAGGCTGCTGGCGATTTGTCAACTTCGAAAGTAGCGGCAGGGGTGCGGAGAGGCATGCTTGCAAGCCCAGCCTGTCCCATTTGGTTTGTGGGTCAGGAAAGCCGCCCCAGGGAACCTCGCTGAGGGCGTCGCTCTAAAGCCTGTGGCGTGAGGTGGAGCCCAGGTGTGTGAGGCTCTGTCTGGTCTGGGCTCCCCTCCGGCCGGGGCCTGGCCCAGCCCTGCCTGACTTAGGACAGGTCTCGTCACTGAGGCTAGGGCAGCTGCCGAAGCAAAGGCGGTGGGCTCAGGGCAGCTGCGTTTGCTTGGATGCACGTGGCCCAGGCCTCGTTCTCCGCCCACTGACCCCAGGGCCCACCAGACCTCTGGACCTGTCTGTGTGTCTCTGGACGCGTCCATCGTGTCTGCTTGGGTCCTGGGCTGGGGCTGTGGTCCTGGGCCTCCAGGACTGAGCTAAGGCGGACACTGGGTGCCCTTCCGTGTGCAGCTGAGACATCTGGCCTTGCCGGCCTACCGGAGGGAAGCGCTCGCGCTATGCCTTAACTTTTTTTGAGTCTGAAGCCCTGTTTGCTCCAACACCAGGACATTTTGCTGGCAGGTGGTAAAGGATGAGAAAGAACAGACAGCCGGCCGGCGGCGCCTGCCTTTGTGCCTTCTACTCCGTTACCGTAATTCTTTTTGAGCCTCCCTGCAGCTCTGGGGAGCGAGGGGGCTGGCCCCATTTTCTAGCTGTGGAAGTGGTGGCCCAGAGGTGGGGTTGCCTGCTTAGGCCACGTTGATGGAAGGGCACTGTGGGGTTAGGGTTTGGGCTGTCCGAAGTTCCCCTTGGGATTGGGCCTTCACGTCCCCGTAGCTTTCACCCTGTGTCTCCCAGGCCGCCTGCCTGCTCTCGGACCCCCCAGGACGTGGAGCCCCACCCTACGGCTCCCCGGTGGACATGGGAACATGTGAATGCATTCTCTGCAGCGATGTCTAGATGAATTTAGGATGAGAGGATTCAGTTACACTTTATTATCGTTTGCCATTAAAAATCATGCAAATAAGCCACGGGAAAAGGCAACTTGTATTGTTTTGGACACCAGATTTACATGTTTACTGGAAGAAAAATGACACGAAGCGCCTTCAAGGTGGTAATAAGATTGTGCCTCAGAGCTTTCGCTTTGTTGGTCTTTATAATTTATGCCACGACCACTTCCAGAAGAGATTTTAAACTAGTTTATCATAAAAACTTAGAGCGCAACAAGAGGATCTGGAGGCTTACCGCCGTAAGGATGAAAAGAAAGCTTAGCAGTGCTGTGGCTTGGGGGCAGGGGTGGGGGTGGCAGAATGTGCCTAAGCCAGCCGACCTGGTCCGCGAAATCACTGGAAACTTTCCTGCTTGCCAGAGCTGAAAGGGAGGCCTGCTGGGCGGCAGGCTTCTCGTTTTTGGGTTATCGGGAACCTCCCCTCCGCCTTTGTTCTCCAGTCCCGGGTTGCCTCGTTAAGCCCCTGACTCCTCTCTGGGAAGGAGTGGGCTTGGAGTCCGGCTTGGAGCATCTGGGCAGAGAGGGTCCAGGCGAGAAAGACACTGTGTTCCATCCTAAGTGTTGGAGGCGGTGCTGGGGAGCAGCCCCCTTGCCTTGGGGTGTACTTCCAACTTGGTGACAGGCCACCTGGGTGATACCCGCCTTCTGGGGAAAGACTTTAGGTCGGCTGTCCCGGCCAAGGAGAAGGAGGCTCAGCCACGAGGATTCGGAGCCCTCGGTTAACCACTGCATGTGGTCCGTCCCTGGCACCGTGCCTGCCCTGGGCCACCTTCTGGCTGGTGGGGTGGGAAGGAACAGCTGGAGGCCCAATCAGAGTCCAGAGCGAAAGCGGGTTGACGTGTACACCTGCTCCTGGGGTCCCTGGGGGTCTTCACAAATGACGCGAAGCCACAGCAGGCACCCTGCCGATGTGGACGATCAACATCAGTAAAGACACGTATAGATTATAACACACAGTGCACAGCGCACCGTTGTTTGCTCAGCCGCTCAGTCGTGTCCGACTCTCTGCAACCCCATGGACTATAGCCCGCCAGGCACCTCTGTCCATGGGATTCTCCAGGCAACGATACTAGAGCGAGTTGTCGTTTCCTAGTCCTGTGGATCTTCCCGACCCATGGATTGAACCTCTTGAATCTCCAGCATTGGCAGGCGGATTCTTTACCACTTCGCCACCTGGGAAGCCCCCACACCGCAGTAAAAGAACAGCTTGAAAGCTAAGCAGCAGTGGAGCTGCTTTCCTCTTAAGAAAAAGCTGGAAGCCACGTGCCATATCCAGAAGCTCCTGAGCAAGAGTGTGGGAGAGACAGATTGACTAATGACCAGATGGGCCTTCGGTAATCAGTACAGGCATTGCTGATCACACCTGGCTCTCAGGGGAACTGCTGTTCTCTGATGTATGAGTCCTTGTTGCTGTCAGCACAAAAGTACAGGTAAAGGGATTTCTGGCTGCTAAACTCACAGCCAGGCAGCTTCTGTAAATTACAGGCTGTGTGACCACAAAAATCGTTGACTTAAGTGCTGCAGACTTATCCTTATTATCCGATTATATAACTCTTAATCCTTTAGAATCACTTGTTAAACTTTCATAGGTAAAATAATTTTGCACTCATTGAAGTAATGTAATTATATAGACTAATTCAAAACTATTAGAAAAATTTTGGGGGCTCCATTTACAATACCACCTAATGCATTCCAGGTACAGTTTGTTAGGGAGTGACGAATTTTCAGCCTCCAAGAACCCCAGGCCTGGGCATGAGCTCGGATGTGGAGGGCTTGAGTTCACTGAAAGCTACCGGTGGCGCTAGTAGTAAAGAACCTGCCTGCCAGTGAAGGAGATGCAGGAGGCTCAGGTTTGATTCCTGGGTCGGGAAGATCCCCTGCAGAAGGAAATGGCTACCCACTCCAGAATTCTTGGATGGAGAATCCCATGGACAGAGGAGCCTTGGCGGGCTACAGTCCATGGGGTCGCAAAGAGTTGGACACCACTGAACGACCTAGCACAATGCATTCCAGGTAGTTTGTTAGGGAGTGATGACTATTCAAACCGCGAGAACCCTAAGCCTGGGCAAGAGCTCGGTGGGCTGAGGTTTTGAGTTAACTGAAAGCTACCAGAAACTGGTTGGTCCTTAGCGGGCCCTTTTAGAAGTAAGTAGACTTAGGGGTTGTTTCTGAGAAATGGACTCAGTTTCAGTTCAGTTCAGTCGCTCAGTCGTGTCCGACTCTTTGCGACCCCTTGAATCACAGCACGCCAGATCTCCCTGTCCATCACCAAATCCCGGAGTCCACCCAAACCCATGTCCATTGAGTCGGTGATGCCATCCAACCGTCTCATCCTCTGTGGTCCCTGTCTCCTCCTGCCCTCAATCTTTCCCAGCATCAGGGTCTTTTCCAGTGAGTCAGCTCTTCTCATCAGGTGGCCAAAGTATTGGAGTTTCAGCTTCAGCATCAGTCCTTCCAGTGAATATTCAGGACTGATTTCCTCAGATGGACTGGTTGGATCTCCTTGCAGTCCAAAGGACTCTCAAGGGTCTTCTCCAACACCATAGTTCAGAAGCATCAATTCTTCAGTGCTTAGGTTTCTTTATAGTCCAACTCTCACATCCATACATGACCACTGGAAAAATCACAGCCTTGACTAGACGGACCTTTGTTGACAAAGTAATGTCTCTGCTTTTCAGTATGCTGTCTAGATTGGTCATAACTTTCCTTCCTAGGAGTAAGAGTCTTTTAATTGCATGGCTGCAGTCACCATCTGCAGTGATTTTGGAGCCCAGAAAAATAAAGTCAGCCACCATTTCCACTGTTTCCCTATCTGTTTGCCATGAAATGATGGAATCGGATGCCGTGATCTTAGTTTTCTGAATGTTGATTTTTAAGCCAACTTTTTCACTCTCCTCTTTCACCTTCATCGAGGCTCTTTAGTTCTTCTTCACTTTCTGCCATAAGGGTGGTGTCATCTGCATATCTGAGGTTATTGATATTTCTCCCAGCAATCTTGATTCCAGCTTGTGCTTCCTCCAGCTCAGCGTTTCTCGTGATGTACTCTGCATATAAGTTAAATAAGCAGGGTGACAGTATACAGCCTGGATGTACTCCTTTTCCTATTTGGAACCACTGGAAACCCATAAATCTACTACGGTTTGACTTTTGCACCAACCTGGAGATATCACAGAGGTCATTTCTGGGCAGTGAGCAGCAGCACTGGGCAGCAGAGCTGGTTTCTGAGGCAGGTGGGCCTGCAAGCCTTCAGTGGGAGATGAGAGTTCTTCCTTGTTGGGTGTCTATGAGTTGAGCAGATCAAAACTTTCTCCTTGTCTCTCAGGAGGGATTTGGGGGTGTCTGGGCCCAGGGTCTCAGCCTGCCACCCCTCCCCGCCTCCAGGTCCGAGCGCTCTGAGTTTGTTGATGCCTGATGCGGTACCATGGGGCGCAGCCGGGCAGGTGAGGGAGGCAGAGGAAGCCGGGCCTGCACAATGACATTTCTGTGGCCTAATGATTTTCAAAAACCATTTGCGAGATTGAGGTAATGTGTTTCCCAGACTCGAGCAATTTCCTCCTTCCCACCGTGCTGAATCAGGCTGCTAAATCCTCTTGCTGTGTGCCTGTAGCTATTGGCACCAGGGGGAAATGGTCAAGTTCAAGGCCCCTGCCGTATCTGTGCTTGGCTCTTCTGGAATTGATGAGTAACTGCACTTTTGAAAATGAAGTTTTTAAGAACGTTGGAAAATGTTAAGTGAGGAAAGCAGGATGCCAGATTATATATTCAGTAGGGTCTCAGGAGAAACCAGGTACACAGAGGAAAAGACGGTGCAGACGCTGTCTGTAGGCTCTCAGTGGCGCCTCCGGCTGAGCGCCGGGGCTAGATCCAGGGTCCCCTTCTGTTCTTTCTCAGTCCCTCACCCGCTGTCCACTGCCCCGGGAGGTGGCACCGGGGTCACACCAGGGGAGGAGCGCCCAGAGAGCAGCACGTGGACTTTGACTCCGGGACTGTCACCTGTGCACTGTCTTCATTTAACCTGGGGCCCCTGTCCTCACACCTAGAGCCGCAGTCTCTTCACCTGTAAAGAGGCCCAGTCCCGTCCACCTCGGGGGGTGCTGTGGAGATTCTGTCATCCGACTCAGCACCTGGCAGTGTGGGGCCCGTAGGGGGGTCTAAAGAAATGATAGCTCTTGTGGGGGTTATCATACAAGTGCGTGTGTGTATGTCTATCAAAATCTACAAAACGAGGTAAATAGCAGGGGAAAGGAGTAATGACTGAAAATGGGAAAGCAGTGCAGTCCATCTGGCCGCACGATTCCACCACTGACCACTCCGTCCTGACCATGCTGACCGCTCTTGTCTTCAGGAAAGAGGAAGTTGGATGGCAATCGAAGGCGCAAGGTGCATCCAGCCCTCCCCGAGGGGAAGCATGGAGCATGATGGGAACATCTGCTGGGATTTTTACCCCTGGTAGTCAGGAGGGCTTCCTGGAGGAAGGAGCATCTAAGCTGAGACCGGAAGGAAATGTGGGGGCCAGTTGGTGGAGAGGGAGGAATTCACTTCAAGTAGAAGGAGGGGTCATGTGTAAAGCCACAGGTGGCAAAGAGCAGGGTGGGTTTGGGAAGCCTCAATGGAAGGTCATGTGAGGTGAGGTGGTGGTGGGAGGTGAGGCTGGTGGGTGAGTGTGGGTCTCTCAGGTCAACTGACTGATTCCCCACTAGACAGGGGTCCATTCACAAATCCCACTGAGTCCCTGAGTGTGTCTGGCAGGAGCCCACAGCCAGATAAGGCCTTATGGCCAGAAGGCACTGGGTGTACCTTCTTGCTGGCTTTCTGGGTGAGTTCTAGGGTCAGGGGCCCGCGTTCTTTTAAGAAATCTTAACGAAAACAACCACCCCACTCAGGGAGGGCTGTGAGAACCGTGGCTCTGGTGGGCAGCGTGGGCCTGACGGAGCTGCCCACAGGACTGCCCTGGAAGCCCTTTTTTGGGGAGTGGAGACAGCCTGGTGCTGGCCTGTGGTGGTTGCCATGGCAGCAGGACCCAAGTGACCCTCACTTTCCTAGAGTGATCGCCCCCCGTCGTGGGGACGTGCCCTGGCTGGCTGTCAGGTGGGGGGTGTCATCTCGGCTGGGTCTCTGAGCAGGCAGTCAGGAGGCGCTCTGCAGGGACAGGAGTGTATGTGACGGCCCAGGACACAGGGGCCCCCAGGCCGGGCCTGCTGGAGGGTTCGGTTGGAGCTGGCTCAGGTCGCACTCTCAGGGCACCCTCTCAGTGACTACCTGGGGCACCCCGGCCTGGCCTTGGGGTGAGCCAGCCTCACACGCCCGCTCAGGTGGCAGGTGTCCCCACTCCCTGCTCCTGCCGTAACTCCGTCCTCCCCGCTGCTCCTCCAGCAGTGCCCCCTCTGCCTGCAGCACCCCAGCTGCTTTCCTCGCCACCGCTCGGATCGCCCCCCAGGCCCTGGCACCCCTTCTTCTGTATGATGTCCGGTGTGTCCTTCGCCCCGGCGGACGTCCTCGTCACTGGTGTCCCGCAGTATCCTGGCCTCCTGTGCCTTAGCCCGAGTGTTCTCTTGGAAGGAAAATCTTGACTATTGCTTTGCTCTCCTATGTTTAAGCCTTTCTGCTGCACCCCCTGCCTGCCATCTTTCCTGGAGGAGGCCAGTTCTGAAGTTCTCCAATCTGTTTTTCCCCACTCCTGTCTCGCGTCCATGCTCATGGGCTCCTGGTCCCCTTCAGGCTGGCTCCTCCCTGACCTGCCTCCCGCCTTGCTCAGAAGCCTGCGCTTCACCTCTTTTACTTATTTATCTAAATTTGTTTATTGAACCTTTGGCCGTGCTGGGTCTTTGTTGCTGGGCACGGGCTTTCTCTAGTTTGCGGCGAGCGAGGGCGCCTCTTCGTTGCCGTGCCCAGGCTCTAGGGTGCACGGGCCTCAGTACTTGTGGCATGCAGGCTTAGTTGCCCCGCGGCATGTGGGACCTTCCTGGGCCAGGGATCGAATCCGGGTCCCTGCATCGCACGGTGGACCCTTAAGCACTGGACCACCAGGGCAGCCCCGTTCACCTGCTCCGACTGTTTCGCGGAGGCCAGCTCTTCCCTCTCATGGTGTCTTCACTTGTACTCCCTGTTTGTACGTTGGCGTAATGTCTTTCTCTTTCATCAGACTCTTGAGAGCTCTTTTGTTCCCCAGAGATTCAGACAGTGAGCGATGTCCTTGGCACGTAGTGGACCCTGAGTAAATATCTGCTGAATAAATCCGATGAATGACTGAGAGTGGCCCAGTCTTTCCAAGGCTGTGTTTGCACACCTGTGAAATGGAGAGAACTCACCCCCTGACCTCATGGGTCTGCGTGAGGATCATGTGATGCCATAATGTAGAAGGCGATGCGCAGAGGTTAAACTATAACGTCATGACTCCTTCTCACCAGGCCTGAGCGATTGAAGGCAGGAGGAGAAGGGAATGACAGAGGACGGGATGGTTAGATGGCATCACTGACGGACGTGAGTTTGAGCAAGCTCTGGGAGTCGGTAATGGAGAGGGAAGCCTGGCGTGCTGTGGTTCACGGGGTCGCAAAGAGTCAGACATGGCTGAGCGACTGAACTGAGCAAGGTCATACCCTCCTCTTCCCCCTCTGGTTTTTGAGCGAGGACTTCTTAGGATAAAAAGATTGGGGAGCAGGGTGAAGCCCCGTTTGATGATCTGCGTTGAGGGTGGGCATAGCAAGGAGGTGAGAGCCCAGCGCCTCAAGGGCAGATGCGACCCTCAGCCTGGAAAGGTCCCCGAGTGCCCTTCCTGGTCCCCTCTGGGGTGGACTGAAGGAGCACCTGGCAGTGTCTAAGTGAGCTCCAGCCCTGAGACCTAGAGCATTCCACCTACTGGTGGACTGCGTTGGTGCCTCGAAGCTGTGAAGAGCGGGGGAAGGTTGAGGAGACCAGATGGGCTTTCCGGAAGAGAAAACAGGTGGTGTTAGAAGCCTGCGATCAACAAAATTAACGTTGACTTCTGGAAAAATCTACAAGTGATTTGTGAGAGAACTCTTGGTTGAAAGTGACAGAATACTCAGTTCCTAGTAACTTAAAGCAAAAAAAGTGAACCCATTGGTTCTAGGGGAGAAAAGGCCGAGGACCGTGCAGCTTCCGGTGTGGCTGTCCCGTGGTCAGATGTCCCTGTGTCTCGGTCCCGCCTTCTGTCCCTCTTGGCTACCCCTGTGGTGACCCCATTTCAGCTCCGGCTCCCAGCTATTCTCTCATTCACCTGCTTTGCAGCCCAGCTGGCGAGGAAGTGCCGCTTCCCCTCTCCTGCCTGCTGCAGACCGGGGCTGGCGCCTCATGGCCTCGGGTTGGCCAGGCCTGGGTGACATGTCCTTCGTGGGAGCTCTGAGCCTGTAATGCACTGACTGCATGGGGCACAGATGGTTCTCCAAGGAAAGGGGAGAGTGGACACCGGGCAGCCAGTGGAAACCACGGCGCTGCAGGACTGAAAGGCAGTTGTGTGCTTGCCGGGAGCCAGCGTTCATTCCCCCAAAACCATTCACTCTGTTCTGAGTTCTTAGACTCACAGGATCTGTTTGTACTGAAGCTAGAGTCAGTGTGTGTCTTGATTTGGAAAGGACCTCTCACTCCCAGGGCGCAGGCCTTTAGAACCTTGGTGATTCCATCTCATGCTTGTTTTGCAGAAGAGCTGGAACCTCAGGTCCTCCTGGTGGCAGAGAATCTCTGGCTCGTTCTGTGAGCATGGAGAGAGAGAGGGGGTGTCTGCCACGTGTTGCAGTCCAACTGGATCACCATGACTTGTTGAAAAATAGCACCCATCTCAAAGAATTAATGATTTACTCCTAGAGTTGGGAGAGGTTTCTCATGATCAAAGGGCATTGAGCTTAGCATTCTTCTGTTCCACAGTTTAATAATAAATTGTGTAACATCACAGAAGTGAGGTCTGCTTGTCCAAGCTGTTGTGTTCAAGCACTAAGTTGTGTCCAATTCTGTGACCTCATGAACTGCAGCACGCCAGGCTCCCCTGTCCTTCACCAATTCTCAGAGCTTGCTCAAACTCATGTCCATTGAATCGGTGATGCCATCCAACCATCTCATCGTCTGTCACTCCCTTCTCCTCCTGCCCCCATTCCCAGCATCAGGGTCTTTTCCGATGAGTTGACTCTTTGCATCAGGTGGCCAAAGTATTGGAGCTTCAGCTTCAGCATCGGTCCTGTAGATAACTACAGCCCAGGATGGCCATTCTTTCGTTCATCTGTCCCTCATCCGTCCATCCGTAAATGGCTGTC
Organism: Moschus berezovskii; assembly: GCF_049115385.1. Lineage (NCBI taxonomy): Eukaryota > Metazoa > Chordata > Mammalia > Artiodactyla > Moschidae > Moschus > Moschus berezovskii. Next base: position 4,942,985 of record NC_142480.1, on the reverse strand, counting down.
AGTGGGAAGAGGGGTCAGTCTGGCCTTGTGTTGTGTTAGTCCAGAGAGCAGGGTTGGGAGCTGTGGATGGGAGCATGTTGTAGGTGAGCAGTGGATGGGCATTGGTGGTTGAACCTGAAGGCTCTGCAGTCAGTCTGCTTGTGTCTGATTCCCTGTTCCACCTCTCACCCTGTGACCGGGGTAGATGACCTCCCTGTGCTTCAGCTTTGTCATCTGTCAGATGATGTTTATGATAATACTTACCTCATACTTAGTGGTAAGGATTGAGTTTAATTCCTGTGCTTAGAAGCTTTTTTTGGTGACTGCTGAATGCGTGATTACTGTTACCTGGAGGTGGGAGGTGAGGTGGTATTTTGTCTCAGAATAATGTCCAAGATTGCCGTGCTCTCAGAAGGGGCTCTGGCACCTCCTGGAGCCTGCACTCCCCGCCGTTGGACAGGCTGCACCCCCTGCTGGGGACCCTGCATGCCACCGAGGGCTCATCCCCACTCTGCAAGGAGGGTGGCACTGATGACCTCCAGAGTCTCCATCTCCAGCTGTCCGCGCATCCCTCAGCAACCTCTATGAGATGCCTCGCTCTTAATCCTTTTTACCCAAAGAAAACTCTTTTTTGCCCTTTTACATCTTCTGTTGACATTTAAAACTCCTTCCCTTTGTTCTGACCTTACTGAATAGAGGGCATAATTTCTTGGAATTCTCTGTATAATGAATGCGTGTGTACTTACAGATTCTGGTCAAGTTTCTCCTCAACCTTTACTTTGAGGGAACTTGCATCATTTGGTACAGAAAACATTTTAGGAAGCACTTAGAAGGGCGGCGTAAGATGAAAATGCTGCCTTAGCGCCCACTATTTCTGCACATGTGAACCCCTTGTAATACAGATACCAGCCGAGTTACCCTGCTCTTAGAGATTGCATTGAAATTGGTTCAGACTCCTCTAATTGCATGTGGTGGGAACCCCGCAGGCTTCTCAGGCTCTCCACAAGTTTCCCTGGAGCTGACAGGGTGGGAGGGTCTGTGTGGGGGGGACCGTCCCCTCAAATCCCTCCTGGCTCCTCCTTCATGCCTGCAGTAGAGGGCATCAGCTGGCCCATCACACTGGCCTGCTTCCTCATCTCCATGACACAGTGGCTCACCCGCAGGGAGAGTGGTCCAGTCCCCTCACTCTTCTAAATACCCCTACCAGGATTCAGGATGTAGAGAGATTCTGACTGAAGTACTGGGGCAGAGAAGCGTGTATATGCCGGGTGCGAGGGTGGAGGGGAAGAGATAAGGTGGGTTATTACTCTCTGTTACTGCACACCAGATGCTTAAAACGGAATATTAGATTTGACTTCCAGCAGCCAAGCAGCAGTTCCCATCAGACTAACTTTCCCGCAGCTGACAATTATAAACTGAACAAAAACACAGCAAACTGCCTAAAGGTATTGGAGAGCAACAGAAAGCAAGCAGACCTAGAAGGGAGCCTTCCCTTAGAAGAGGAAAACGGAACTGGGTGAATTTCCTGCTTTTATGTTTTTCTGCATGAGGGTAGGTTCCAGTCTGTACCAGGCAGAGCAGCTAACATTCAGATAGAAAGCCGGCAGTGTTACTGACTTGAAGAGCCAGAAGATGTAATTTGGGGCAACCAGAGCGGCTAAAGAGTGAGGAGGGAAAGGAAGGGGTCAGAGAGGGGAAGCCACAAGTTCTGTGTATAGACTCTACCCAAATCTCTGATGACTCCTGAATCCACGAGGGGGGCAGATTCTAAGAAGCTCAGCTCATACTAAGAAAACTGAATAGAAATTTCTACTGCTGCACACAACAGAGAAGACAGTTTGAAATTTGAATAGAGGCAAGTTAGCTTCCTGTTTAAAAAAAAAAGTTGATGTTATTCAGAGAAACATAACGGAATCCAGAGTTTGTATAATGTAAATTTTGCATGAATAATATCTAGTATGTGTTAGTTACTCAGCTATGTTTGACTCTTTGTGACCCTATGGACTATAGCCCACTAGGCTTCTCTATTCATGGAATTCTCCAGGCAAGAATACTGGAGTGGGTTGCCATCCCCTTCTCCAGGGTATCTTCTCCATCCAGGTTTCCTGAATTTCAGGCAGATTGTTTACCATCTGAGCCACCAGAGAAGCCCAATAATATCTAGTATTTCACTCCAAAGTACTCAATGTAGTAGGAAATAGGAAAAGGGGACCTACATTCGAGAGAAAGTGTTTCTCTCCAAGATAATCCTGATGTTGAAATTAGCAGACAATTGTTTTAAAACAGTTATGACAATACTCAGAGACACAAAGGAAAATATAGTCACAATGAGTAAAAAGCTAGGAAATCTCTGTACAGAAATAGAAACTTATAAGGGGATACAGAGTCTAGAACTGAAAAATATAGTAGTGTCTGAAATAAAGACTGTGTGCTTTGGACTCTATTGCAGAATGGAGAGGACGGAAGAAAGAGCCAGTGAATTTGGAAATAGAGTAATAGAAATTATTCAACCTGAAAGCAGAGAAAAAGAATAGAGGGAAAAAGGAACAGATATTCAGGGACCTCTGGACAATAACCAGATATTTGTGTAATATATAAGAGGATGAGGTGGTTGGACGGCATCACCGACTCGATGGACATGAGTTTGAGTGAACGCCGAGAGTTGGTGATGGACAGGGAGGCCTGGCGTGCTGTGATTCACAGGGTCGCAAAGAGTTGGACACGACTGAGCGACTGAACTGAACTGAACTGAACAGTATAGGAGTAATATATAGTAGTATTAGTATATGCACTGTTGTTGTTCAGTTGCTCAGTCATGTCCAACTCTTTGCGACCCCATGGACTGCAGCACACCAGGCTTCCCTTCACTGTCCTTCACCGTCTCCCAGAGTTTGCTCAAACCCATGTCCACTGAGTCAGTGATGCCATCCAGTCATCTCATCCTCTGTCACCTCCTTCTCCTCCTGCCCTCAATCTTTCTCAGCATCAGGGTCTTTTCTGATAAGTTGGCTCTTTGTATCAGGCGGCCAAAGTATTGGAACTTCAGCTTCAGCATCCGTCCTTTCAGTGAATATTCAGGGTTGATTTCCTTTAGAATGGACTGGTTTACTCTCCTTGCTGTTCAAGGGACTCTCAAGAGTCTTCTCCAGCACCACAGTTGGAAAGCATCAGTTCTTCAGTGCTCAGCCTTCTTTGTGGTCCAACTCTCACATCCATACCTGACTACTGGGAAAATCATAGCTTTGGCTATGCGGACCTTTGCTGGCAAAGTGATGTTTCTGCTTTTCAGTATATTGTCTAGGTTTGTCATAGGTTTTCTTCCAAGGAGTGAGCATCTTTAAATTTCATACCTTTAGTCACTGTCCATGGTGCTTTTGGACTCTAAAAAAATAAAATCTGCCACCGTTTCCACCTTTTCTCCACCCGTTTGCCATGCAGTGATGGGACCAGATGCCATGATCTTCGTTTTTTTTGAATGTTGAGTTTTAAGCCAGTTTTTTCACCCTCCTCTTTCATCTTTATCAAGATGTTCTTTGGTTCCTCTTTGCTTTCTGCCATTAGAGTGGTATCATCTGCATATCTGAGGTTGTTGATATTTCTCCTGGCAATCTTGATTCTAGCTTGTGATTCATCCAGCCCAGCATTTTGAATGATGTACTCTGCATTTAAGTTTAATAAGTAGGGTGACGATACACAGCCTTGATGTACTCCTTTCCCAATTTGAAACCAGTCCATGGTTCTGTGTCTGGTTCTAACTGTCGCTTCCTTCCTAATTGGAGTCAAAGATGAGAGAGAGCGTGGGGAAGAAAAAGCTATTCAAAGAAATAATGCCTAAAACCTCACCAGATTTGGTCAAAATATGTACATTTCCAGATTCAAAAGAAAAAGAAAGCCAAACCCTGCAGATCCCAAACAGGACAAATGTAAAGGAAATCACACTGTGTTTTGACCTAGCATAGTTAAGCTTCTGGAAACCAAAGATAAAGAGGAAAATCTTAAAAGTAGCCAGAGAAAAATGAAGGTCATGTGGAAAGGGATAGTGATATAAATATATATATTCTGACTTCTTATCAGAAACAGTAGAGTTCAGAGACAGTGAAATGGCACTTTTAGCGTGCCATTAAAAACATTTCAACTCATGATGCTGTATCCTTTAAGAAGGAAGGTGAAATGAAGACATTTTCAGATGAATGAAAAGTAGGCGAGAATTTGTTGAGCAGGCGTGCACTGCAGAAATGTTAAGGGAGTTCTTTAGGACAGAGAAATACGATACCAGATAGAAACTTGTATCTTTAGGAAGAATTGAAGAGGCTGTAAATGGTGCATATGTGGGAAGATATAAAAGACTATGTTTTCCTCTTACATTAAAAAAATGCACAACTATTTAAAGCAAACATTATCACATTACATTGTGGGATTTATAACATGTGGATGTAATACATATGACAGCTATAGCATAAAGGATAGGGGTTGGAGAAAATATATTTATGGTTGTAGGCTTCTCATATTTTATGTAAACTGGTACAGTTTAACTCTAAGATGATTTTAAAATATTAAGCATGTGTATTGTAATCCTTAGCACAAACACTTAAAAAAACGTTGAGACATAGCTAAAAAAGCCAATAGATGAAATGGAATTCTAAAAATAGTTCTCCCAAAAGGAGACCACAAAGGAGGAAAAGAGGAATAAAGCACAGGTGAAAACAGAAAAAAAAAAAAGAGCAGAGTGAAGATGTAAATCTGCTCATATTGACAATCATATTATATGTATATCAGTTAAACACTACAGTTAAAGGAGATTGTCAGGGGACTTCCTTGGTAGTCCAGTGTTAAGACTTCACCTTCCAATGCAGGGGACGTGGATTCAGTCCCTGGCAGGGAGCTAAGATGCCATACGCCTGTCAGCCAAGAAAACAAAACATAAAACAGAAATAATATTGTAAAAAATTATTTCAATAAAGACTTAAAAAATGGTCCACATTAAAATTTTAAGTTTTTTTTTTTTTTTTTAAAAAAGGAGATTGTTAGAATGGATACAAAAGCCAGACTAAATTGTATACTGTTGGCAAGAGGTGCACTTCCAGTAAGAAAGAAGCTAACAGTAAATGCATGGCATAAAGGGATATCATCCAAATAGTAAGCTTAAGAAGACCGAAAGTATTGTAATATTAAACAATAAAATAGGCTTCAAGACAAAAGGTATTAGCAGAGATAAGAGGGACTTTTCATAATGATAAAAGGATCAATTCATCAGGAAGACATAGCAATCTCTACCTAATAACAGAGCTTCAAAATACATGAAGTTGTTTTCACAAAATTAAACGGAGAATAAACAAATCTATAGCCATAGTTGGATATTATAACACTTTTCTCTAAGTAATTGATAGAACAACTAGACAGATCAATAAAGATGGAAGATCCGTATAACATTGTCAGCTACCTTAACTAACATTTAGGGAACACGATACATAACAAGTGCAGGGTATAGATGTTTTTCAAATTCAAATAGTGCTTCTCTAAGGTAGGGCATGAGCTATGATATAAAGCAAATCTCAATACATTTTAAAGGGTTTAAACAATAGAAAGCCTAGTCACTGATCACAATGGAATTAAATTTTTAATAAATAATAATGACTGAAAAATAAAAAAAAAATAACTCCACAAACATTTGACAATTAAATCACACACTTCTAAATAACTTATGAGAACTTATGCTTTTGGCAGAGATGGAGTAATACGGGGCCAGATTTATGCTTCAAGCTTAAACAATTAAAAAAACAGAGAAAATGTAAGGGAACAGTGATTTTCAGACGCTGAACACCAGGTACTGTAGGCAGTGATCCCTGAGAGAGAAAAAAACGAATGGTCCCCGAGATTGTTTCAGGTGACTGCCAGGTGGGAGTTTCTGGACTCTAGCACAGGGAGGAGACACCCAGATGGGTCCCAGTGATCTTCCTGGGTTGAGGAGGCAGAGCTGGAATCCAAGAACGTCCCGGCAACTTGAGTTCTCAGAATAGAGAATCAGGCATTAGCGTGGTGCCCCGGGGCGAGAGTGGGGCTCCAGAAGTCTGTGGGAGCTTCCCTCACGTCTTCGGTGAAATGCTGATCAGCACATGCGTGTGAGGAAGCTCCCCCAGGTGCGGGAAGAGCCACTTAAAAGGAATAAGATGAACGATCCCCAGGGCTCACAGGACCATGAATATTTCATATTCCCATAAGCCAGAGTGGGAAATCCTTGTAATTCAAAAGGGTACTGCCTCAGGAGTGAAGTAAAACAGCCCCAAATAAATGCTGCTGTGGTTCCTCCTGTCAAAGCTTAGAGACTATCTTGGCAAGAAGTGAACATTTTCCAAGTAATCTAATTGTGTCCCAGAACAAACCTTTAGAGTATTATAGGAATTAAAAAAAAATCCACTAAAGTAAAATTCATGGTGTCTTGCTTCTGAACAAAGATTAAAAGACATGTGAAAGAATCAGAAACATCTGAACCATGAGGAGAAGAAACATGGAAAATGGAAACACGCCCACAAGTGGCGCAGATGATGCGAACAGTAAATTAGAGTGTTCCCCCGACTTTTATACGTGTGCCCGTGTGTGCAAAGACGCAGAGAAAAGCTTGAGCATGCTAGGGAAGACAGAAGGAAAATCCTAATCAGACTCTAGAGGTGAAAAATGTTTTGGATGAGAAATACACTTGATGCCATTATTTGAAAATCATTAACTGTAAAATAAGAGGTTAGCAAATTTGAAAAGCAGAAACTATCTAAAGTGGAACACAGATAGTAAAAAGTTTAGGAGAAAAATAAGGACAGCATCAGTGAACTGTGGGACAACTTCATGCTTACCCAATATACGTGAAATCAGAGTTTTCAGAAGAAGGGAGAGCAGAACAAATTATTTGAAAAAATAATGGCTAAAAGTTTTCCAAATCTGATGAAAAATTAGAAATCCATGTAACCAAAACCTCAGTGAATCTCATCTTATAATGATAAAGGGTTCAGTTATCAAAGGATGTAACATGAGGTACTTAATATTAGGGTCATAAATATGTATACACCTAATAAGAGTTTTAAAATTCATGAAGCAAAACTGAGAACTGCATGAAGAGTCAGTCATATCCACAATTACAGTTGGAGCCTTCAATACCCTTTTCTCAGTAATCAATAGATCAAGTAGGCAGAAAATCAGTAAAGGTATGGAAAACTTGAACAGCATTATCACTCAACTTGGCCTAATTGACATTGATAGAATACTCCACGTAGCAGCAGAATACACATTCTTTCCAAGTGTACATGGAATGTTTACCAAGATAGACCATATTATAGGCCATAAAACAAGGCTCAGTAAATTTAAAAGGATTGAAGTTATTCAAAGTATATTATCTAATGATGATAGGATTAAGTTAAAAATCGATAACAGATATTCCAAATATTTGAAAACTAAATAGCACATATGTAAATAATCTCTGAGTCCTGGGAGAAGCTGATAGGAATTTTAGAAAATATTTTGAACCAAATGCAAATGAAAACCCAACATATAAAATTTTGTGGACTGTAGCCAGAGCAGTTCTCAGATGGTAATTTATACCATTAATGCCTGCGTTAATAAAGAAGAAAATTTCAAATCAATGGTCTTAGCTCCCACTTGAAGACATACAGAAAAAGAAAATTCAACCCAAAATAAGCAAAAGAAAGGTGATAAAGATAGAGCAGAAATAATTGAAATAGAACACAGATAAACAGTAAAATCAGTGAAATAAAAAACTGGTTCCTTGCAATTAATGAAAGTGATAAAACTTTAACCACTCATCAGGAATAAAAAAGATACATATTACCAGTAGTAGGAATGAGAGAAGTGACTTAATTACAAATTCTAAAGATATTAAGAGAGTGCTAAGGTAATGTTGGACTTCTCTGGTGGCTCAGTGGTAAAGAATCCACCTGTCAATGCAGAAGACATGGGTTTGATCCCTGGGTCAAGAAGATCCCCTGAAAAAGGACATAGCAACCCACTCCAATATTCTTATCTGGGAAATCCCTTGGACAGAAGAGCCTGGTGGGCTATAGTCCATGGTGTTGCAAGAGTTGGACATGACTTAGTAACTAAACAACAACAAAGGTAATGTTATGATCAACTTTTTGGCAAGGAATTCTACAACTTAGATGACCTGGATAAATCCCTTAAGAGACTCAGACACTTAAAGCTCACCCACAAAATTAGACAACTCCCAAAGCCTTGTCTCTGTTAAAGAAATTGAATTCCTATTTAAAACCCTTCCCATAAAGAAAACTCCATGCCCCAAAACTTCACTAGTGAATTTTGCCAATATTTAAGGAAGAAATAGTAGCAATTTGTTATGAGTTGAGCTGTGTCTCTCTCAAAATTTGCATTTTGAAGTCTTAACCCCCCAGTGGCTCAGAATATGTCATTATTTAAAGATAGGATTTTTACAGAGATGGTCAAGTTAAAATGAAATCTTCAGAATGGACCGTAACCCAGTATGACTTACGTCTTCATTAAGGGGAATATTTGGAGACAGGCATAGAAGGAGAACACCATATGAACATGAAGACAGCCATCTGCAAGTCAAGAAGAGAGGTCTGGAACAGATCCTTTCCTCATGGCCCTCGGGAGCAACCAGTCCTGCCCTGATTTCAGGCTTTTGGCTTCCAGAACTGTGAGACAGTACATATCTATCTACCACCCAGTTTGTGGAACTTTGTTACAGCAGCCCTAGAAAATTAACACACAATTCTGCTCAAACTCTTCCAGGAAATCAAAGAAGAGGAAACATTTTCCAGCTTGTTCTATGAGGCTACCCTGGTACCAAACCAAGAGAAGAAAGTGATAGACTAATATCTCTCATGAACATGGATGTAAAAATTTTAAATAAAATTTAGCGAATCAATCCTACATACATCCCTTCACTTTTAGCAAACTACAAATAGAAGATAATTTTTTCAAACTGTTAAGGCACGTTTATGAAAACATTACCTTTAGCATCTTTTTTTAAAATTTGTATTTATTTTTAATTGAATGATGATTGCTTTACAATATTGGTTTGATTTCTGTCATACATCAACATGAACTAACTATAGGTGTACATATGTCCCCCTCCCTCTTGAATCTCCTTCCCACCTCCCACCCATTCCCACCCCTACCTCTAACATCTTATTTAACTATAAAGAGTGATTGCTTTCCCCATAGTGTCAGGAACAAGACAGGGGTGATCACTCATGCCACATCTATTCAGAATTGTTCTGGCGATTATAGCCTGTGCAATAAGGCAAGAAAAAGAAAAGATATCTAGATTGGAAAAGAAGAAGTGAAATTGTTTTTGTTCATATACATGATTGTTCATGTAGAAAATTCTACTGACTGTACAGAAAAAGCTTCTAGGACTAGTAGTTTATCAAGTTTGCAGAATTCAAGGTCAATATACAAAAATTAATTGTATTTCTGCATATTAGAAAAGAAGAACCGGAAATGAAAAAAATTTAAAATATCATTTATAATGTCATCCAAACATGAAATTAATAGGGATAAATTTGACAAAAGATGTCTAAGATTTTTTTCATCAGAAAACTAAACCATTGCTTAGATGATTCCTGGGTCGGGAAAATTCCCTGGAGAAGGAAATGGCAACCCACTCCAGTATTTTTTGCCTGGAGAATACTGTGGATGAAGGAGCCTGGTGGGCTACAGTCCACTGGGTTGCAAGAGTCGGACATGACTTAGTGACTAAACAACAAGAGAAATTAAATAAAAGGAGCCATATATCCTGTTCATGGATCAGAAGACTCAGTGTTGTTAAGACATCTCCCCAAATTAGTCGGTGAAACTAGCACAATTCCAGCCCTTGAACACACTCACCCTGAAGGATTCCCAAAGCTCTTGCAGGTAAATGACAGGGTGAAGGCTTGGGCACTGCCTGCACAGGATTTTGCTAAGCTGTGCAAGCCTGATGGTGGTCTCTACAGTGCTATCCTGGGGGGCGGCAAGGGCTGTCAAGGATGGACAGGAGGCCAGGAGCTGGGGCTTAAAACCAGGAAGAGCCACGAGGCAGGAGCTGCCAGGACCCGGTCAAATGAAGATTCACCCGGAAGTCTGAAGCTGCTGTCTCCAGGCGGTGGGATGCCGGCAGACTCTTAATTTTTTTCTTTGTGTTTCCTCTCTCTCTCTTTTTTTTTTTGAAGAAAAATTTCATAGAACACAACTATTGCCAGTGTCATCAGAGAAACAGCCGCCCTATTGTTGATTCCTATGGGGTTTTCTTTTCAGTACTTTTGTAGAATTTGCGTATTTTTAAATGGAGATTGTATTTGTTTTATAACAGAGAGCAAAAGGCAGGCAGACAGACCGAAAGAACATGACCTGTGGCTGAAGCAATAGGTTTTGAGAGACTCGGGGGAGCTGCTGGTGGGGCCACGTCTCAGGAACCAGGACACGGAAACCTCAGGAAATGTGGGGTGAGCAAGCTATAGCACCACACTTCACTTGTCATGTTCTTTCTAAATCTGACTTTTATTGGACACATAGAATGTCTCCAGTTAATAAATCAACTCATCTTAGCACGTTTGACAGCAGACTTAACTCCTTAATTCCACGGAGGTAGATTGGGATCTCTAATTACTTAACTGAAAAAAAGGTACACACGTCAGGCTGCTGCGGTGTTTGGGAATTAATCTTTAAAACTTGACAGTGAACATTAAATTCAATTAAGGAGAGCGATTAGCAAGGATTCTTCTCTCCTTCACCCGGGTACTTTGAGAAGCGACTGACTGGTCTGCATTGATTCTGATGCTATCGTTGTGTATATATCAACCAGGAGAGCCGAGTACGCATTTTTCACTTTGGAGGAGCGTTGTCGGGCAGTTTAGGGATTGATGGATTTCCTGAAACGTGTTTCCAAGACTGGTTCAGGAGGCGGTGGCCGAGAAATCAGGCCTCTCTGGTCGCTGATTTGGCCTTGGTGTCGCAGGGTTCAGAGTCTCTTCTTTCTTTGATTGGGATTCCCATCTGTCCCCTCCTCTCCCTCCTTCTCCTCCTCCCCCTCCCTCCCGCTCCAGCATCTGGTACTCAGGACATGTTTGTTGAATGAATAAGTAAATGAGTGCATTTAATAGATGGGAGCATTTGGGCACATTCATTTTCTGGCCCTCTCTCTGCCTCTCTTTAGGGGAAATACAGGGTAGGATTCATAGCCCCTTGCCCTCCATTCCTAGAAGCGACCACCCTCTCCATGTGTATTTTCTTTTTGAATTTATTTTTTGGTTGAGAGGCCTGTGGCATCTTCCTCCCTGAGCAGGGATCCAACCTGTACCCTCTGCAGTGGAAATGCAGAATCGCAACCACTGGACCACCAGGAAAGGCCTTCCATGAATATTTTTATAGTCTTATAACAAGTGTGCAAATAAACATGATAGTTTTGCTTCATGTGAGTTTTTATTTATTTTTAACATTTAAAAATACTTTTATTTATTTGGCTGTGCTGGGTCTTAGTTGAGGCATGTGGGATCTAGTTCCCTGCCTGGGGATCAAACCTAGGTCCTCTGCATTAGGAGTGTGGGGTGTTAGCCTCTGGACCACCAGGGAAGTCCCTCCTGTGTGTTTTTAAAATTGTGATGAAATACACATAAGATTTACTGATGTAGCCATTTTTAAGTGTAGATTCAGTGGCATTAAGGTAGCTTCCCTGGTGGTCCAGTGGCTAAGACTCTGCACTCCCAATGCAGAGGACCTTGGTTTGATCCATGGGTCAGGGAGATTCCCCCGGAGGAAGAAATGGCTACCCACTCCAGTATTCTTGCCTGGGAAATCCTGTGGACAGAGGAGCCTGTTGGGCTGTACAGTCCATGGGGTCGCAAAATAGTTGGACACAACTTAGTGACTGCTGCTGCTGCTGCTAAGTCACTTCAGTCGTGTCCAACTCTGTGCGACCCCATAGACGGCAGCCCACCAGGCTCCCCTGACCCTGGGATTCTCCAGGCAAGAACACTGGAGTGGGTTGCCATTTCCTTCTCCAATGCAAGAAAGTGAAAAGTGAAAGTGAACTCGCTCAGTCGTGTCCAACTCTCAGCGACCCCATGGACTGCAGTCTACCAGGCTTCTCCGTCCATGGGATTTTCCAGGCACGAGTACTGGAGTGGGGTGCCATTGCCTTCTCCAGGGAACTTAGTGACTGCTGCTGCTGCTGCTAAGTCGCTTCAGTTGTGTCCAACTCTGTGCGACCCCATAGACGGCAGCCCACCAGGCTGTCCCGTCCCTGGGATTCTCCAGGCAAGAACACTGGAGTGGGTTGCCATTTCCTTCTCCAATGCGTGAAAGTGAAAAGTGAAAGTGAGGTCGCTCAGTCGTATCCGACTGAGTGACCCCATGGACTGCAGCCTACCAGGCTCCTCCATCCATGGGATTTTCTAGGCAAGGGTACGGGAGTGGCTTGCCATTGCATTCACATTGTTGTACAACCATCACCACCACTTATCTGCAGAACTCTTCATCTTGCAAAATTGAAACTCTGTCCCCATTAACATGGTCCTCATTTCCCCCTCCCGGCAGTCCCTGGTAACCACCGTTCTACTTTCTGCCATGATTTTGACTGCTCTAGGAACCTCTTATATGTGAGATTATACTTTTTGTGACTAGCTCACTTCACTCAGTGTGAGGCCGTCAGGATTTATCCATATGATGGGATGTGTTAGAATTTCATTTCTTCTTAAGACAGTGATATTCCACTGCATAAGTATACATGTATGTGATGTATATGTATGTGTATATATAGATCACCTTTTGTTCATCCATTTATTCATCAGTGGACACTTGGGTTTCTTCCATCTTTTGACTGTTGTGAATAATGAATGCAGCTACGGACATTCAGTCCAGTTCAGTTTAGTTGCTCAGTTGTATCCAGTTCTCTGTGACCCCATGGACTGCAGCACGCCAGGCCTCCCTGTCCATCACCAACTCTCAGAGACTACTCAAACTCATGTCCATCGAGTCGGTGATGCCATCCAACCATCTCATCTTCTGTTGTCCCCTTCTCCTCCTGGCTTCAATCTTTTCCAGCATCAGGGTCTTTTCAAATGAGTCAGTTCTTCACATCAGGTGGCCAAAAGATTGGAGCTGCAGCTTCAGCATTAGTGCTTCCTGAATATTCAGGACTGATCTCCTTTAGGATTGACTGGTTTTATCTTGTAGTCCAAGGGACTCTCAAGAGTCTTCTCCAACACCACAGTTCAAAAGCATCAATTCTTTGACACTCAGTTTTCTTTATGGTTCAACTCTCACATCCGTACATGACTACTGGGAAAACCATACATTTGATTAGATATACCTTTGTCAGTAAAATCACATCTCTGCTTTTTAATGTGCTGTCTAGGTTGGTCATAGCTTTTCTTCCAAGGAGCAAGTATCTTTTAACTTCACGGCTGCAGGCACCATCTGCAGTGATTTTTGTCACTGTTGTGAAAGTTCTAGGGCCCACAATAGATTTCCCAATGTAGGGATCTGGCAAAGGGACTGAGGACCCCCAGAGAGTTTACCAGTGGGATTTGAATACAGAACTTCCACAGGACCGGGGAAACAGCCTCTTGGAGGGCACAAACAAAACCTTGTGTGACCAGGACCCAGGAGAAAGGAGCAGTGACCCCACAAGAGACTGAGTCAGACTTGCCTGTGTGAGTCTCCGGTGGAGGCGTGTGTTGAGTGGCTGCCGTGGGGTCAGGGGCACTGAATACAGCAGTTCTGGCATAAGCCCTTTTGAAGGAGGTCACCATTACCGCCCTTACCCCTACCACAGTTTGGCCTCAGGCCAAACTACAGGGTGGGAACACAGTCCCATCCATCAACAGCTATGAACATTGGGGTCTTTGAGACCGTGGTTTTCCTTTGTGAGCGTATATACACAAGTGGAATTGCCGGTTCATACTGTATTTCTGTGTTTAATTTTTTTAGGTCTCGCTATACTTTTTTTCCCTCTAGTGGCCAGACCATTTTGCATTTCCACCAACAATGTACAAAGGTTCTGATTTCTCCACATCTTTGCCAACACTTATCTTCTTCTTTCTTTTTTTTTTTTTTTAAATAATAGCCATTCTAATGGCTGTGAGGTGGTGTTTTTATGTGCTTTTAAAGCTTAGATGACATCATACTGAGTATATGCAGCAGTGTGTATTGTCTTATGTATTCAGGATTATAACCCTGTAGATCTAGTTCATTAATTTTACTTTATTTTTTCTATTCAAGTCATACTTGTACATAGTTTTGAACAAACGCAGTTTCCTGTGCTCTGCCTTTCCACCATGAATTCCCACTTCACTTTGAAGTCTTCTGGCTGCCTCCTCTGTTACTTCTGTTCATATTTCTACATGTAAATGCTGCTGGTTTGTGCTTTTCAGTCTGAAACCCCAGCTGTTGACCCCTCACAAGGAAGAAAGGAACTGAGCTCTCTTAACATCCTTTGAAGGCCACTGCTGACCTCTTGTTTTCTTAATCTTAGACATTTACATATGCCCGGGAAATAGCGCTTTCAGAACTCTGATCCTATGCATTTTGAGAACCTTCAGGATGTGACAGGGTGAATTTTCTCATCTTGAAAAGGGAGGTTATTGCTCACGTCCAGTTTATGGATGCGCGTGGGCATGCTTGGGTTTACTCTTATTAAGGAAATAAGAGAGGGTCAGGGAATCCTGCTGTTAAAAACCGCACGCTCTACACACCTCAAGAAAGCACAGCCTCCAGCACCGCAGCTCCTGCTGGATGCCAGGCACAGTGTAGTGCGGCGTACCCAGCCCTCTCTCGATCCCCACCGCTGCTGCCCGGGGGTGGGGCCCTGCTTACCCCCGTTTTGTAGAGGTGGAGACTGAGGCCAGGAGAGGCCAAGCTTCTTGGCCAAGTCACATGACCTGCGAGGAGCAGTGTCACATGGGAGGCATGGCATGTGCCTTCTGGCTCTTGTGTTCATTCCTCTGACCCAGCTTGGAGGGTCGGTGAGCGTGTCCCCTTCTTCTTGGGGTGACACCAGAGAGGGGGATACTGGTACTGTTGAGTACCTCCCTGTGTCAGGCCTAGGGCTAGCCCTCTCAGACTCCTTGCTTGCTAGCCTTTCCCCAGGGGCTCATGGTGGTTGGCGGAGTTTGCTGCAAGAGCTGGTGGGAAGCCAAATGCAGCTCTTTCACGCCCGAATGGTTCCTGCTCTCAGAATGTTCAGTTCTGTACTTGAGGGCTTAGAAACACATTTCAGAGGTCATTAAGTGTACACAGGGCTTTCTGCCATGAGCATCACTCTCCACAGAGAGCAGGGGGCGAGTGAGGGATGGTGCCTTCTCTCCCAGAAAAAAGGACAGCGTGCCCCTCAGGCAGGTGTCTGCTCCTGGCCTGGTTGCAGACACCGGTGTGGCAGGGTCTAGTTTGAATTTTAGTCTTAAAGCAGGATGTATGCAGATGGCCTGGCCTGCTGCCATGTCCACTGCAGGGCTCAGAAAGTCCTGTCTCAGAGGAGAGATGTCAGAGGTACAAGCACGACTGGGTTTGAACTTTTTGGTGGCGAGCAGGTGCGTGGCAGGACACAGGACGGGCTTTTTCCTTGTGGACTACATTAACTCCAGAAAATTTTGGGGAATGGCTCCCTTGTGACTTGCCAGTCCCAAGGCCTTATTATATGTCCACCAAGAGAATTTCACATCTAGATTCTGTTTGGATGGTCCAATATTGGGAGTCTGGTTCCACTGCGGGAGCGTTTTCCCCGTGCAGAGGGGCCCAGCTGAGCCCCTGAGGTCAGGGTCCTGTTCATGACGTGTGTCGCTGTGTTTGCCTCGTAGGTGTGGAACGCTGTGGACTCAGGGAGCTGTTTGCAGACCTACTCCCTGCACAGTGAGGCGGTGCGGGCCGCCCGGTGGTCCCCCTGTGGCCGGAGCATCCTCAGCGGCGGTTTCGACTTCGCCCTCCACCTCACAGACCTTGAAACAGGTGTGTTTCTCTGTATCCTTCCCCCGAGGTGCCCCCTCCTCCGAGCTGGCAGCTGAGCCATCGTTCTCTCTGGGGAGGCTTCACCCGGCCAGGTTGGGGCGTGGAGGTGGAATCCTGTGGCCACAAGCTGCAAACATTGTCAGGGCTGGGGCAGCTGGGATCAGCGGAGACGCAGCTTGGTGAGTGGGTTTCCTGGCCATTTGGCTGAAACTGAGCCTCTCCACGGAGAGGTTCATGTGGGCCTTGGCCAGCTCGCCTGGAGGACAGAGCCCCAAGGTTGTCTCGGCCCCAAGCTGCGGGGCTGGATAAAGAGGTGGCTTTTTAATCAACTTCTGACATGCAATTTGTACTGAAATAGTTTTAACTTTATCACAGTGTCCTTTGGTTGGAATAAGTTTAGAATTCCTGTCAATTCATTACCATTGAAAGGCTGTAAGGAACAATTCTAGCTCATAAGGGAAGTCTGCAAACGAGTTCTGCTTTCATGCCCACCCGCACCTCACAGGCCTCTGGGTGAGATGGATTTGTGCTGGCTGGGTCCTCAGGGGGTGCTTGACAAGCAGGGCGAGAAGGAGAGAGAAGTCAGCGAGGGAACTTTTCTACTCCCCAGCTTTCCTGGTGGCACGTGCTGGGAGTGCCACAGGCCTGGCCGTGGTACTCCAGTGAGGATGGAGCTGGCTTCCAGCCTTGCCCCCTGATCCCAGGCTGGCTGCCCTTGGTGCCTCCCTGGCTCCCTCCTGGCTCACTTTCTGCTGGGTACCACTGCTAGGGCCAGGAGGGAGGTCTGGGTTCACACTGGTCCCCGGGACCTCCCTGCCGGCCTGGCCCAGCTGGGGAGGCGCTGGGGGCCCAGGTCTTGCCCAGCAAACAGGGGTGAGCACCCCCAGAGCCTGGGCCCTCGCTCTGCCCCACAGCTCAGGTGCAGCGGGTCTGTCCCTCACTCCGAGTGTCCTTGTGTCCTGCTGGGTTGCGCAGGGGTGGCTTTGTGGGTGCCTTGCAGCGCCTGTGACTGAACCCCGGAGGCTGTCGGTCAATAGGGGTGGTGACCAGGCTGACAGCCGTGAGGGCGGTGGGTGCAGTGTTTCAGGCTTTGCATGGGACACGTCGATCCTGCCAGCCGTCATTCTCCCCATTTCTCAGGTGATGAAACTGAGGCTCAGAGGGGCGAGGGAGTGGCTCGGGGCCTCCAGGGGTGCATGGAAGGTGGGGTTTGGAGCAACACCTGTGCCACTACAGACTCCATGCCCGTTCCACCGTGCTAGGTGTGTGCGCTCCTCAGACTATGACCTTCCTGGGAGCCTGTCCGGGCCGAGAGGGAGCTGCAGCTCCGCGGGTTTGCTCCCGCGGGGTGATGGTGACTATTGAGTCAACGACAGCAGGAGTACTGTCACCAAGTCCCTGCTGTGTGCAGGGTCTTCCGTAGCCTTCCTTTCGGGGTAAGGCCCCACTCACCCCTTGAGACTGGCGCCTCCATGCAGGCCCAGAGGCACAGCTGGGCAGTGGCCGAGCCAGGATGATCACAGGTCTGCCAGGCTCCGAGGCTGGTGGCTCGACTGCTATGCTATGTTGCCCGTGGGTCCAGAAGCCATGCCCGGTATTGGAGACACAGAGGTGAACAAGCCCCAGGATCCACCCTGGAGAAGCTCCCTTCTGCTGGGGGAGACAGACGTGCAGAGAGTTCCAGAGAACAGTGAAGGGCTGAGGTGTAGGAACTGCAAGCACATGTAGCCTGGAAGATCAAGAAAGGCTTCCTGGAGGAAGTGGGGTCCAAGCTGATGCAGGAATAGGGGAGACAGAGAATCAGGGTGGAGGGGAGCTGGTGAGGAGGAGGAGGGAAGTGGGTTCTCAGCAGATGGGATGAGGGTGGACCCATCATGGGAGCTTGAACCACGTGGTGTGTGTGGCAGTGTGGGGTGCAGGGAGCTGGGGGAGGTGAGTCTGGGGGTGCAGGAACGGGTGCTCCGGCTGCACACGCTTCCTAGACCGTGGGGCATGCCTTCCCCGCGTGCTGCTCCCCAGACCAGCGTCACTGAGCACCCGTGGGTGCCTGCGTCGCCTGCCCAGGAGTGCAGATGGGATGAGTCTCACATGCAGGTGATGCTGTCGGGTTAATCAGATACAAGTTGGTTTGATAACATTAGTGGGTTCCTGGCTGCGCTTTGTCATGATCTGTCTCCTTAGTCAATAGATGTTAAACAGGCCCTGCCATGGTCTCTGGGTGTGAGCGAGTGTGGGGGATTCAGACATGTTCAGGCCTTCTGGGAGTCCTCCTGCCTGCCAAGGTAGGGCCTGCCACAGCAGGTGGCAGTAGGGGGCTGTCGCTGAGTTTGGAGCAGGAGGGAGTCATGGTAGGTCTCCCTGGCGGCGGGTGTGACCCGTGGCGGGGTGGGAGCCGCAGGAGGGGAATGTGCCCTCCCCACCCGGTCTGTGATGGAACCTGCTGGAGGGAACGCGGTCTGCTCCCCCAGCTGTGGTGTGTGGGGTGGGACAGGGGAGGTCTGGCCCTGCCCCACCCCGGGCCTTGCTGTCTACTCGGGGTGGTAAGGGGGCACTTTCCTCTGCACCCCTCTGCTGGGAATGGGCTCACCACCTGATTCGCCTCTTGAAGGCCCCATTTCATTCATTCAGCTGTTACTTATTGAGCACCAGCTGTATACAGGACCTGATGCCAGGGCCGCATTGGTGATCAGCATGCACGTGCTCTGTGCCTTGAGGCGGGGCAGGTTGGGGCCAGGGTTTTGCCCTTGACCTTGGGGAAGCCCTCTAGCCCCTCGACGGGGCCTTTCCTATTGAGGGGTTGTTGGGTTTCTGGGTCCGTTCCCCCCAGTTAGTGTGGGAGCTCCCTGAGAAGGAGGGCTTGTCCTGGTGGTCTCTGGGTCTTCGTCGCCCAGCCAGGGCCGGCTTGAGCAGCTGCTCAGTGGGTATGTGGATGAGGCTGAGCTGAGGCTGGCACTTGCCGGGCAGGGCTGGGTTCATGGGGGCCATGGGGTGGGCTGGGGGCTCCTCGTGCCCTGGCCCAGCGTGTGTGGGGATGCTCTCCGCCTGCAGTCCCCATGGCTTGCGACCTCATTTGACTTCTCTTGTCCTTTCTCGCCACCAAGTCTGGCTTCCTTTTCACTTGATCTGCCTCTTTCCGCCCTTGGTGATTTGGCTTTTTCACTTCAATCTAATTAGAACTCCCTGCCAGGAGAAGGCAACGCAGGGCATTCTCACCGCCGCGCTCTGGGAGTTAGTCCCTTGGTGCCCATTGTCGCTAATGGGAATTTGGCGCCAAGGCCATTTATCCTGGTGTCCTCAATCAGTACAGTTAAAAATCTGTGGATTCTGAAACGTCAATACCCGGTCTGAAATATGGAGGGCCAGCCACATTTTATCTCGTTAATTTATAGTTCTGACGGGCTGTTGGCTTATAGAACAACCATGAATCAGCACTTAAATAAAATCTGCTCACAGATCAATTATTTTCGGTGCTCTCATTTCAGTCTGTAACTTTCCTAACGAAACGCCTCTGGTGCGTCCGGCTAAGGTGGTCTAGGGGAGCGCTGGTTGCCTCTGCCAGGGTGCAAGTGTCTCCCGCTTTATGAGTCAGTGTCCGGCACACCAAGTCAGCCTGTCTCCTCGGAAGCCCCTGGCAAGCTTGTGCTTGTTCAGTTCCGAGTGACGCTGGTTTCTTGCAGATTCCAGCCCCCAGCCTGGCTGGTGAGGCCTTGGACTTGTTGACTGCAAAGGAGGTGGCCCTTTCCCTGGAGTCCCCAGGGCGCTGGGTGGTCAGGATCCCTTATTCTCCTTCCTGTGCCTGGTCAGCTTTCCCGATGTGTGACCAACCCGTCCGGGGCATCCGGGCAGTGCCACCTGGTGCCGTCTCCTGGATACTGGAGGCAGAACAGTGGGACCGAAGGAGTTTGGATGGGGTTCAAGCTGGGTGTCCTTGGGGGAGGGTCCTTGAGCTCTCTTTGTGCATCTGTGAACCGGATGGCAGTGCCCAGCGGGTGGACTTGCTGAGGGGCACAGCTGAGATCACGTGTACAGAGTGCCTGCTGCACGGAGGGCACTCAACAAAGTGGCTCCTGCTCCACTCCATCCCTGCCCTACAGGGCCTGACAGAAGGTGGGAGACACTGGCCTTGTCCTCTGAGCATCTGGACCCAGCTGCTGGACGATTTCTCTGAATGGGGCGGCTTTGGTGGTTCAGTTCCGAGAGCCTCCAAAGAGTCCTCGAGCTGGCTTCCTAGCATGGCCCTTGATTCCACATGTGAGTCTGGGGGCAGATGGGTGGGAAGACCACCTTTCAGGGTCTCCCAGCTGCTCCTCCATCTTTTCCTTCTCCGTGACAGGATGGCCTGGTGGGGGGGTAGCAGCTTTCTGCTCGTCATGGGTTGGCACCTGCCCTTTCTTTGGGGTGGGTATCCTCTTTGCTCAGACCCCACTACCCACAGCCTTGCTGTCCCCAGCCCCTGCCTGGCTTTTCCTGCTCCGGGATAGCTGTGTCCCTGGCATGGGTATGTGGGCCCAAGTGGCCGGCCGAGACTGGCCCCACTAGTAATCATTGCTCTCGTTTTCCAGGAAGTGTCTTCTGGTGCCTCCCTTGTTTTTGCATCATGATAGGGGCCTCCATTGCAGAAGCATGGAAAAAGGGAATGACAAAGTGGCCGGGCTGTGGGCCCTCTAGCCCTGGTTCCCGGCACCCTGTCTGGCCTGTGTCAAGCTGAAATGAATAAGTGGGTATTAGGCCCTCTGCTTATTATGTATTTAGTCTCCACCCTAACCAGTCAGTGAGATATTTTTATCCCCATTTCATTGACTCAGACACTGAGGCCTGGCGTGTTTGGTGACCTGCAGTGACAGGACTGGGGTTCAGCTCCAGCCCGTGAGACTGGCAGAGGCTTTGGCGGTTGAAGGGCAGGAGTGGATACCCTCACCATGTCTGTTTCTGGGCTGCGGGCCAACAGTTTGTGTAAACTGAGTCCAGGAGAGCCTGCTTGGCCCTCTCCCGGGCAGCCGGCTCCCCACCTGCCGAGTGGAGGATAACTCGGGTTGGGGGGCCTCTGGGAAAGAGCTGCGCCCTGACCGATCCGGACTCATCCCTCTGATGAAGTGAGACTGGCTGCACAATGCTTCTCTGGCTACCGATAGCCACTATCCTGGCAGGAAAAGTGTTTGCCCTGATGATTTTAGAACACTTGGCAGAGGAAGGGGTGAGAAGCCTCCAAATTAAAAGACCCGCGGAGAGTGTCAGGGGCTCTCTCAGCTCTGGAGAAGGGGCCAAGGGGAGGTTCCTTGTGGGGCCACAGCCTGCAGAGCAGCGCTGCCACAAGGGGCCTGGGTGTCTCTAGTCCCGAGCTTTTCAGCACCCTGACTGTTTTCTGGAGCATCTCAGAGGGCCCTGGTTCAGCGTGCCCCCCTGTGCCCATGGAGAGCAGGAAGGCCTGCTGCCAGTGGGTGTGGATACGGCGCTCTCAAGGGTGTGGGCACGTTTGTGTCATCTCTCCTTTGGCCCGAGATCCAGGCACAGGCTGTGCCCCCTTGATTCAGGCACCTGTCCCTGTTCCCAGCCACGCTCTTCTCTTCTGCTCACAGGAGTCTCTCTCTCCAGTCCCAACCTTGATTTCTCCACCTCTTACCACACAGCTTTGGGGTGAGAAGCTGACCCTAGCTGTGGATTTGTATGAAATTGGATGCCGCCAAGCTTGAGTAGGCCCCCGCCAGCCCCATATCTCCACTTGGAATGTGCCTCTGAAGCCCCTCCCTGCCTCCACGGACATCCGTCTTGTCATCCGCTAGTTAAGCTCACGCCAGCCCTCTGGGTAAATCAAAGGTGGTTTTTAATCAGCAGTACTACTTCATTCATTACCGCCATTGCACAGCGGTGGTAGCTTTATCTCTGTGTGTGTTTAATTGCAATTGCATTGCAGTTTGGCTCCCTTCGCAGGTAGGACGACCTCCGTTGATTGACCCCTGAGCCTAAACATGGTCACGGCTTGTTCGTGTCCCAGCGGCGACCTCTGAGCCCCAGAAAACCAACTGAAGTTATGCCATTGGGATGGACCCTTTCTTTTTGCAAGTGGAGAACTAGTTTTCCTTTTTTTTTAAGTTTGGAAAATTCAGCCCTGTCTAGTTAGTCAAACGCAGTGGCCAAGCTTGATGTAAGAGAAGTTTCTGCAAGTGCTAGCGTTTCTTCTGTTACTACTGTGACTGCTGCTGCACCTACTGTCTGCAGGCCTGTCATCTGTCTGGGGCTCTGTCTTACCTGCATTGTCTCTGATTCTCAGAACAGCCTCTGAGGGTCAGATCTGTTATCCTGATTCCATGTACCGAGAGCCCACAGATCCAAGAGGATTGCCGGCTGATCCAGGGGCCGCTAGCTTTCCGTGGGGAGAGTGTGCAGACGCGGGTCTGTCTGACTCTGGCCCAGGCCCCTCCCCAGGACTCAACCCAGTGTGCCAAGGCAGCCCTTCTTTCTGATCCGTGGAGTTTGATCCGAAGTTAGCAAGCTCCTGTTCTCGTTAACTTCAAGTCAGGATGGTTAAATTTACAGCTGGCTGAATACTTCCCAGAGGATGAGTGTAACGATATTGATTTTAGCGGAATGAGTCATATGCCGCCTGCCTGGGAACACAAGCTCCATCACCCGCAGCCAGCAGCCGCAGCCAACCCCTTGTCAACGTCTCCGCGGCCCGCTCCCCAGCCCGCGATGTACACGCAGAGCCCAGGAGAAGGAAAGGTCACAGCGCGCCCGTGGGCGGGCGAGGCGGGCTGCAGCCGGCCGGGCCTGGGACCGCCTGGGCCCAGCCCCTGTCCCAGCGTGACCGTTTTGTGTGACGTCCCCTCTGTCCCCAGTGCACCCTGCTGTGAAATGGGCCCACGCAGAGTTGCAGTAGGACCCATGCACGCCCCAGGCAGGGGCCCTCTCCCCTGAGAGGCAGGCCTGAACTTTCCTGCAGTCTCTTGGGGGCCCAGGCTTGGGTTTCACCTGCGTTGTTACGTGCCAGGACCTGGCCTGGGGTGCAGACCTACTGAGGGGGCTGGAGAGGCCCCTCAGGGCCCTGGAGCCCTCACGACGAAAGGGCCCCACGTGGTAGGCATTGGGGTGGACAGATGGTGTTGCCCAGCGTGTGGGTGGTCACCTCGGGGAGCTCAGTGTCTCTGTCTGAGAAGGGGGGAGGGGGGCTCCCTGCGGAGGACCCCAGCCAGCATTACCAGCTGCCTTGTCACAGCAATATTGGTAGTGGCGCGCTGGTGGCAACAGGAGTGTCGAGAGAACAAATTGCATTTCTGCATTCTGTTTTCAACATGTTTTTGCTTTAACGGCGATTTATAGTTTATTTGTATCATTATCGATTCACGGAGGAAAAGAAGTGATTTTTCCTAACTCCAAGAGGGTCTGAACAGTGCTTATACCGGTCGAGTTCATTAGAACAAGATCAATAATGTCAATGTTAGTGGATTAAATATTTTAAAACTCAGTTTCTTTTAAGCAGCATACAGTGAAGAAATGGAATTTTCCATAACAAACATGTAAACAAGTCTGATGCGTCTCACGGTTAAAGGTTATATAGAACTAAGTGTCGTGCTCAGAGTCTCATGGCCCTGGGAGGGGATGTGATAACCACACTGCTCCGTTTCTGAGAAGTTTCAGAGCAGGAGCACAGGTGACAGGCAAGGACCTCCGCTTCCATTGTGTCTATCACCTTCAAGACAGTGTCTGATAAATATTTGCCAGCCTTATCCATATCTCTTTAACAAAATGTAAAGGCCAGCCCGGGCATCATATTCTCATAGCCTCAGAACAAAATCTTAAGTCAATAATCTTTCAAGTCTTCTGCTGTTGAAAATTCATATCCCTTGGTTTTAACTTTCAGTTTAACTAAGGATGAATTCAGTAATTTGAGGCTTTCTTGTCTTCAAACTGTAAGAGTTTCCCTTTGTTGTTTGCTGTCTGCTGGGCCTTCTATGGGCTCCTCTCCATACCATGCTGCTTACTGCCCTCCCGACAGATGTGTGTGCTTGAGGGCGTGCGACCCCGTGGAGAAGGGGCCTGCCCACGGTCGCTCTCCTGACAGTGACAGAGCTGGGATGAGCCCTGGGTCTGTGTGGCCCTCAGCTCCTCCGTGGTGTCACCTCTCGCTTTGCACAGGTCACTGGGGTCCTGATTGAGTTAGTCTCACCCTAGACCTCCTTAGGTTGTGTCTCTCAAAAATTAGGGATCTGTAAGCTGTGAAAGTGCTGCACTCAACATGCCAGCTCAGCAGTGGCCACAGGACTGGAAAAGGTCAGTTTTCATTCCAATCCCAAAGAAAGGCAATGCCAAAGAATGCTCAAACTGCTGCACAGTTGCACTCATCTCACACGCTAGTAAAGTAATGCTCAAAATTCTCCAAGCCAGACTTCAGCAATATGTGAACCGTGAACTCCCAGATGTTCAAGCTGGTTTTAGAAAAGGCAGAGGAACCAGAGATCAAACTGCCAACATCCGCTGGATCATGGAAAAAGCAAGAAAAACATATATTTCTGCTTTATTGACTATGCCAAAGCCTTTGACTGTGTGGATCACAATAAACTGTGGAAAATTCTTCAAGAGATGGGAATACCAGACCACCTGACCTGCCTCTTGAGAAACCTATATGCAGGTAAGGAAGCAACAGTTAGAACTGGACATGGAACAACAGACTGGTTCCAAGTAGTAAAAGAAGTACGTCAAGGCTGTATGTTGTCACCCTGCTTATTTATCTTATATGCAGAATACATCATGAGAAATGCTGGGCTGGAAGAAACACAAGCTGGAATCAAGATTGCTGGGAGAAATATCAATAACCTCAGATATGCAGGTGACACCACCCTTATGGCAGAAAGTGAAGAGGAACTAAAAAGCCTCTTGATGAAAGTGAAAGAAGAGAGTGAAAAAGTTGGCTTGAAGCTCAACATTCAGAAAACGAAGATCATGGCATCTGGTCCCATCACTTCATGGGAAATAGATGGAGAAACAGTGGAAACAGTGTCAGACTTTTTTTTTTTTTTGCTCCAGAATCACTGAAGATGGTGACTGTAGCCATGAAATTAAAAGACGCTTACTCCGTGGAAGGAAAATTATGACCAACTTAGCAGCATATTGAAAAGCAGAGACATTACTTTGTCAACAAAGGTCCGTCTAGTCAAGGCTATGGTTTTTCCAGTGGTCATGTATGGATGTGAGAGTTGGACTGTGAAGAAAGCTGAGCACCGAAGAATTGATGCTTTTGAACTGTGGTGTTGGAGAAGACTCTTGAGAGTCCCTTGGACTGCAAGGAGATCCAACCAGTCCAATCCTAAAGGAGATCAGTCCTGGGTGTTCATTGGAAGGACTGATGCTGAAGCTGAAACTCCAATACTTTGGCCACTTCATGCGAAGAACTGACTCACTGGAAAAGACTCTTATGCTGGGAAGGATTGGGGGCAGGAGGAGAAGGGGGCAACAGAGAATGAGATGGCTGGATGGTATCACTGACTTGATGGACATGAGTTTGTGTGAACTCTGGGAGTTGGTGATGGACAGGGAGGCCTGGTGTGCTGCGATTCATGGTGTCGCAAAGAGTCGGATACGACTGAGTGACTGAACTGAACTGAAGCTAATTAAAAAATGGAAACTTTTTTAGTTTTGGTCTCTTTTAACAAAGAAAATACAGCAGAGGCTGAGTTATTACAAGTAAAGTAGGAAGAAAAAGATATAAATTATGGCTTGTCTTCTAACTGGAGAATTTTAGTACTTAAAAGACATAGATTTTCTCTCAGTGTCCTTAGGGAATGGAGAATGAATAACATAGTCACATACTTTTTTTTTTTCAGCAAAAATGTTCAGTCATTATCTTTTAGCAGCTCGACTTTCACTTTTCCTCTCCTCTCCGCGCCGCCCCCCCCCCCCCCATTGCTGGGAAGACTGTATCACTACACTTTTTGAAAAAGCATGGCTAATTCACTACCTTTCCTGAAATAAGCATATGGTTATATGATATGGTCCAAGAAACAGGGAGGAATTTTTTTTTTCTCCAGGCAGATAGTTTGTTTTTCCTTTTGGACGTAAGGGTTGGCAGTGAATTGCAAATGAGCAAGAAGTCGGCATTAGGTGCAGTTGTTTCCGTCTGAAGAGAAGACTTGTGGCCTGCTGGGGCCTTCTCGCATTGCGGAGCCTGCAGCGGCACCTGTATGCTCCTTTTCTGGTAAGGGAAGTTGATGCTTGCCTTCCTCCTGAGCCCCCATGGGGGTCCCCCAGCCCCCTGGCTTCTGAGGCCAGCACTGCAGGCACAGAGACCTTCCCTGGGGTGCACAGGCAGGCAGCCTCTGCTCCGTCCTTTCTGGGAGGGGAGCCTGCTAACTGGGCTCTTAAATGCTGGCTTTCTTTCTCTCGCCTTCCTTTTAAATGTTTGTGTACTTGGCTGCCCGGGCTCTTAGTTGCGGCGTGTGGGATCTTTCCGTCTTTGTGGCGGCATGCGGGATCTTGACTTGTGGCGTGCAGACTCTTAGTCTGCAGAATGTGGGGTCGAACCCGGGCTGCCTGCACTGGGGCTGTGAAGTCTTTGTCCCCGGACCACCAGGGAAGTCCCTCGCTTGGTTTCTGACCGTGGTTTTCTGACTTGGTTTCAACTGTGGCAGAAAGGCGAGGAAAAGTTTGGGTTCCAGACAGGTTTCCGGAAAGGAAAAGAAGGAGGAAGAACAAGAAGTACCAGGTTTCCAGTG
The DNA here is from genome assembly GCF_049115385.1 of Moschus berezovskii. Lineage (NCBI taxonomy): Eukaryota > Metazoa > Chordata > Mammalia > Artiodactyla > Moschidae > Moschus > Moschus berezovskii. The sequence goes on along the minus strand of NC_142480.1, from coordinate 4,916,334 downwards.
AGATTCTTTCCCCGGGAGGCAATTGTTTTGGTTAACTTGAGAGAGTGGCTTGTCTTTTGAGCTAATGAAAGGGGCACAGCATCCAGAACACTGCAAGTCTGCTCACCTTCCTGACGCTTCTTCGCAGGGGAGTTATTTATTAGAAAAGCAGTATTATGACAGCAACATCAGTGTAATTTAAGAAGTTACCTTACTACCCCTCGAACAACGCATTTCCTTGGGCGAATCGCATCTTCCCGTCTTTGTTCACATCCGTCCTTCCTTAATATTCCCGTGACTCAAGAACCAGTACCCAGCATCTTCTTTCCTGCCACAGTACTGTTTCCAGTCCCAGCTGTAACTGGCTTTTCCGTGTGGCACCAGGCAGAGAACCAATATTTGCCTCAACTGCTCTGCTCGGGTTGGACAGCGAGGCCGCTGTTTATCGTCCCCTCACTGTAATCAGCAGCGCGATCCCAATTGGCCCGCCCTTGACAGCACGTCATGACGACACATGACGGCCACGGAAATCTTTGTGCATTGCATTTTGTATCAAAATAGTGGAGGGGCTTATTGAGCTCAGGGAGGCATAGCGTCTTCATTTACAAAAAGTCAAGTGTTTCCAAAATTTCCTCTGATGACAAATGACTGCCAACTCTAGGTCCTTAGAAGATATATTTGGGGGAAAAAAAAATCAACATGCTTAATCATCCATCAAGGTAAAGGTGATACTTTAATAAAGAACAAGAGAGTAGCCTCTTTCCAAGAAATTTGTACCATGGACAGGACATTTTGAAAACAGATGTTTTTAATTGTTTGTATTATTCTGTAATTTTCGTTGCCCCAAATGATGTGAATGTATCATCTGTTAAAAACTTTGATTTTTGCACTCTTAACCCAGGAACAGTGTTTTTCTAATCTGCTCTAGAATCCTATAAATGAAAATTTCAGTGGATTGTGAATTGGGTTGATAAGATTAGTTGCAGGAGCCATTATTTGGCATTAGGGGAAATGAAGCTTTATTAGCAAAATGTTCATAAAATCCTTTATATCAGTGGTAGAGGAAAGTGGGAAACGACTCTCCTGTTTCCAGTGATAAATGTCTTCCATTCTGGGTCCTCGAATCTCTGGAAGGAGGCTTTCAGGGCTCTGGCAGACTTCGGTGTCTACACTGAGGCTGTAACTGAGCTGCTGTCCAGTCCCCGAGTCAATGGAACGTACCTACATTACAAACATGGAAGTAAGCATAGTCCTGCTTCTCTTACTAAAAATATCACAACCCATTTGGTTTAATAATTTCCAAGAGGTTTGTTGGTACTCTTAGTAAATGGCATATTAAAGTGTGTTTTAAAATATGGGTTATTTTATCCTTTTATCCTTGTTTCAAAATCATCTTTTTTTTTTTTTGTAATTGTTTTTATGTTCATAATACATTGCTACAGTAGCATACTGTGTCACTTATTTATTAAATAAATATATCCGTGTTGGAATTATATGCCTAAGGGTGTCTCTTGTGCTGTCAGAGAAGTTTGGAGACCAATGATCTAGGCAAATTGGATTTCTCAAGACTTCTGCTGTAACTCTCAAGAGCACCAGTTGATGACTTTCATCTCCTCACCTGGTGAGCTGGTAGAGCATTTAATTAAGTGTGGTCCTGAACGCAAAGCCAGGCAGCCTTCCGGAAGTGCTTTCTGAATCCGTGGGCCCAGTGTACTTCCTGGCTTCCTGTGAGAGGAGACTCTGCTTGAGATCTTGGCAGGGCACTGGCTTCCAGCTTCTTAGGTCCCCAACTGCCCACCACCTCAGTCCAGGGGAGGGTTTCCGAGGGCCAAAGGCTGTCAAGGATGCCCCTCCTGGGCTGTGGCACTGTGAGAGGAAGGCACGCTGGCTCTGGAGGCCAGCATACCTGGGCTCAGTGCAGAAATTCCATTCCCCACATGCCCCAAGTCTGACCCGTTCTAAATGATCGACAGTTCTGGCATTTTTATGGCTTACCTCTAAGTGATCTTGGTGATAAAGAAGATATTTTCCAGAGCAGAATTACGTGCATCCAGGCAGACATTTGCACAATGCCTGGGAGCGTAGGATCACAGTATACCATGGCAGATAGAAACGTGGTCCACACCCCTTTCCTCCAACCTGTGGCCCGAGGCACTGTGATGTCACACTCTCATTGATCACTCAGGGTCTGATGGCACCCCACCTGCCACACTCTCCCGCAAACCCCACCCACCGCATCCTGTCGCAGGCCATACGGGTGTGATTGTAAGGTGCTGATCCTAAGAAGAATCACTTTGGGGCATCCTGCTCTTGGTTTTTAGACTGCCAGATGACTAATGTATGGTATTAATTGTGTAGCTTTGGAGCTGTTATTCAGTCTTCCTGAGCCTTGGTTTCTTCAAACTGCACAGTGGGTTTAGGGTTGTCATGTGCTTTAACTGGGTTGATGTGCACGGGTTTACTGTGCACCTAAAAGGTGGTGTTCGTGGATTCAGGCATATTGCTTATCCCAGCGGGTGGGGGTGGGGTGGGGTTGAGCTAATAGAGGATCTCAGGTAGCCTGAGAATGAGAGCAGATGCTACCCTTGCTGTGTTTCCAGAAATTCTCCACTGGCCGCCTGGCCCCAGGTGGCTGTGTTCTGTGGCTCCGTACCAGGTGGCCTCTTAGTTTTAAGATAGTTTGTGATCTGAGTATTTTCTGACACTCTCTTTGTTTTGTGTGTTGTAGGAACCCAAATATTCAGTGGCCAAAGTGACTTTAGGATCACTACCTTGAAGTTCCATCCGAGAGACCACAGTGTTTTTGTATGTGGCGGCTTCAGCTCTGAAATGAAAGCTTGGGACATAAGGACCAGCAAGGTAACACCCACCTTCCCCACTTGGCCTTTCCAGGAGAGCTTCCTTGACAATTTGAATGATTGGGGGCGGGTCAGCATCTATATATAGGACCCTCGAGATGGAATAATTACCACTTAATATGTAATCAGTGCGAAGCATAATTTTTAGATGTTTTGAAAGAACAGTTTTGAAAGAACAATCTTGAGTCATTAGATATGAAAGCATCGTAGGTGCAATTCTCCGCAAGCATGTTGCTAAAAATATTTGTGGTGCACCTACTGTGTGCAGATGCTTCCGGATGTTAGAAAGTGAACCAGCCTCGGATCACTCAGGGGAGTAACGTGTGGATACAAGTCAGTGGTGCGGAGGAGTGCTCTCTGTGTGCACATGTGTGTGTTTTGTGTGCATGAGGGGAGGCGCCTTGGGGCGGGGCCAGCATTCAGAGAGGGTGAGCTCAGGGCAAGGACGGCTTCACAGAGGATACTGAGTTGCCTTCGGGGCTTAAAGGCTAGTCCCTATCGGCCCCATAGAGAAGCGATTGTTCAGTCCCATCTGTTTCCACAACCTGCTGCTGCTGTTGCTTCCCTCACTTAAGACGTGGCATTTCCATCCTTCTGGTTGCTCAGGCCAAACCCATCGGAATCATCACGCTCTCTGCTCCTGCTCTCATCCCCCGATACCTGAACCATCAGCAGATCCGTTTGTAACTGTGGTTTTAAGCCGCCCTTGTCTCCCGCTTGGGTAATGGCAGCACTTTCCTTTCTGATAAATGTCTTCGCTGCAACACCGCTCCACCCGCACCAGCCCCGGCCCCTTACAGTGTGTTCTTAACACAGCAGCCAGGGTGGCCCGTGAATGTGTCGGGCGTGTCACTCTTGCGGTCAGCACCGTTCAGGCTCAGGTCTCACTCGTAGTAAAGGCTGTGTCCCTGCAGTGGCCCACAGGCCTCATAATCTCCCGTCAGCCCCTTCTCTGCAGCTCTGGTCCCACCAGCCTCCTAGCCGTACCTAGAACACACTGGCACATTCCTGCCTCAGGGCCTTTGCATGTTTGTTCTTTCTGCCTGCAGTGCGCCCCTCCTGGTTTTCTATGGAGAGGTTCCCACCCTCCCTCCTCCAGGGTCCTGCTCAAATGCTGCCTCTGCGGGAAGGCCTTCCTGGACCAGGTGCCGGGCAGCCCTGGCGTTTACTGGTCCCCCCGCACCTCATTTTTCTCTATATCATCAATCATTGTCTGGCGCGCTATGGCTGTATGTGTTTATTTGTCTGTCTCCCTCCCTTTGAATGTAATCTTCCAGGGCAGGGGTTTCTGTCTCTTGTTTGCTGATGACTTCTAGCTCCTATACCAGTGCCTGGTACGTGGTAGGCACTCAGCAGATCTTGGTTGACTGAGCACATGGAGGAGATCATGCAGACTGTGGGAGATACAAGGTTTGGACAGGGCCAGTGACCTGCTCGACTTGGCTAGGAATGGGCCACAGGCAGAGAGATAATGCTGTGCAACTGGATTTGGATCAGCAGTGGGGAGCCATGGGAGGTTTGTGAGCAGGGTGGACTGGGATCAAGACTGAGGAAGAACTCGGAGGGGGGGCAGTGAGGAGGAACCTGAGCGCTCCTGCCTCTGGGGAGCCAGTGGTTTCGGGATGTCTGTTTCAAGCCCTGAGAAGCAACGCCCCTGGTCGGAAGGAGGCACCCAATCTCTCACATGCTGCAGGGTCATTCATGCTGAAACGTGAATCAATCTTGACCTTAAAAGAAGAGGGTGTGGAGTGTCAGATACTGCCGTCCTCCAGCTGGGATCCAGAGGAGTCGGTGGTCCTGTGCTGAGGGGCTCCAGCCCACCGCACCTGCAGTACCAAAGCTGCTGCCTGAAGGCATCCCCGTGCTGGCAGGTGCAGTGGCCCCCGCAGGTCTGCACTGAGCAGAGGCCTTTCGGAACGGCTGGGATGGAAGGCGGCGGGGTGAGGTCTCCAGTGCTGGATTCAGAAAGCAGGCTGGTGTTTCAGATCGGCCGCTGCAGGAAGGTGCTCTCCCACCAGGCTCTGGACGGGGGATGCTGGTGTTTTGAGGAGAACCTAAAACCAGAAACAGTTTCCTTAAAGAGGACAGGATGTTCCACCCATATGGATCTTGCTTAAAGGATTGTGCCTTACACCGTGAGGGGAGAATTAGGCATAGAGAGATGTACTCTTTTTTTTTAAAAGAAAAAACACATATTTTTTCTTTTACAAAGAGACTTTTTTTTTAAACCAAAATATTTGGGAAAGAGAGAACAGCTACTCATAAAGAAGTGGACACATGGACTTATAAAAGCAGTGGAACACTCATATTTGGGCTATAAATACATGATGAATGAGAGAAAACACTGGGAAGTGCTGTTGGAGCTGGAAACTCTTAGTCATGCTGTTTGAAGCTGGGCCTCCTGGTCACCCAGCCCCTGCTGACGGCCACGTCCCTCGGAGGTGCGCTTACTGTTTTTAGCCCTGAAGACCAACCACGTAAGAAATTACTCATCAAGGACGCCATCTGATTTAAGACTTTGTTAAAAATATCGGATTTTCTCCCAGGGCAGACGCCAGCTGATGCGCTCTGAGAACGCTAGGGGAGAAGCAATTAGGAACAGATGTTGCTGTGACTGGTATTGGCATGTTTGCCAGTCCTCTCCCAAGCGAATAACGTGGGTAACGGGACCGCGCACTGTTTGTTTTTGCTTCCTTTTCCCCAACAATCCGACTGCCTGTCCTCCTCCGTGGGTCACAGGGCTCGTTGCATTTTCACCCGCCAGACTCAGGGGATCACTGTCTCTCCCGCTTCAATGAATGTTTCCTCTGAGATGTGTGTCCCAAGTGCCTCCTATGGATCCAGCGGGTGCCCGCTTAAGGTGACTCTCTGCAGGCCTCCTGCGCTCCCACGGGGCGCGGGGCTCTGTCCAGCGTGCTGAACTCTCCAGCCCTGCCTGGAGAGCGTGCAGACACCTAGGCAGTGAGCAGTGTGGCTCTTCCTGCCTCCAGGGGCAGCCCGGAAAACTGCAGGAGGTATGCGGACTTTACCTTAAAATCATGACAGATTTCCTCTTTTGAAAATAATGGGAAGGGGACTTCCCTGGTGCTCCCAATGCCGGGGCCCCAGGTTCCATCCCTGGTCAAGGAATTAGATCTCACGTGCCACAACTAAATATACCACGTGCTGTCGACTAAGATCTAATTTAGCCAAATAAATAAATATGAAAAGGACAATGGGAAGGACTTTATTGTTTCATTATAATATGTGATTTTATATGAAAAAATTAGAAACGAGAAATAGAAGGGGTGGCCGAGCCAGCTGAAGGTGAACATTCGTAACGTGCCTGTTGTATAGTTCAGTGTTCTTTTCCACTGTGTGTTTTTTTAAACGTTGATTGGTCCTATTCTTATACAATTTTGTATTTCGCTTCACACATTTCACACAGCATTCTAAGGGTTTTCCTTACAGTGAGATGAGTTCTTGTAAATTTTCAGTATGTCCCTCGGACACCGCACGCCTGGCTGGTTTGCTCCTCGCCTCATCCTCGGTATTGAGAATGCATGTCTGACACAGCAGGCACTCAATAAATATGGATCAAATGAGTCCATTTCGAGTGGTTCAGCTTATTAAACCATTTCCCGAGGTTGGTTTGGAGGACATCTGCTTTTCTTTGGTTTGCCATTTAAAGCTAGTAGATGTAAAGGTGGCGATGAGGTGTCGACCAGCTGAAGCCTAGGGCTGAGTCTGGCCTCCTGCCTGTGTTTGTAAATAAAGTTTTATTGGAATCACAGTTCTTCATTCATTTGCATAGCAGCTACAGCTGCTTTCACACCACAGCAGCAAGAGTTGGGTTGTTGAACCGAAGGCCGCATGGTCCGTAGAGCCAACACGGTTACGATTTGGCTGACCCCTGCCAAGACGGGTCTGGCTGTGGCGTGCCTCACTCCACGTCCGGTCAGGGCTGATCCCCCTGACCTGGCTGACCAGATGGGGCCCCCTGTGCCTCACCCTTTTATGGGCACCCTGTGGAAATTGTGTGCACATGGAACTTTGTTTCCAGAGAACCGTGCCTCAGTCAGGGGTATGTGGGTCATTTTCTCTCCCTGGTTACCATCCCCAGGCAAACCACCCCAGCCTGCTTTATTGTACATTCTGCTGTCAGGCGCATTTGTGTGTCTAGTGTTTTCCACACTGGCAGTTTATTTCCTGTAGCTTGGGCCCCAGAATTCAGATTGCTGGGTTAAAACGAGTCCGGATTTTGAAGGTGAGGGGTAGATGTCTAAGGCCACAGCTAATTCCACCATTGGAGCATGACAGCAGGGCCAGACAGCCTCCCGCCAGGCCCGAGGAGCAGTTGGAACAGATGACATTAAAGCTGCTTTCCAGCCATAGACTTTTATGATTCCTTAAGCTAAGTTGCATGATCAGTGTCAAGATTCTGGACTTCTCCGGTCCAGTCCAATTCATTACAGCAAATGGGCGATTTGGCTCCTCTCTCTCTTCTCGGCCGATCTCTCTCCACTCAGGTTTGATGATCAGAGCACATCCCTCATCTCTGCAAAGTGCTTGACTTCATTTCTGGCCGGTCGGCAGGCTGTGTTCTGCACTAGCCCTCTGAGCCTACTTACTGGTGCTGGCTCCATGCTGCCAGCACGGGATTTTCTGATGCTTTTTGTCTCCTGACAATCTGCTCAAATGTGGGTATGGTCTGGAACCCAAGATGTCCGTGGCCTGACACTTGTGTTACCGTGGGGTTCAGAGCCCCACTGAGCTGCCACAGCTTATTGGCCTGAGCTCCAGGAGACCTGGGCTCCCAGCCTCCCTCTCCCACTTGCTTAGCTGGCTGATTGTAGGGGAATCTCTAGGCGAAAGCCTCCCTCCATCGGGTTTCCCCAGTGCTGCAGGAAAGGGGCAGCAGGAGGTCATCCCTGCAGCAGGCCTGTCAACCCTCCCCTATGTAGGAGAGCACCCGTGGCTCTCTTTAGGATGCGGATTCTGTGTCCGCAGGATGATGTCTTAGTCAGCTCAGACTGCTGGCACAGAACGCTGCAGCCCGCGGGCTTAGACAGCGGATGCTTATTTCTCGTGGTTCCAGAGGCTGGACTCCAGGATTGGGGTGCCAGTGTGGTCGCGCTTTGCTGAGGGGTCTCCTCTGGGCTGGTGGAGAGCTGCTGTCTTGCTGTGTCCGCACGTGGTGGAGGGCAGGCAACCTCTGGTATCTTCACCCCTTTTTAAGGCCACTGTTCTCACCATGGGCCCTCCACCCTTATGACTTTATCCAAATCTCATCACCTCACAAAGGCCTCAACTCGGAAACCATCACCCCGGGGACTGCTGTGGTTCGTTGTCGTCTCAGTTGCTCGGTCGTGTCCGACACCTTCTGACTCCATGGGCTGCAGCCCTTCAGCCCTCCCCGTCCGTCACTGTTTCTCAGAGTTTGCTCAGACTCAAGTCCACTGAGTCGATGATGCAATCCAACCATATTGTCCTCTGCCACCCCCTTCTCCTCTTGCCCTCAATCTCTCCCAGCATCAGGGTCTTTTCCAATAGTCGGCTCTTCACATCAGGTGGCCAAAGTATTGGAACTTCATCTTCAGCCTCAGTCCTTCCAATGACTATTCAGGATTGATTTCCTTTAGGATTGATTAGTTTGATCTCTTTGCTGTCCAAGGGATTCTCAAGAGTCTTCTCCAACCCTACAGTTCAAAAGATCAAACTGGTCGATCCTAAAGGAAATCAGTCCTGAATATTAATTGGAAGGACTGATGCTGAAACTGAAACTCCAATCCTTTGGCCCACGTGATGTGAAGAACTGACTCATTGGAAAAGACCCTGATGCTGGGAGAGATTGAAGGCGGGAGGATGACAGAGGATGAGATGGTTGGATGGCATCACCGACTCAGTGGGCATGAGTTTGAGCAAGCTCCGGGAGTTGGTGAAGGACAGGGAGGCCTGGCATGCTGCAGTCCATGGGGTTGCAGGGAGTCCGACACGACTGAGTGACTGAACTGAACTGATTTAGTGAATCATCCTTTTTACAAGAGTAAATTATGGAACTCCAACCTCAGCAAATTACCTCTCAGCTGAGCAGGTCCTGGCGCTGCAAACTGGAGCAGGCCTGGAGAATCTAGGACACGTGGCTCCTGGAACTGGGAGCCCGGCCTCTGCCCCACTTCTCTTCCCTCTGCAAGCAGGGCCAACCCCGGGCGGGCTGGGGCTGAGCTGGCTCGGATGCATCGTTGGACTTTGTGCCCAAGAAGGAGCCTCAGGTGCACTCAGGCCCCCACTGGGCCTCAAAAACACGGACTGCAGCTGCTCGGGTAATTCTCAGGATGAGGTCCGCTCTGACAGGCCCGCAGTTTTGCTCTAGTGTTGGTTTGACCTGAATCGCCAATCTTCCATGCTTGTTCTATAGCTTTTTTCTTTTTTAAAAAATACAGCTTTATTTTCAGCTCTGCTAGGTCCTCATTGGTCATGTATGGATGTGAGAGTTGGACTGTAAAGAAGGGTGATCGCCGAAGAATTGATGTTTTTGAATTGTGGTGCTGGAGAAGACTCTTGAGAGTCCCTTGGACTGCAAGGAGATCCAACCAGTCCATTCTAAAGGAGATCAATCCTGGGTGTTCATTGGAATGACTGATGCTAAAGCTGAAACTCCAATACTTTGGCCACCTGATGCAACGAGTTGACTCACTGGAAAAGACTCTGATGCTGGGAAAGGTTGGGGGCGGGAGGAGAAGGGGACGACAGAGAATGAGATGGCTGGATGGCATCACCGACTCGATGGACATGAGTTTGAGTGAACTCCGGGAGCTGGTGACGGATGGGGAGGCCTGGCGTGCTGTGATTCATGGGGTCACGGAGAGTCGGACACGACTGAGCGACTGAACTGAACTGAGGTCCTCATTGCTGTGCTCGCGGGCTTTCTCTGGCTGGGGGCTGCTCTCTCGTTGTGGCGGGCGGGCTTCTGTTTGCGGTAGCTCCTCTTATGGAGCACAGGCTCTGGGGCACGTGGGCCTCAGTAGTTGTGGCGCTGGGGTTTAGCTGCCCTTTGGCCACGTGGGATTTTCCCAGACCAGGGATCAAACCAATATCCCTTGTGTCTTAACCTCTGAACTGCTGGGAAAGCCCCTTTCCTCTCTTCCTTTTTAGGTTTGTCAAGGGCTGTCTTGACTTGCAGATCTTGAATTGGTGTCTTGACCTCCTTCTGGAGGTTTGTCCCAGACCCACCACAGGTGTGTGTCCTCATGCAGGTGGCAGTGTAGGGGGGCGGGCAGGGCGATGTTCTGGATCATCCTTCCCACCCGCCCGGAATCTCATCTCTGCCCCTTGCCAGAGCCTCTCACTCCTGTGTACTTTCCCCGCAGAGCGTAGACTCCTTGAGGGCAGGAATTTGCTCACTTCTGCTGTATTCCCAGCGCCTGGCCAAGTGCTGGGCGGGTGGGATGGAACTGTCGCTGGAATGACTAACAGCCTAAATCAGGACCAATTGAAAAAAAAAAAATCCCACGTGATGAGCCCTCCCAGTTGAATCGGAAGTTGAGGCAGCATCTGTTAACACACTCCCCTCAGGTGCCCACCCTGGGCATCGTGCCCCGGACAGGGGCGGTGGGATGGACCAGCTGGTCACTCAGCCAGTAGTTGCTGGTCTGCACTGGCTGACCTGGTGGTCAGAGCACCCAGAACCTTAGAGGAGACCCAGCCCCTCTGCAGGTAGTCTCTGCTCCCAGCATTTTGAAAACTTTGCAGGTGATTCTAATGCAGAGCTGGATTGGTGAACCACAATCCTGGGAGCCAGGGTTTGGGTGCATCAGTGAGAATCCCGAACCCCAAATGGTGTTGGGCAGGGTATCTGCCGGACCGGTGAGGGCGTCCTGAAGTGTTGGCTCCCACGAGGCGGCTGCCTGGGAGACGCAGTGCCCTTGGCTCTGGGTTCTGGGCGCCATCCGTTTTTGCGGTGTTACAGGCCGGTTGCTTATTTGCCCTAATGAGGTTTTGATTATTTTCCATTTGTCTCTTTCATCAGCCTTTTTATTTGGATTCTTTGTACTTGTGCAGTTCTGACTAAGTTTTGCCTCAAACCAAACTTTTTAATGCAGATGAGAGCGGGAGATAAGGGAGGAGGCAGGTGTGGGGAAGGGGCGTGGGCAGCCTGGCACCAAGGGGAGGTGGTCACAGCCTCTGGGCTCCCGCAGCCCCGTCTGTCCAGTGGCACTGGGGAGCTCTCAGGCCTGCAGCCTCCCAGCCCCGACACGCGGTGGTGTGGACTCGGCAGTCACCGCCTGGCTGGCTCTGTGATAGGCGCTCCCCTTGTGTCATCCATAGCAACACAGCAATCCTGGGAGGTGTGCCAGGCGCTGTTGTCACCCTGTCCCCTTGGCAGGGAGCCTGAGGTTCACAGAGGTGCCAGCGTAGGGCCGGTTGATAGTGGGGTAGGACCCAGAGCCTGAACTCCCACACCCTGGCAGGTCCTCCTGTTCACAGGTTGAATGAAGCCATCAGTCTTGGGTGTAAGGAAAGCTTTGGCAGTGAGAGCCGAGCATTTGGGTCCTGGGGAAGCCTACACAGGGCAGCCCTTGAGTTCAGATGCCCTCTCAGCCCTGCTGCTTGCAGCCCGGTGCTTGGTATCAGAGGACCCAGCTGTGAAGTGGAGAGTGCAGGGCCCTGCGGCCTCAGGTCAGAAGCCACGAGCCCAGCATCTCTGTGCGGGCAGCCCCTCTGCCCCACGTGTGGATGAGGAAGCCAGTCCTGGAAGGTCCAGCTTTCAGGGCAGGAGTCTGCAGCCACTGCGGACTTGCATCTGCACCTGGGTCTTATTCTGAGTTCTCCCTCTCCCTACGGCAGGAGGAGGACACACTTCAATAACTGAGCCCTCGCTGGACACCAGGCATTGTCCCAGGGCCAGGAGCTCAGGATCTGGAAGAAAGACCCGAGAAGGGACATTTCTTTGGTGTTGGTGGACCTGTGGGCCTCACCGACTGCCTTCACCAGCGGCTGGGTAGTTCCCCTGTGTCTCCTGGGTCGTCCAAAATCTTGGGCAAAGCTGAAGAAAGGGTTCCTGGGGTCCAGAATCTCAGAGGCTGCCCCAGCCGGATCCTTCTCTTCACCTTCACTCGGCAACACTTTCCTCGGGGTGCCAAGCAGACTCTGGTTAAAAATATGAAATGGGGCCTGCCATTGGGAGCTCAGTGTGTGTCCACGGGAGAAGGTGCCACTCAGGAGGACCCTGTCCCCATGCGAGCACTTGGGCTCTTAAAGCTGCAGTAGGGCTGTCAGAAAATAGAAAGCAGATTCTGAATGGACCTGCAGTGATTATAGAAATACAGTATTTATGTAATGTCAATGTGTGTGTCCTTTGTAGTTCATTTTTCTACTAAAAGAAGCCATGTTGCATACCCTGAACACCTGTCCTTGAGATTTTTAAAAATTTAATATTCTCATGAAATTTGTAATGATTATATAAATAAATGTATATGTCATTTGCAATTCATTTTATCACTAAAATAAGCTGTGTTACATACACTGAACATCCCTCCTTGAGATATTTTTTCGAGTTTTTTAAAAATTTAATATGTATATGAAATTGATTCACAGTTTTTGTTTTACTTAAACACTTTAGTTTGCCATAACTAATAGCATCCAAAAAATCATAGATTTGATGCCCTAGTTTTCTTTATCTTAACGTACTTTAAACACTTATTAAATTTTTTTGGTGGTGGCTTTTTTGAGATGAAATTCACAGATCATCAATGCCTTCATGTATAGCACGGAATTCATTTGTTTTTAGTGTATTTCCAGAGTTACGCAACCATCACCACAGTCCATTTGGAACATTTTCGTCACCTCAGAAAGAAACCCTGTGCCCTTTAGCAGTCACCCCAACTCCCCTGGCAACCGTCGGTTTACCTTCTGTCTCTACTTGTCATTCAGTCGCTCAGTCGTGTCCGACTCTTGGTGACCCCATCGACGGCAGCACGCCAGGCTTCCCTGTCCATCACCAACTCCCAGAGCTTGCTCAAACTCACGTCCATTGAGTCTGTGATGCCATCCAACCATCTCATCCTCTGTTTCCCCCTTCTCCCCTGCCCTCAATCTTTCCCAGCATCAGGGTCTTTTCCAACGAGTCAGCTCTTCACGTCAGGTGGCCACAGTATTGGAGCTTCAGCTTCAGGATCAGTCTTTCCAGTGAATATTCAGGGTTGATTTCCTTTAGGATGGACTGGTTTGATCTCCTTGCTTTCCAAGGGACTCTCAGGTGTTTTCTCCAGATGTCTCTGTAGATCGCCTATTCTGGACATTTTATATAAACAGAATCATACAGCTTGAGGAACTGCCAGACTGTCTTCCAAAGTGTTTGCACTATTTTTCTTTCCGAGGAAGGTTCCCAGTTTTCCTGTCCTCACCTCACCTGTTATCAGTCTTTTCGCTTATCTCCATCCCAGAGGATGTGAAGTGGTGTCTCACTGTGGACTCCTGAAAGTCTGTCCATCTGTCCATGCCAGGTCTTGGTTGTGGCATGCAGAATGTTTAGTTGCTGTGCACAAACTGTTAGCTGTGGCATGTGGGGTCTACTTTCCTGAACAGGGGTTGAACCTGGGCCCCCTGCACTGGCAGCTCAGAGTCTTATCACTGGACCTCCAGGGAAATCCTCTCCCTCCTTCAGGTTTGATATAGATCTGTGCAGACTGTATTTCTTCACGAATGAGCTTTGGTGGTTTGTGTTTCTCAAAGAATTGGTCTGTTTCATCTATGTTATCAAATTTATATACATAAACTTTTTCATGAAGTGAAAGTGATCATGGCTCAGTCGTGTCTGACTCTTTGCAACCCCGTGGACTGTAGCCTGGCAGGCTCCTCTGTCCATGGAATTCTCCAGGCAGGAATACTGGAGTGGGCAGCCATCCCTTTCTCCAGGGGATCTTCCCAACCCAGGGATGGAACCTGGGTCTCCTGCATTGCAGGCAGACCCTTTACTGTCTGAGCCACCAGGGAAGCCCCAACTTGTTCATAATATTCCTTTTTTATCCTTTTTGATGTCTTTAGGTTCTGTCTTTTTCATTCTTGATATAGATATTTATGTCTTTTTTTTTCTTCTTAGAGTGGCTAGAGATTTATTTTCTTCTACTTGCTTTGGGTTTAATTTGCCCTTCCTGTTCTTAATTCTTAAGGCAGCAATTTAGATTATTGATTCAAAATCCTTTTTAACATAAGCATTTTAACGCTATACATTTCCCTCTAAGAGCACCCCACAAATCTTGATGTGCAGTATTTAAATTTTCATGCAATTAGAAAATGTTATCTAATCTTAGTTTTAACCTCCTCTTTGACACATGGGATATTTAGAACTTATTACTTAGCTTCTGGGCTTCCCTCGTGGCTCAGAGGTAAAGAATTTGCCTGCCAATGCAGGAGACACGGATTCTATCCCTGGGTCAGGAAGATCCTCTGGAGAAGGAAATGGCAGCCTACTGTTTTCTTGCCTGGGAAATCCCACGGACAAAAGAGCCTGGTGGGCTACAGTCCATGCAGTGGCAAAGAGTCGGACATGACTTAGCAACTAACCACCACCACCACCAAAACTTATTTTCTAAATATGTACGGATTTTCCTGTTATTTTTCTGTTACTAGCTTCTTTGTTTACTGATTCTGTTATGCTCAGAAAACATACTTTGTATGATTTCAATACGTTTATGTCCCAGAATATGTTTTGTTTCATTGAATATTCCATACGCTCTTGGCAGGAATGTGTGTCTTGCTGTTATTGGGTGGGGTGTTCTGTGAATGACAGCTTGATCAAGTTAGACAAAGGGATTGTTCAGTTAGTTCCTCTAGACCCTGGCTGGTTTTTCTACTTGTTCTCTCAGTTATTGGGAGAGGAGTGCTGAAGTCGCCAACTACAACGTGGGCTCGTGTGTTTCTCTTTTCAGTCCTGTCCTTGTGTATTTTGAAGCTGCCACCAGAGCTCCACTGAAGGCCTGCTTGCAGGTCAAAGCTGTTAGAGGAAATAAGAAGGAAAAAAAAAAGAACCGGAAAAGAAAATAGCTCCTCACCCTTGTGCCGGTCATTTCTGTAGGTTTTGCCCTCTCTCTGGGGTCTGTTTGCTTATGTTTACTTTCAGAGTCCTTGGGGAGTTGCTTTCTGCATGTTCCCCAGGGTTTTAGTTGTAATCAATGGGGGGCTTACTGGATCCCACGTGGCCCCGGGTGGATGTTTTCCTCCTGGCCCTGAATGTCCCCTCTTCTGCTGGCCCGATGCCTCCTGTCCTGCGGGTGTCCACGGCTGTCTCCTCTGCAGGGCCTTTTCCTCAAGCCCCACTGCCCCTTTCCCTCTCCCTCGTTGCAGCTTGTAGCTTCTTGGCAAGTGTCAGCCTCCTGCTCCACTAGAATGTGAGGCCTGGGGGACCCGAGGGCCTCGTCCAACCCGGCATTGTGTCCCCAGACCCTGTCTTGCTGGCATGGGGTCAGTGGCTCCATGTTTCTCAAATAAATGATCGTACCCACCTTCGTGAATCTGCAGCCGAACTCTGCCGAGATTCTGTGACTTAAGTTTATGCAATCCAAGTTCACGCCCCAAGGGCTGTGTTGACTACAGTGCTGTTCTCAGCACGTGGATGTTCTGTGAACCCCGCCAGTGGGCCCACTCTGCTGGCGGCCGCAGCCTTCCCCGCCAACCCTGGCAAAAAGCCTGCCTGGTGTCTGTCTGCGGATCCAGCACGCTAGCTGAGAAAGGCGGTGGACTGTGAGGGAGGAAATGGCACAGGGCCTCTTGTAATTAGACTGTGCTGAGCGGTCCACTCATCCCGTGGACTCCGGGAGGAGATGAACGGTGTACGTCTCTCCTCACCACCCCCTGCACGCCCTTTTTACAGCACGCAGATTTCTCAGTTTTTAATTATAGCCTGTCACTTACATTTTTTTTTGTAAAGAAAGGTCTGGTTATCTGGCTTCTTTCATTCATTTATTCACTGAACATTTGCCAAGCATCTATCACGTGTAGGCCATCTTCTTAGTTTTCTGGATTCAAAGAAGCTACAGGAAACGCCTCATGCCTGCACTTGGCATCGTAAATCGCTGAGTTGCTGGGCCAAGTGGAAACCTAGGTGGCAGCTTCAGGACTGCCGTTGCCTCACCACCTGCCACACCCCGCACCGTGCCCTGTGCTTCCCTCTTCTGGGGCTGACACATGAGGTCGTGCAGATTGTCTACTGCACACGAGCATGTGGTCGGGGTGGCTGAGTGCTGGAATCCGGCCAGTGTTCTGCTGGCCAAGCCATGCTTTTACTGGGGATGATCTCACCGGAAGGAGGGTCTTTTCCTGATATGAACCAGGGCCCAGGTGGGCCAGCTGTGGCCCCGTCCCTTCCCCTTCCATCTGCTGTGTCCACTGTCTCTCCATCCTCACCAGGTCTGCACCTCACCCTCTCCCCCGGGGACCCCAGCGCTGCCCACCGTCCACCCCTTCTGTCTTCCACACCTCAAGGTCACCTTTGGGAAACGCAAATCCAAACAGCCCTTCCTGACCCTGCACTGCCCATGAGGGCAGGTCCAGGCCTGCCTTCCTGGTGAGGACAGCTCCGCAGTGCCCAACCCTGCCTCGGTCACCAGCCGTGCCTCTGAGTGCCCAGCCTTCCCCAAGCCCTCCCCGCAGCCACCACCTCACACGCCTGGGGGACTTCACACCTTCCCAGACTATTTGACTTGTCTGCCATGCGTGGGATTTACTCTTAAGAATATAAGAGCAGGCACATTATTTTCCAAAGAGGATAGAGGACGAGGAGCTTGCAAAGGAGCAGCTGGAGACCTGGGAGGAGAGCTGGGTCCAGGGCTGAGAGCTGTTGGGGGTGGGGACTCAGGATGCCAGCAGCAACGTGCGTCGGTGGAGACAGAAAAGGGCGTCAGGTGTGCCTGTGACATGAGAGCAGAAAGGGAGGCTGTGCTCTGGACATTAATTTTCATTACAGAAGTAATCTGTGCTCCTTGCAGCCTCCTTGGAAAATAGGAAACTGTAATGAGGAAGATAACCATTCAGTTTCAACACACCCAGAACAGCCGTTGACAGTTGGGGTCCTTCCTTCCAGTTTTTTAATGCATATATTTACATCTTGAAATGATTTCCCCATACTTAATATATTATTCGTGTTTCTATATGGTTAAAAAGTTTTTGGATGATGTAATTTTTTTAATAGTTACCCAATATCCTGTAATGGATTTAACCGGTCCTCTAATTATTGGGTATTTATCATATTCCCAGTGTTTCCATTATTACAACACTGATGTAAACATCTCTGTATGTAAATTCCCAGATGCAGACTTTAAAAAAAATTTTTAATTTATTTATTTGGCTGTGATGGGCCTGTGGCACTTAGTTGTGGCATGTGGGCAGTCTAGTTTTGGCACGTGAGTTTCAGAGTGTGCGGGCTTAGCTGTCCCATGTCATATGGGATCTTACTTCCCCGACCAGGGATTGAACCTGCGTCCCCTGCATTGGAAGGTAGATTCTTTTTGTTTTTTCTCTTTAAACCTTTTATTTTGTGTTGGGATATACCTGATTAACCATGTTGTGGTAGTTTCAGGTGAACAGCGAAGGGACTCAGCCATACATACACATGTATCCATTCTCCCCCAAACCCCCCTCTGGGTTGGCACATAATGTTGAGCAGAATTCCATATGCTATACAGTAGGTCTTTGTTGGTTATCCATTTTAAATATAACAGTGTGAACATGACCTTCCCCAAGTCCCTAACTATCCCTTTTCCCCCAGCAATGGTAAGTTCATTTTCCAAGTCTGTGAGTCTCTTTCTGTTTTGTAAGTTCACTTGTATCATTTTTTAAAAAATATTCTCCATATAAGGGATGTCATATGATATTTCTCCTTCTCCATCTGACTTCATTCAGGATGACAGTCTCTAGATCCATCCATGTTGCTGCAAAATTCATGACCTGATTCTTTTTAATGGCTGAGTAATATTCCAACACATCCCCCCCACACACACCCCCACCCATCTTTATAATATTCCATCACACACACACACACACACACACCCATCTTTATAATATTCCATCACACACACACACACACACACTCATCTTTATCCATTCCTCTGTCAATGGACGTTTAGGCTGCTTCCATGTCTGCTGCTGCTGCTAAGTCACTTCAGTCGTGTCCGACTCTGTGCGACCCCACTGACGGCAGCCCACTAGGCTCCCCCGTCTCTGGGATTCTCCAGGCAAGAACACTGGAGTGGGTTGCCATTTCCTTCTCTGCTTCCATGTCTAGGCTATTGTAAACAGTGCTGCAATGAGCACTGGGGTACATGCATCCTTTCAGATCATGTTTTTCTCTGGGTATATGCCTAAGAGTGGGATTGCAGAGTCATATGTTGCTCTGGGCTTCCCCACTGGCTCAGCGGTAAAGAATCCACCTGCAATGCGGCAGACCCGAGTTCCTTCCCTGGGTCGGGAATATCCCCTGGAACGGGGCATGGCAACCCACTCCAGTGAGTTCTTGCCTGGAGAATCCCATGGACAGAGGAGCCTGGCGGGCTGTAGTCCATGGGGTTGCAAAGAGTCGGACATGACCAAAGTGACTGAGCACACGTGCATGGTAGCTCTATTTTTAGTTTTTGGAGGAAAACTACTGTTCTCCAGAGTGGCTGTACCAGTTTACATTGGAAGGTGGATTCTTAACCCCTGGACCACCAGGGGAGACCCCTCAGATGCAGACTTGATCTAAGGGTGTGTGTGGTTATAGGTTCTGGACTCCACTGGCCACTTCCTTCCAGAAGGGATGACCAGTGTGTACCCTACGAGCAGGGCTGGTGGGTTAGCTGGCTTGTTTGGTGCATAGGAGAGAAGTATGAACACTCCCCACCCTCGGGGAAGGTCTGGTTCAGAGGGATTGGCTGGAGGCCGGGGAGAGGCGGGGTGGAAGGGGACTGGCTAACTGGGGGCCTGTTTCCTTCCGGAGCGCTGTCCTGGCCGTGGACTGGGTCTCGGGGGGCAAAGGCCATTGTGCTCTGGTTTCCTCCTCTCAGGCCCAGGCAGGACAGCCCCACACTCTCTGTCTCTCCTGCCCAGGGCAGGGCTGAGCCTCTGCATGCTGCCCGCATGGCCTCTGGAGGGTCCAAGATGCCTGGAAAAGAGGCGTGCTTGCTGGGCAGAGCAGAGGGGCGCGGGCACCGCTGAGCCGGGCCGCCTTGGGGGCGGCTGCATTGTCAGAACCCGCTCTTAATTCATGCCTCCATTGTACAGTGCGGAAAACCAATTTTTCACTTGAGAGGATCAGCGACGTGGATACACGTGTAATTGTCTATTTCTGCTTTTCTTCCTCTCCCTCGTGTTCTGCAGCCGTAATTTGAAATTTCACAGTCGTCTCTGATGTGACGGCCTCTCCGTGGGTCGTGTTCAGATCTGGCTCAGATTCAGCAGGCGCTAACTGAGCAGCTGCTCTCTGCCCCTGGCCGGCAGCCTGTGGGGTGCCGTGGGGTGGGGTGTGGGGGCTCCGTTGTCAGCTGCGTTGACTTTGCCTCCACCCAGCGGGGTGATCACCGGCCGGCCCGTCACATCTCTGCGCCTTTTGTCCTCGTCTGCACAGTGAGGCTGGGGATCCCCACCCCCAGGGCGGTCGTGAAGATGGAGCAGGGTCACAGGGAAAGCACCTGGCAAGGTGCACGCACACAGTAGGTGTTCAGCTAATGCTCCCTGCTGACCCGGGGCTTCTCAGACGGTCACTGCGGGGCCGCGCTTTCCACGAGCCTGCGGTGATTGGCATTCACCAGCTGCCTTCAGTTTTGCTAGAAGCTCGGTGGAGGTCATGCTTTCCCCCCAGCCAGGCAGCGTGCCTGACCAAAATGTCAAGTGTCTGCTTTCAGTCGAAGGTGTTCTAACCCGGTGCGATAACAGGGGTCCTCTCGGGCTGATCAGAGGCTCAGATATACATTCCCCTGTGTCTTTGATTAATTTTTAAAAGAGAGAAATGAATTAATTATTGCCTAGCGAGTATGGAGACTTGGAATGGAGGGACGAGCGGATAGTGGGCCCTTAGGAGGTGCCTCCGTGGGAACCTAGCCCCAGGTGCCCGGGAACTGTTGCCAGTCCTGTGATTCCCAGGAGACTGGCCACTAAACTGCCCCAGAGACAGAGGAAGGTGGCCACACAGGCTTGACCCAGGGGTGGCCAGAGGTGGGGGCTTTCCTGGGTTCCCTGGAGCCCCTGGAGAGTGAGACACACTTGGCTGCTTCTCTCCAGGGTCCCCTCATCCCCCCTCCCTCAGGCCCGAGGCTCACGACCTGCCCCAGTAACCAGCACCACCCCCTCCACCCCATCATCTCCTCGGGCCCCACTGTGGGCATCCCGCTGAGGAAGGCGGTCCCCAGGAGGCAGATCCTGCTGCCACTTGGAGGCAGTAGAGGAGCCTAGCCTCTGGCGTGAGCACCAGACAATTTCAGGGGGCGTGGAGAGGGAGAGGTGGGGAGCCCTTGCTTTCCCACATGCCCTCCCCAGACTGGTGGCGGATTCCTCCTCTCCAAGTCATCCGAGGGACAGTCTCCTCCTCCGCTTTCCCACCCCACCCCCTTGGGAAAGGCCCGAGTGGCCCTGGTGAGCCCCACATTTCAGCACTGCGTCCTCTGGGCCTCACTCCCCCTCATCTGTCAGGCAGGGGCTGGACTCTGAGATGAGGTCTGCACGGAGCAGGGCCCTTCTCTGCAGCGTGTCGCTGGGGAGGCTCGGCTGAGGCCACGTGCTATGAGGGGTCAGCACCCTCTCCCCAAGGGGAGCTGCAGCCCCCCAGACAGGGGCTGCCCCTCCCCGCACCTGCTGACTGACTCCCCAGGGCTCTGGAACTGTTCGGTCTACATCCATTCATCAGGGAGCCTTCAAACACTCACCAAATACCTGCCACGTGGCGAGTGGCTGTGGGGTAGAGGGGAAAGGGGCTCATCCCCACGCCTAGCCCTGAGTTCACAGCCAAGGGGAGGATACAGAATCGGACAGTGAGAGAGTAGAGTGATGGTAGTTGTCGTGGGGGGGATGGTGGAAGGCCTGCAGAGGAAGGAGCTGATGAGTCTGCCTGGCACTTTGGGAGGCTCGGTTGGCAG
Organism: Moschus berezovskii; assembly: GCF_049115385.1. Lineage (NCBI taxonomy): Eukaryota > Metazoa > Chordata > Mammalia > Artiodactyla > Moschidae > Moschus > Moschus berezovskii. Next base: position 4,895,417 of record NC_142480.1, on the reverse strand, counting down.
AGGGTTTTAAAGGATGCATAGGAGTTTTCTAGGCAGCAAGTCAGGGTAAGGAATTCTAGGCATAAGGAATGCACCATGGCACAGAGGCATGGAAGGGCTTGACACATAAGGGATCGGTGAGGTGTCTGTGTGACTGAAGTGCACACAGGGTGTGTGAGTGTGTAAGCTGCTGTGTGTGTGTGTGTGTGTGTGCGCGCGTGCCGAGGAGGGTCAGGAGTCAAGGCTAGCCTGGATATCAGTGCAGGGCCTCCACCCTGGCCATGTCTAGGTTGGGGCCCAGGGCTGAGCACCTCAAGGGAGGCTTTTGGCACAAGGAGCCCTCCCCAGGCATGCAGACACCCCCCAGCGCTCACGACGCTGCCTTTAAGGAAGGCTCAGAGCAGAGGCTGGTCCTCTGGGAGCCTGAGCCAGCTCATCAGTTATACCTAAATGCCAAAGGGAAAGGTGTCCTCCCCCAGCATATGGTTATTAAAGCGCACCATCTTTAAGCCTCATTAAGGGCTGTTAAATGCTAATGAATTTAGAGAAGGGCGTCTTGGGGCCTCTGTTTCCTTGGAAACGTTTGAGAGCAGGTGCCTTATAATGAGCTGCACCTATTTTAAAAAGTGAGCCACGAGGCCCGCTTTGATAGGCTGGATCTCAGATGCTGATGGGTAAGTGTGAACAAAGCTGGGGGGACCAGTGGAGACCAGTGAGGCGCTTTGCGCTCTCCGAAGTACTGTTCTCTGGTGGTTTCTATAGAAACCTCGGTAGGAGCATCGCTGAGCTCCAGAGTCTCATTTACGCAGCACAGCGTTGCCTCCAGCCGCGGCGACTCGGCCCGGCCTCTGAAGACCACCGGAGCCCTGTCGGCAGGGTGGGACCGCGCTCCGGACGAGACAAGACAGATGTATGTTGCTGTAGCTGTGGTTTTGCTTTAATTATGCCTGTGCTGTACCTGCTGCTTGATTTGCTCTGGTCCTCACTCTGCTTATTGTTTCCGGCCCCACTGAGGAGGAGAATTAACATTTGTGAAGCTCATTCCTCCCCACAGAGCACTTTAAGGAAACTTTGTATCATTGAAGCATTTAAATATATACCAAAGTAGAGAAACTGTTTAATGAACCTCCAGCACCCAGTTTAAACAATTATAAACCTATGGCCAGGCTTCTTTTAGCTCTGATCCTACTCATTTCCCCCAGTGGTCTCTCCCTCCCCGCCCCCACTGCTGAATTATTTTGACGCGAATCCAGAAACACGCTAGTATTTCATTTGTGCGTGTGTGTGAGTCGCTCAGTCGTGTCCGACTCTTTGTCACCCTACGGACTGTAGCCCGCCAGGCTCCCCTGTCCATGGGGATTCCGCAGACAAGAATACTGGAGTGGGTTTCCATGCCCTCTTCCCAGCCTAGGGATAGAACCAGCATCTCTTATGTCTCCTGCATTGGCAAGCAGCTTCTTGACCACTAGTGCCCCCTGGGAAGCCCAGTATTTCGTTTGTATACACTCTTTTTTAAAAGATAAAGACTGAAAAAGGTTGCTATAATACCGTTGTCCTTCTAACAATTTAGCAGTAGTTCCTTCATATCATCAGATATTCAATCCATATTTAAGTTGCCCTGATTGCCTCATGGTTTTAAGCATTCTTGAAACAGTTGCCTTGTTCAAATGAGGACCTAAACACTTGGTTGATAAATCTCTTAAGTCTTGTTCAGTCTCTGGGTTACTTTCCCTCCTTGTTTTCCTTGGTACTTTATCTGTTGGGGAATACATTGGTTGCTTGTCCTTCATTTTCCTCGCTGCATCCCCCGTGGTGTCATTTAGCACATGCCTCTGTTCCCTGTATGTCTTATAAACTGGGAGTTGAGGCTAGACAGGGCTTCTGATGCTGCGATGTGCACACAGATCGTTGAGGGAACTTGTCACTCGGATTCTAATTCTGACTCAGTGGGTCTGGAGTGGGGTCAGAGAAGATACATTTCTAATAAGCTCCCAGGTAATACCTAGGATAGACGCTTGATCACATTCAGGGATTTTTTTTTTCTCTTCCCCTTTTCAAGAATGTTTGATCAGATTCAGGCTCAGTTTTTTGAAGAAGAGGTCATGGTACATTCTTTCATCAGGAGGCCCCCAGCGTCTGGTTGAACCACTTTTGATGATGATGTGATTTATCAGGGAGTTCAGGGGTTGTCTGCCTGGCGTCCCATTTATAAAATCCTCATCAGGTTTTCACCTAATGATCTCAGTAGTTACTAATGATCATTGTCGAGATCTATGAATTCATTAGAGGTTGTAGAGTACCAGACTACTTCTACAGAGAAAGCTTTGCTTTCAAACTTAGCTACCCTGAGGACAGAAAAGGCAAGAGAAAGGCTTGAGTCTTTTCCTTTATTTACAACTTTTCAGAATAATGAGTTGCTTCCCTAGCATCTCTAAAAGTACCTAATTAGGTTTTCATGGACTTTTTTTTTGTATCATTATGAATTTTTGTCTTTATAACATATTTGATTAAGTCTCAATCAATTGTGGCTGTTATTATTCCAGTGCTCAAATTGCCCAGTATTTGGTGAGTTGAGCCTCCTTTAAGTAGGCTTCTGAACCTTTTTTTAAAAAAATCAACTTTATTATAACTTAATACAGTTAACTGCCACCCATTATTGTGCACAAATCAATGAGTTTTGACAGGTGTATACATTTGCGGAACCACCACTGCAATCAGTATACAGAACATTTTCATCATTCACGGTTCCCTCCCACCCCTTTGCAGTAAACCTCTTTCTCTGCTTCAGCCCTTTGGTAGCTCCTGGTCTATTTTCTGTCACTAAAGAGCAGTTTGCATCTTTTCTGGACTTCTGTATAAATGGAATCACGCGGTAGATACTCTCTCGTAAAATCAATGAGTTTTGACAGGTGTGTACATTTGCGGAACCACCACTGCAATCAGTATACAGAACATTTTCATCATTCACGGTTTCCTCCCACCCCTTTGCAGTAAACCTCTTTCTCTGCTTCAGCCCTTTGGTAGCTCCTGATCTATTTTCTGTCACTAAAGAGCAGTTTGCATCTTTTCTGGACTTCTATATAAATGGAATCACGCGGGAGATACTCTCTCGTACCTGGCTTCTTTTAGCATAATTGTCTGGGCTTCATCCACATTGCTGTACGTATCATCATTCCTTTCTACTGCCGAGTCGTATTCCAGGGTATGACTGTATCAGTCTGTTTATCCATCTACCTGTTGATGGACATTCTGGGTTGTCTCCAGTTTGGGGTTCTGACTGATATAAATGAAGCCGCTGTGACTGTTCATGAAAAAGGTCTTTGTGTGGATATGTATTTTCACGTCTCTCTCATGTAACTGGGAGTGTAGCCATTAGGTGGTATCGTGTGCATGTGTGCATATGTTTGTGTTTATAATGAGTTGCTAGCCTGTTTCCTGAGTGGCTGTACCGTTTTGCATTCCCATTAGCGGTGCAGGAAGGTTTGCGTTGTCCCACACTCTCACCAACGTCTGGTATGGTCAGTCTTGTCCATTTTAGCCGTTGTAGCGGATGTGTAAGTGGCACCTGTTTGTGGCTTTCGTTTCATTTTCCTGATGGTGAATGATGCTGCTCTCCTTTTCATGGGTTCGTTGGCCATTTGAATGCCTTCTTCTCAGAAAGTCAGTTCAAGTCTGTTGCCTGTTGAAGGTGATGATCATGATGATGATGACGGTCTAGGAGTTCTTTGTATGTTTTCTCCCATTCCATGGCTTTTTTGTGTTCTAGTGAAGAAATCTTTGCCCACTCTAAGGTTGCACAGATCTTCTCCTGTGTTTTTTTGTTTCATAGTTTCTCTTTGTACTTTTAAGTCTTGGATCCATTTTGAGTCAATTTTTGTGTCTAGTCTGAGGGAAGATTTGTTTAGCTTTGTCACATAAGTGTATGCTCAGTTGTTTTGGCACCATTTGTTGAAAAGACATCCCTTTCCCCATTAGGTTGCTTTTGGACCTCTGTTTGAAAATCACTTGTCCATGTAAGCACGGGTCGCTTTCTGGGTTCTCAGTCCTGTTCGTTGATTACTATAGCTATCTTTTCCCTGTACCGTAGTCTCTTTACTGTGGCTTTACAGTAGTTCTTGAAATTGGATAGTTCAAATCCTCCAGCCTTGTTTTCCTTTTTCAAAATTTTTCTATTTTAGGTTTTTATCGTCCCGTTTCAATTTTGTAGTCATTTTGTCACTTTTTCCAAAAATGTGCCTCCTGGTATTTTGATTAGGATTATATTTAATATACAGACCGATTTCAGGAGAATTGACATTTTAACAGTATTGAGTCTTCTGACTCGTGACCATTATATTTCTCTGTTTATTTAGATCTTCTCTAGTTTTTCTCTCAGGGTTTTGTAGTTTCCAGTGTTTAGAAGAGAACACTGTTGGAGAAGGAAATGGCAACCCACTCCAGTGTTCTTGCCTGGAGAAACCCAAGGACGGGGGAGCCTGGTGGGCTTCCGTCTGTGGGGTCACACAGAGTCGGACACGACTGAAGTGACTTAGCAGTGTTTAGAGGTTTCACTTATTACATTAAATTTATTTCTCAGTATTTCATGGTTTTGAAAACTATTGTAAATGAGTTTTTAAAAAAAGTTTTATTTTCCAGTTGTTTGTTTCTTGTATATCAATTGGTTCAGATCATTTCATTTGCTCAGTCGTATCCAACTCTTTGCGACCCCATGGACTACAGCACTCCAGCTTCCCTGTCCTTCACCATCTCCCGGAGTTTTCTCAATTCATGTCCACTGAGTTGGTGATACCATCCAACCATCTCATCCTCTGCTGCCCCCTTCTCCTCCTGCCCTCAATCTTCTCCTGCATCAGAGCCTTTTCCAGTGAGTCAGCTCTTCATGTCAGGTGGCCAAAGTATTGGAGCTTCAGTTTTAGCATCAGTCCTTCCAGTGAATATTCAGGGTTGATTTCCTTTAGGATTGACTGGTTGGATTTCCTTGCGGTCCAAGGGACTCTCAGGAGTCTTCTCCAACACCACAGTTCAAAAGCATCAATTCTTTGGCACTCAGCCTTCTTTATGGTCCAACTCTTATATCCATTCATGACTACTGGAAAAACCATAGCCTTGACTATATGGACTTTTGTTGGCAAAGTGATGTCTCTGCTTTTTAATATACTATCTAGATTGGTCATAGCTTTTCTTCTTAAGAGCAAGCATCTTTTAATTTCATGGCTGTAGTCACTGTTCACAGTACTTTTGGAGCCCAAGAAAATAAGATCTGTCACTGTTTTCATTGTTTCCCCATCTGTTTGCCATGAAGTGATGGCACTGGATGCCATGATCTTAGTTTTTCGAATGTTGAGTTTTAAGCCAACTTTTTCACTCTCTTCTTTCATTTTCATCAAGAGGTTGTTTAGTTCGTCTTCACTTTCTGCCATTAGGGTGGTATCATCTGCATATCTGAGGTTGCTGATATTTCTCCTGACAATCTTGATTTCAGCTTGTGATTCATCCAGCCCAGCATTTTGTGTAATGTACTCTGCATAGAAGTTAAATAAGCAGAGTGACAATATACAGACTAGACGTACTCCTTTCCCAATTTGGAACCAGTCTGTTGTTCCATGTCTAGTTCTAACTGCTGCTTCTTGACCTGCATACAGATTTCTCAGGAGGCAGATCTGGTATCCCTATCTCTTTAAGAATTTTCCACACTTTACTGTGACCCACACAGTCAAAGACTTCAGTGTAGTCAATGAAGCACAAATAGATGTCTTTCTGGAATTCTTTTGCTTTTTCTATGAAAAAGAATGAGTATATGTATATGTATAACTGAATCACTTTGCCATATACCTGAAACTAACATAACATTGGAGAAGGCAATGGCACCCCACTCCAGTACTCTTGCCTGGAAAATCCCATGGACGGAGGAGCCTGCTGGGCTACAGTCCATGGGGTTGCTAAGAGTCGGACACGACTGAGCGACTTCATTTTCACTTGTCAGTTTCATGCATTGGAGAAGGCAATGGCACCCCACTCCAGTGTTCTTCCCTGGAGAATCCCAGGGACGGGGGAGCCTGGTGGGCTGCCGTCTATGGGGTCGCACAGAGTTGGACACGACTGAAGCGACTTAGCAGCAGCAGCAGCAACATAACATTGTATATCAACTGTATCCCAATATAAAATAAAAAGTAAATTTAGAAAGTATATATATAGGCTATTCAGGTGTTCTCTCTCTTCTTCATTTTTGTAAATTTTTTCTTCCAAAGATTTTGCCCATTTCATCTAAGTTGTCAGATTTGTTGAAATAAAATTGCTCTTATCACTGTTTCTTTCGATTTATTTTGTAATGGGCTGTTAGTGTCTTCGTTTCCTCCTGTTGATCTGAGTGCCAGTCTACTATTACTGCCCTTCAGTCTGAAGAACTGCCTTTAACATTTCTTGTGGTGTAGACTTGCTGGTTGTGAATTCTCTCAGTTTTTGTTTATCAAAAAAGTCTTTATTTTGCCTTCATTTTTCCCATGTCAACCCTTTAAAAATCACCTTCATGGAAGTATAACTGGCATATAATAACAGCACATGTGTGGAGTGTACAGTGGCGACACGCACATGCATGCCGGAAGCCGTCACCAGAAGCCGTAATACATCCATAACCGTCACGTGTTTGTGCGCCTTCTCAGTGCCTCCGCTGATTGGTTCCCTGTCATTAGAAGTCAGTTTCCATTTTCTAGAATTTTTGTGTAAATATGGTCACATGGCAGGCAACTCTTCTTTGCATGATTTTTTTTACCCATTCAGCATAATTATTTGGAGATGGACCCACTTTGCCGTGTGTCAGTAATAGTTCATTTCTTTGTGTTTCTAAGTGGTATTCCACTTTAAGGCTGTTTCACAGTGTACCTTCTCACCTGTTGATGGACATTGGGTTGTTTCCAGGTTTTAGTTGTTACAAACGAAGTACAGTGAGCATTCATGTACAAGCCTTCATTTCCTTAGGTGTTCCGGACTGAGCTGTGTTTCCCTGTACCCACTGCGAATCTGTCGGTTGAAGCCCCAACCCCTAGTGTGACTGTATTTGGAAATAGGGCCTTTAACAACCTCATTAAGGTTAAATGAGGACCTAAGTTGTTGTTCAGTCAATGTTTTTTATGAAATTTTCTTGCTTTTTCTGTGATCCAGTGGATGTTGGCAATTTGATGCCTGGTTCCTCTGCCTTTTCTAAATCCAGCTTGTATATCTTGACGTTCTCAGTCCATGTACCGGTGAAGCCTAGGTTGCAGTGTTTTGAGTATTACCTTGCTAACTTGTGAAATGAGTGCAACTGTGCAGTGGTTGGAGCAGTCTTCGGCATAGCTCTTCAGGCATCTGTCTATCAGATCTAATCCCTTGAATCTATTTGTCACTTCCAGTGTATAATCATAAGGGGTTTGATTTGGAGCGTGTAAATGAGGTCCTAAGAGTGAGGCCTTAATCCAATGGGACTGTGTCTGTTTATTTATTTTTTGGTTGTGCTGGGTTTTGCTGCTGTGCACAGGCTTCCTCTAGTTGCAGTGAGGGGGCTGCTCCGTCGCAGTGTGCAGGTTTCTCGTTGCAGTGGCTTCTCTTGATGTGGAGCACAGGTTTTAGGTGCACGGGCTTCAGGAGTTGCAGCCCGTGGGCTCAGGAGTTGTGGCTCACGGGCCTTAGTCCCCCCACGGTGTATGGAATGTTCCTGGACCAGAGATCGAACCCGTGTCCCCTGTAGTGACAAGTGGATTCTCATCCAGCGTACCAACTGGGAAGTACAGACTGGTGTCTTTTAAGATGCGGAAGTCCACCAGAGCTTTCTCTGTGCTCTGCATAGAGCAAAGGCCACGTGGGGACACAAAAGAAAGCACCATTTTCAAGCCAAAGAGATAGGCCTCAATTCCGTTGGCACTTTCATCTCAGACTTCCAGCCTCTGGAACTGTGGGAAAATAAATGTCTGTTGTGTAAGAGTCTGTGGTACTGTATCATGGAGGCCTGAGCTGATTGAGGCATTGGATAAATACCTGGGAGGGGAATGTCTGGCTTATTTATGGCTGGTGTATGTTTAGCTTTTAGAGAAACTGTCAGTTTTCCAAATGGTTGCACTCTTACATGCCCACTGACCTTGTGTCAGGGTTCCATTGTTCTCTGTTTTGGCCAACATTTGGTATGGTCACTCTTTCTAATTTTAGACCTTCTAAAATGTGTATAATGTGTTATCTCACTGTGGTTTTAATATGCATTTCCCTAATGACTAATGGTGTTGAGTGTGTTTTCATGAGCTTACTTGCCATCGGTTTCTTTTTTTTTGATGGTCTGTTCAGATGTTTTGCTCATTTAAAAAATCAGATTGCTTTTGTCATACTGAGTTTTGAGTGTTCTTTATATTCAGAACATAAGATGCTTATCACATGTGTGATTTGTAGATACTTCCTCACAGTCTACAGGTTTTATTTTCATTCTCATAACAGTTTTTTTAAGAGCAAATTAAATTTTTTTTTAGTAAAGTCCAGTTTATCAACATTTGTTATTGGTGGTCCACATAAGTAAATTGCATAACTTAAGGCCACAAAGATTTGCTCCTGTTTACTTCCAGGAATTGTATAGTTTTGGGCTTTTTATTAGTCTGGGGTCCATTTTGTGTTAGTTTTTATATACGGTACAAGGTATGGATGGAAGTTAAAGGTTTTGCAAATAGATAGTCAATAGTGCTGCAACATCCGTTGAAAACAGAATCTGTGACTTTATGCCTTTGTGGAAAATCGGATGACTGAATACATGCAGGTCTGTTTGGCGCCGTCTCTCCAATTCCATCGTTTGCTTTGTCTCTACACCAATACCCTACTCTTCTCATTATTGTAATCTTACAGTGAGTCTTGTAATCAGGTAATGTAAGTCTCTCAATTTTTTTTTCTTTCTCAAAGTTGTTTTGACTGTTGTAGCTTCTTTGAATCTACATTTCAATTTTACAACCACTTTGTCAGTTTCTAAAAAAAAAAAAAAAGCCTGCTTGAGCTTTGAATGATACTGCATTTAAGCTGCAGATCAATTTGAGGGAGCATTGAATTATTAACAATTTTGAGTCTTCCAGTCCATAATCATTGTATATTTTTCCATATACTTAAATCTTTCACATTTTTTGTTAGATTTATCCATAAGTATTTATGTATTTTTATGCTATTGTAAGAAGTATTTCTCAACTTCAATTTCTGCTTGTCCATGGTTGCTGCTGCTGCTGCTAAGTCACTTCAGTCGTGTCCGACTCTGTGTGACCCCACAGACGGCAGTCCACCAGGCCCCCCGTCCCTGGGATTCATGGTTAAAATATAAAAATATAGTGGATATTTGTATATTTACCTTGAATTCTGCAACTATGCTAAGCTCATGTATTTTAGTTGCTTCTTTCTTTGTAGATTCTATTTCTGCAAAGACGATCATATCATCTGTGAATAAAGGCAGCTTTAATGCTTCTTTCCTAATTTAGATGTAATTTCTTCTTTCCTTCTTCCTCCTGTTACCCTGTATTCCCTTGTAGCTCAGTTGGTAAAGAATCTGCCTGGAATGCAGGAGACCCAGGTTCAGTTCCTGAGTGGGAAAGATCCCCTGGAGAAGGAAATGGCCACCCACTCCAGTATGCTTTCCTGGAGATCCTAAGGACAGAGAAGCCTGGTGGGCTACAGACCACGGAGTCACAAGAATCGGACACGACTTAGTGACTAAACCACTACCACCTGTTACCTTATTGCACTGGCTCAAACCTCTAGAACAGTGTTGACTCAGAAATGTTGAAAAAAGATATACTTGCCTTATTTCCAATCTTAGAAGAAAAATACTCTTTTCCATGGTTATGTATGATGTTAAATGTAGTATTTTATTGTTTTTTGGTAGATGCTCCTACCAATTTGAGGACGTTCCCTTTTATTTCTAGGTTGTTGAGAGTTTTTATTATGAATTACCACTGGATTTTGTCAAGTGCCTTTCTCATGTCTGTTGAAGGGATAGTGTAGTTTTTCTCTTTTATTGTGTTAATATGGTGAATTTTCTTGAAAGATTTCCAAATATTAAAGCAACCTTGTAATCCTGGGATAAATCTCATTTGATTATGTTATCTTCTCTACATAATTTGGGATTCTACTAGCTAAAATGTAAGAATTAAAAAATCTGTATTCATGAGAGATGTTGATCTGTTCTTTGCTTTTCTTATAATATCTTTGTCTAGTTTTCAGTTCAGTTCAGTTGCTCAGTTGTGTCTGACTCTTTGAGACCCCATGAACCACAGCACGCCAGGCCTCCCTGTCCATCATCAACTCCCAGAGTCCACCCAAACCCATGTCCATTGAGTCGGTGATGCCATCCAACCATCTTCTCAAATGAGTCAGCTCTCCGCATCAGGTGGCCAAAGTATTGGAGTTTCAGCTTCAACATCTGTCCCTCCAGTGAACACCCAGGACTGATCTCTTTCAGGATGTACTGGTTGGATCTCCTTGCAGTCCAAGGGACTCTCAAGAGTCTTCTCCAACACCACAGTTCAAAAGCATCAGTTCTTCGGTGCTCAACCTTCTTGATAGTCCAACTCTCACATCCATACGTGACCACTGGAGAAACCATAGCCTTGACTAGATGAACCTTTGTTGGCAAAGTAATGTCTCTGCTTTTTAATATGCTATCTAGGTTGGTCATCGGAGAAGGCAATGGCAAGCCACTCCAGTACTCTTGCCTAGAAAATCCCATGGATGGAGGAGCCTGGTAGGCTGCAGTCCGTGGGGTCGCTAGGGGTCGGACACGACTGAGCGACTTTACTTTCACTTTTCCCTTTCACACATTGGAGAAGGAAATGGCAACCCACTCCAGTGTTCTTGCCTAGAGAATCCCAGGGACGGGGGAGCCTGGTGGGCTTCCGTCTATGGGGTCACACAGAGTCGGACACGACTGAAGTGACTTAGCAGCAGCAGCAGCAGCAGGTTGGTCATAACTTTCCTTCCAAGGAGCAAGCGTCTTTTAATTTCATGGCTGCAATCACCATCTGCAGTGATTTTGCCTAGTTTTGGTATCAGAATAATTCTGTTCTTATAAAATAACTTGGAAAGTGTTCCTTTCTCTTCAGTTTTCTGGAAGAGTTTGTGTATAATTGATATTATTTCTTCCATTAATGTTTACTAGAATTGGCTAGAGATGAAATTGGCTTGGCATGAAATTTCCTTTGTGGGAAGGCTTGAAACCTCAAATAAAATTTATTTAGTAAATATAGGGTTATTCCAATTTTCTTTTTCTGTTTCAGTGGCCTTTGGTAGTTTCTGTCCTTCAAGAAATGCATGTATTTCATCAAAGTTATCTTTTTGATATGAAGTTTTTCATGCTATTTTAATTATTAAAAAAAGTCTGTATAATATATAGTGATATCACCTCATTTCTCTCATTCCTGATATTGGTAATTTGTATCTTTTCCCTTTTTCCTCTTATCAGTCTGGATAGAGATTTATAATTTTGTTGATCTTTAAGTATACATTTTTGTATCACTGATTTTTCTCTATTTCTCTTATTTCAAGAAGTGATGCGTTTACTTTTTAACTTTTTTTCTTTTCTGCTTAGAACTTAGGTTTATTTTCTTTTGGGTTTTTATTCTTTTCTGCTACAGATTTTCAGTGCTTTCAGTTTTCCTCTAGGTTTTGCAGCTTCATTACACAACTTTTGATATAGGTTTTCATTTTCAGTTAAAAATATTTCCTAACTACATTTTATATTTCTCCTTGACCCATGGATTATTTAGGAGAATTTAGATTACAAATACTTGGGAATTTTCCATATGTATATATCTATTAGTGATTTTTAATTTAACTCCATTGTGGTCACACACCATACATTGTATGTGTGAATCCTTTTAAATTTTTTGAACCTTGTTTGATGTCCTATAACATGGTCTATTTTGGTAAAGGTTCAGTGTGCTCATTTTGGACACTTTTCAATCAGTATTTTTTCTTTTCGGTATGACTCTCTTATCCCTGTCCTTTAGGAACTCCATTGACGAACATATTTAAGTTCTGATATTATCTCACAAGTTCCTAAGACTTCACTCATTTTTTCTTTTTAAATTAGGATTTAACTTTTCTTTCCTTTTAATGAATTAATTTATTAACTGTGCTAGGTCTCTGTTGCTCTGAGTGGGCCTTTTCTAGTTGCGGCAGGCGGGGGCTACTCTTTGTTGAGGAGCTTGGGCCTCTTGTGGTAGCTTCTCTTGTTGGGGAGCATAGGCTCTGGCAGCGTGGACTTGAGGAGTTGTGGTGTGCAAGCTCCGTGGTTGCGATATGCAGGCTGTAGAGCGCGGGCTTGGGAGTTGTGGCACGTGGTTGCTTAGTTGCTCTATGGCACTGGAATCTTCCTGGACCAGGGATTGAGCCTGTGTCCCTTGTATTGGCAGGCAGATACTTATCCACTGCTCTGCCAGGGAAGTCCTCATTTTTTCTTAAGGTCGAAATATTTCTATTGGTCCTTTTCCAAGTTCACCAGTTCTTTCTTTTGTCACTTCCATTTTGTTATGGTGCTTATCCCATTGTTAAAATATTTTTTTCCGTTCTAAAATTTCTACTTAAAGGTATAAAGTATATATGTGTGTGTGTGTGTGTATAAGTGTGTGCATATATATATATATATGGGCTTCCCTCATATCTCAGTTGGTAAAGAATCCGGCAGCAATTCAGGAGACCCTGGTTTGATTCCTGGGTCTGGAAGATCTGCTGGAAAAGGGATAGGCTACCCACTTCAGTGTTCTTGGGCTTCCCTTGTGGCTCAGCTGATAAAGAATCCACCTGCAATGCAGAAGACCTGGGTTCAATACCTGGAGAAGGGAAAGGCTACCCACTCCAGTCTTCTGGCCTGGAGAATTCCATGAACTGTATAGTCCATGGGGTCACAAAGAGTCAGACACGACCGAGTTACTTTCACTTATATGTATTTATGTGTGTGTGTGTGTTTTTAATTTCTGAGCTTCCAAGTTGGCTCAAGTGGTAAAGAATCTGCCTGCTAATGCAGGAGTCATGGGAGATGTGGGTTGCAGTCCCTGGGTTGGGAAGATCCCCTGGAGGAGGAAATGGCAACCTACTCCAGTATTTTTGCCTGAAGAAGCCCATGGACAGAGTAGCCTGGTGTGCTACAGTCCATGAGGTCACAAAGAGTCAGACACTACTGAGCATGCATTGTACTGCGTATATATTTCTATTTCTCTGTTGAGATCATCTGTCCATTCATTTCAGGGGTGTTTATTTGAGGATTTTTATTTAATACCTCTTTAAATGTGTCTGGTAGTCGGAGAAGGCAATGGCAAGCCACTCCAGTACTCTTGCCTAGAAAATCCCATGGATGAAGGAGCCTGGTGGGCTGCAGTCCGTGGGGTCGCTAAGGGTCGGACACGACTGAGCGACTTCCCTTTCACTTTTCACTTTCATACATTGGAGAAGGAAATGGCAACCCACTTTCCAGTGTTCTTGCCTGGAGAATCCCAGGGACGGGGGAGCCTGTTGGGCTTCCGTCTAAGGGGTCACACTGAGTCGGACATGACTGAAGTGACTCAGCAGCAGCAGTATGGGTCAAACATCTGGGTCATTTTGGGGTTGGCATGTATCATTTCTCTTTTCTTATGGGTAGTGTGTACATTTTCCTGGTTCTTTGTATGTCAAGTAAATTCAGAATATATTGTGATTTTTAATATTATGTTGTAAGATCCTGGTCTTGTTAAGATCCTGTGGAGAATAGTGATTTGTTTGTCTTAATAGGCAACCAAGCCTGTTAGATTCAGATTGTGAATTCCTTCTCTCCTGTGTCCAGTGACTCTGTTTTCAGTTCTATATTCAAAATCTTTGTTTTGCTGGACTAGTTTCAGACTGGGGCAGCAGTAATATGTTACGCCACTTCTCGAAGCTTTAGCTGTGCTTCTTTGGTTGTGTTCCCCACACATGTAACTTAGGGATTGTCCTGGGATGCGGTCAGTTCATATCCAGAAGCAGAGGATTCCTTTCTCAGCTTTCTCCTCTTTGGAATTTCTTCCATGCTGCCTGGCTTCCTGAACTTCCTTTCCTGGTTCCTCTGCCCAGAGATGGGGCTCTTTGAGAATGTTAGTCTGTTGCCGTCACACCATGTCCATATGGGATCCCCTTCAACACAAATTGGCCAGAAAAAAATAGATGAAAAGATAACATGAATTTTCCCTCTCCTCCTGGTTCTTCTATTCAGATTTCTTCCCTTTTGGTTTTAAGTGTTTGTCCTGCACTGTCAGAACTCTCCTGCAGGGCTAGGAGAGCAAGGAGATATTTTAAAACTTTCCCCCATACTCTCTGGCTTACAAGGACCCATTTTCTTATTCCTCTGGCCAGGATGATGGATTTATTTCAAAATTTTTGCTGTCCATGACTACTATGTAATTCCTTAATTCAGTCTGTCTGTGGGTCAACATCAGGAATTAAAAGGCCAAAAAAAAAAAAAACAACAACAAACCCCCAATGCCCCCCTTCCCCAGAACTAAAACCAACAAAGACTAGAACCTTACCTGTCGTACCGGTCTTTCGTCAAATTTCAGATTCCCTCCTCAGCCTACCAGCTGTTGTTTACTTTGCGAAGTCTTCAGGTAGTTGCTTCTTGGATTGCGTCCAGAGTTTTTAGCTGTAATTTATAAAGGAGAGTGAGAGGCCGAAGTGGGTTTGCTCCATTTGGGTTTGAAACTAGATTTTGTTCATTTTAAAAATTCAGTCTTTTTTCTTGCCAGTATGTTTTGAAATTTTCAGTTGCCGTGTCTTCCAGCTCGGCAATGTTCTCTTTTGCAGTGTCTCATCTGATGTTAGCCCCTTCAATGCACCTTTCCCTCAAGCACTGTGTGCTCCGTCACTGGAAATTCTGCGGGGCTCCTGCATCCTCCAGGACTCTTCTGCCTTCTTAAACATAGGCTATGTGTGGTTGTCAAGACTAGCGTGATGCCTTGCTTTGTTGTCTGTGTCTCTTTGTGGGTTTCGTCTGGTTTAGAGACCAAATCTGAGTGTGGTGTTTGCTCATTGTCTCTTGGCTCCTTCAGGCAGAGCTAGGAAATGTTTTTCTTTTTAAGAAAAAAATATATCATTGTTTATGCTGATTTGTCCAATTCAGATTTAGCCTTACAGAGCTTTTCTTTAACTTCTTTGTTTTTATACATTTTTTTATCTCTTTTATACTGAAAAATTTTATTTTTCTCTGCCTCAATTCAATATTTTTGGTATGTATTGACACTAGCAATGTAATGACTGAAAACAGTGTAAGATTTCTCACTGTTCTTTTTGTTCGCAAAGTATATCCAATTAAGATTTACCATCAAATTACTGTTTTTCAGTTTATAATGTATATTCCACAGAGGATCTACCTTCAACTACTGTACTTTCATGTCTTTTAAAATAAATCCTATTTGTGTGGTTAAGCTACTAGCTCAAGGTGATTAATTTTATTTGCTTAATTTTGCTTTCACATTTTAGAGTCTGCCTTTTAATTTTGTTGTATAATTTTATAAAATATGGACATGGTTCTGGAGAAGGGATTGGATAACTACAGCCCATAGGGCCCAATCTTGGCTGCACTGTTTTTGTATGGTCCTTGGGTTAAGAATGGTTTTTACACTTTTAAATGACTGTAAACCACACACACAGTGCACAACACACACACACACACACACACACAGTGCAACAGTGCCTAAATGTAGCTTCCAAACCCTAATATATTTACTGTCTACCCCTCTGTAGAGATCCTGTGGGTTCTACCTCTAGCCCGAAATTCCCCAATCTGTCCTCTTCAGAGGCAGCCTGACTGATTTATTTACTTGCTTAGTTTCTGGTTTATTTTATACTGTTTTTGTGGAAGCAAATACAAACCTCTCGTAGTTCCTTTACGCCCTGTTTCTTTCTACCTTGGCTTTGCACTGAGGAGTGTCTCCTGGAAGCCAGCCCACAGCAGGCGGGGACACAGGCCTCACTCTTTCTCAGCACTGCACGTAGCATTCCAGAACGTGCCTGGACTGATATCTGTTCAACTGGTCCCTTTTTATACATTTGGCTCAGGTGGTAAAGAATCTGCCTGCAATGCAGGAGGACATGGGTTCAGTCCCTGGGTTGGGAAGGTCCCCTGAAGAAGGAAATGGCAACTTACTCCTGTATTCTTGCCTGGAGAATCCCATAAATAGAGGACCCTGACGGATTACAGTCCATGGGGTCGCAAAGTGTCTGACATGACTGGGTGACTAGCACGTTTTGTACATTTGAGTCATTTCTGCTTTTTAAATTTCACAAGTGGTGCTGGTTTCAGCAGCCTCATGCTTCTGTTTTCTGGGATTTGCTGCTGTAACTTTGGGGTCAGTTCCTACAAGTCGGGGTACTGGGTTATACATGTCGCTGAGTAACTAGGCATATACCGTTTTGCTTGGTGTTGCCCAAATTCTTTCCGGGGGACAGAACCATTTTACAGTTCTGTCAGCAGTGTGGAGTGTAACTAATGCCCCACAGCCACCGAACGGAGTGTGTTGTCAAACTTTGGGATCGTCTGGCTTCCCTGGTGGCTCAGAGGTTAAAGTGTCTGCCTCCAATGCGGGAGACCCGGGTTCGATCCCTGGGTTGGGAAGATCCCCTGGAGAAGGAAACGGTAACCCACTCCGGTATTCTTGCCTGGAGAATCCCATGGACGGAGAAGCCTGGTAGGCTGCAGTCCACGGGGTCGCATAGAGTCGGACACGACTGAGCGATGGAACGGAACGGAATTTGATAAGAGATGATATCTCCATGTAATTTAAAAATTTCACTTCTTATAAGCAGGATTGAAGGACCAGTTACATTCCCTCTCATATAAACTCTCTGTTCATTTCTCTTGCCCATTTTTGTGTAGAGCGATTGGTCTTTTTCATCGATTTTTAGAAACTGTCTGTGTATTAGGGACTATTAGGGGTAGTGACCTATAAACTGGGGCTTCCCAGGTGGTTCAGTGGTTAGGGATCTGCCTGCAATGCAGGAGACACAGGTTCTATTCCTGGGTCAGGAAGATCTCCTGGAGGAGGAAATGGCAATCCGCTCTGGTACTCCTGCCTAGAGAATTCCATGGATAGAGGAGCCTGGCGGGCTACCGTCCATGGGGTCGCAAGGAGTTGGACACGACTTAGCAACTAAACAAGAACAAGACCTGTAAATTTCAAGTGTCTTTCCATCTGTCTTTTTATTCCTCTGAATTATTTGCTTGCTTCTTATGCCACACAATGGTGCTTAGTATTGTCATCACCATTATTTTCATGCGCTCAGATTTGCCGTCTTTTCTCTTGGTGCTCTGGCCTCAGAGCGCTAGCCAGGCAAGTTTCCCCTAGTCTCAGGTTGTAGAAAAAGTTAGTCATACTCTCTTCTCATATTTGTATAATTTCTTTTTGTTTTTAATAGAAATTTCTGGTTTAAAAAAAAAATTACCCACAGAGCACTTTTGGTGTACACAGTCCCGTGTGACCAGCTACTTTCCCTTGTGTGATTTTAAGCCACGGAAAGGGGCCCTGTGCTCAACTCTCCAGCGTGCCTTTGTGCAGAGACTCGTCTCGTCTGAGAACCTGAAGAGATGAATATGTTTATTTTCAAGGAGAAGGAACTGAGACTTGGGGAGGAGGGATTTGTCCAAGGACCCGTGGCCCCATCCTGGGGACGAGCTCTGGCTGGCCTGGGAAGAGGATTACGATCAGCTGCTGTGTGTCGGCGGCTTGGCCAGGCCTGTCACTGTCCTTCACTCCTGAGCCATAGGTCCTGCTGGTTAGCCCCATCTTATGGGTGTGGAGACTGAGGCAGGGAGAGGTGAGTTGCCTCCCCTGACCAGGCAGCCAGACAGGCCATCACACTGATACCTGGGCGTCTGCCTGAGAGCTTGGCCCTCCCACCTCTAGATGTCTGGCGATGCCGTGCATGCATGTACTGAGCACCACCCCACCCCCCTGCCATGGCTTCAGAGACCCTTGGAGGGTGAGGTGTCCTTGTCTGCACACCGAGGGCCGTGGGGGGGGCCCGTGATGGACTTCGTCTCCCAGGGAGCCGGTGGCAGCAGCCCCTGTGTGCGTGGCCTCTGCCTCAAGGGCCGGCATGCTCCTGGCAGCCGGAGGCCACAGGTCGCTGCTTTTCATGTTGCCCTTTTGTTCATTCATCCGTTTTGGTAGCTGCTGACTCACTTCTCCATTCAACACACCTTACTGCCGCCTGCAGCGGGCAGACCCAGTCCTGGCCAAGGGTGACCCAGACAGACAAAAACAGGAGCCCTGCGTCCTGCGGGCTGGGCCTCGGCCGCGGCCGTCCTGTGGGGCCCAGAGCAGCGGCCCCCTCGCTGTCCCTACGGGCCGGGCTGGGAGGAGGGGAGCTGGCTTCCCCAGCCCTTCCTCTCTCCGGGATCCAGCGCTGAGTAGAAGCTTGTCGTCCAGGCCATTCCCTGGGTGGTGATGATTCGAAACCAGATGCGGTGAGGGCAGGACTGCCCTGAGCACACAGTGAGTTAGCAGGCTGGACTGGAGCCTCGCCTGTCCCCTCCAACCCTACGCACCTTGGACGTGGCAGGGGCCCCGGGAAGGGAAAGCTGAGCCTTCAGATGAATCCAGAGCAGCCCAGTTACCCAGGATGGTCTGGTGGGTCAAGCAGACTTTTAAAAGGGTTATCAGGTGGTTTTCATCGCACTGAATGTCTTGATCACGTCTGCCTTTTCTCCCAGAGCCGTAGACTCTTGGCCAAGTGTCTCCAAGTGTCTGCTGATGGAGGCCCCGGTTGCCAGAAGAGTCTGAGCGAGGCTCCCCTCTGGATCCAGCTAGTTAGGCCCGTGTAGCGCGGTCCCTCGCCCCTGGGACAGGACGCACCAGCTGTCGGTGTAATTAAGCTTGCCATAAAACCCACCAACTAGACACACGAATGACTTCCCTGCTCTTTCCGGGGGCAGGAGCAGTTGGGAAGGCAAGTCAATCATGTTCTGCCGCGATCACTCCAAAGGTCAGCCTTCCACTTACAGCAGCGTTATTGGCAGGGATCACCCATAACTGGGCTGGTTTCCCGGCCGTTCGATTTTATGACGCCCTAATGAATTAGGCCATTTCCATGCATTCTCAGGAAGTGTACAGAACAAGGGTTTTCATTCTCCTGGAAAAGTTTGTCTTGGGGAGACAAGGTGGCATGTTGGTGGGCACGCCAGTAGTTCTGCCAGGGTCGGGCCGAGCACTCCGGCACTTCGCTCCTCTGGGCTTCCACTACGCCCTCCGGGAGAAGCTTCCTCCTGCGTCGTCAGGAGATGAATTATCTGATGCTCCCGGCCGCCCCGGCTGGAGCTCCGGGAGCGGTCCTCTTCCCCCGTCCTTTCCTGGGTCAGCGTGTTTCCTGAGTGCGTGTGGGGACTGAGGTGCCGCTGCTGGAGGTGGCCCCCGTGCCCACGGGCCTCACGGTCGTGCCCGTCGGCGGCCATTCTCCGTGGGCCGGTGGGGCTCGGGGGTGCCGTGTCCCCCCGACCCGGGAGGAGAAGCTCCTCGGTGCACCGGTCACGTCCATGGGCCTGAGTTGGGTCAGACTTACTCCTCCCCTTGCTGCTCCAGCCATCCACGGTCCCCTGCTCCTCACTTGGATGTGGTGATGTCGAGAGCTTTGAGAAAGGCTGCAGGAGGGCGTGCAGCCCCCACGAGGCCTCAGGGCGGAGGCGTGGGGTGGCTGGTGGTGGGGAGGGGGCTGTAAGCGAGGGGAGAGGCGTGGCTCCGCAGATGGGCGGGGCCACGGGCCTTGCTCCCGCCCCTCCCTGCTCTTCCCACCAGAGCAGGTTCCAAAGCCTGTCTTGAGACAGCGCTGTGCTTGGTGAGTCAGGATAGCGTGCCCTCGTAGGGGCAGATGTTGGGCACTGAGGCTGCGTGCCCTGTCCTCTCACAGGCCCTAGACTGCTGCCCCGGCTCCAAATGGGCAGGCCGGAGCATCCGTCTGCAAAACAGCTGCTGTGTCCTCCCCTGGCTGGGGGTTGGAGCGTTCCTTCCAGTTTACACTGCCTGTGAGGGCAGGGCGGGCTGCAGGATCCTGGTGCAGGGAGAGAGGAAGAGAGGCTACAGCCCTGTGCTGTCTGGGGAGCAGCCGCACAGTCTGGCCTGGGTTCTGAGACCTGTATGGCACCCTCTATTTTCTACCCCTGGACCACTCCTCAGGCTCCAGGGGGCCCACCTGGAAACCGCGCTCACTGGGATCTGCTTCTGAAGAGGCTCAGAGAAGGCACTTGTTGGTTGCCCACCCTCCCCCAGGAATTTGTCCCAACATTTACCCAGACAGGACTTTGCCAGCAGGAGACCTGGATGGGGCCCTCCCTGGAAGCACCACGCCCTGGCCCTGCACCCTTGAGCAAATGCCTGCCTCTCTCTGAGCCTCGGTGTTCCCCATCTGGAGAATGGGTCTGAAAATACCTCTCTGTCTAAATTGGATTTATGGAGTGCTGCATTTCACGTGAATTTGACTTACTTATGTTTGAAAGAGGATGCTATGATATCTAGGTGTGCAACATTTGCAAGATTTTAAATTTCAGTTTTTGAAATATGTGTCAAGACAGCTCATTTCCCGACTGGCGGCTGAGGTGCCGGAGAGCTGTGTTTGTGCTGTGACCACATGGTGGCACCCTGGGAGCTGGCAAACAGGGCGCCAGGCCTGGCAGGCGGGCCCAAGGCACTGTGCCCACAGCCTGTTGCTCACAGTTGCAATTTAAAGTCATCCTGGAGTTTGTTACACGGAGGTACTTGTTGACCCTGGTGCTGGGAACCCCACCCCTGCTCCTAACCAGTCCACTGGTAGAATGGAAGGTTCATGTGATAAAACGCTCTGAAGAAAGCGGAACAACGGGTTGATGCTAAATTGCATTAGTTTAGAGATGGGAGAGTGTGAAATGTTGGCAATGATGTAGGAAAGAAAGCGTCTTTAAAGCTAGCTAACGTGCTGTGATTCTGGCTCCACGAGCTGGAGACTACTGGCTCCCATGTTGCAGGTACCCCTCCAGGGGCTATAGGCCGAGGCCTTGAAAGCTATAAATTATGGGACTCTTCAGAAGCAAGAGCCTTGCACAAAATATGGCCCAGGTATTGGTGGGCATCACATGACGGTGCCCTTACATGCCCTTGGCCAGGCATGGAGCCCTTCCCTAAGCTCTCCTTCTTTGGCCCCTGCTGTTCCCTAGAGGATCGGTCATGAGGCTGGGCGGGCATCTCCTTGCCTCCCTGGGCCCATGTGCCGGTGGGTGTGGGGAGGGTGCGGGCGTGGAGGACATCCATGGGGAGAGGCAATGCCGTGGGGGGTGTCAGGGAGCAGGGCCTGAGGGGGAGATGTATGCCTGCTAGGGGGGCGGGAGGCCCCGCAGGTCTCCCTCCAGCAGCCCCTACCCCGACACTTGGGCTGCTCATCCTGGGGCGGGGGGCACGCGTCTTCCTGCACTGCTCCCAGACCCTGCAGCCCACATGCACTCGGTGCCCCCCTGGCCCTGCTGTGGGCTCCGGGGGCCCCACCGTGACGGGTGCCTGCTCTTGCAGGTGGTGAGAAGCTACAAGGCCACCATCCAGCAGACCCTGGACATCCTCTTCCTCCGGGAAGGCTCCGAGTTTCTGAGCAGCACAGATGCTTCAAGCCGGGACTCTGCCGACCGCACCATCATTGCCTGGGATTTCCAGAGCTCCGCCAAGATCTCCAACCAGATCTTCCATGTGAGAAACCCTGTCATTGGGCATTGCTTTCAGATTGAGCCCCAGCCACTGGGTGCATCCATGTAGCCCCCAGGCTGTCTGGGGTCCCAGGTCGCGTCCTGCAGAGGTGGTTCAGCCAGCAGGAACTTTGGAGGCAGAGGGCTGCCTGAAGTCTGTAGGGTTGGGGGAAGGAGCATGCAGGTCCAGGCCTGCCTGGAGTACCTTCCACGGGCTCCTGGATCAGGGTGACTCCCTCGCAGTCCTCTCACTCGCTCTCTGCCCAGCACAGCCATGCCACGGGGTAAGGGTGTGGGAGGCAGCCTCATTCACATCCACAGGAAAGTGGCTGTTCACCCCGAGACAATCCTACTCTAACCCTCCACCACTCCAGCCAGCCTGCAGGTCCACCTTGCCCCTTGCTCAGTAGCTTTGATAGGGGCTGTGACTCAAGGGTTCGAGCCCAGACCCTGAAGGTAGACCACCTGCGTGAGTTAAATTCCTGCTTCCACCACCTGCAAGCAGGGGCCCAGGCCTAGTAGTTACCCTCTTTGATTCTCAGTTTTTTTCCCTTAGAAAATTGAGGATGAGAATATTTCTTGCCTCATAGTGTGGTTTTGAGAATTAAAAGATGTAGATACTTAGTCTAGCACAGTGCCAGGTGCAGGGAGTTCTCAATAAACGCATCACCTATCATCACCATCACCGCCACCGCCACCATCCACCATCCACCATCATGACCGCCATCCACCACCATCACCATCTCCCCTCTACCACACCCGCACCATCATCACCGTCACTGCCATCGCCACCAGCATTGTCATCATCACCCCCTCAGCACCATCCCCGTCATCGTCACCACCTCCTTCTCGCCGTCACCTCTTTTACCACCACCACCACCATCTTTTAAGATTTCAAGTTAGCTATGGCTAATCTCTTTGATGCTGCCACCCAGAATTTAAAAGTATATACCGGGCGTGCGTCGGAGTAGGGAATGGCAGCCCACTCCAGTGTCCTTGCCTGGAATCCCATGGACAGAGGGGCCTGGCGGGGTGCAGTCCTGGGGTCACAGAGTCAGACACGGCTGGGCGCTCAGCAGCAGCGGGCGTGCGTATACACCCTTTCCCTCTCCCTGGTTTTTTTTTTTTTTTCCCTTGTTCTTAGAGGATTCTAAGTGGCCCTGAACAAACCTGCCTCTAGACCTTCACTTCAGAGTTCTAGTTCAACCTTCTGAGAAAGGCAAGCCCTGGGAGGGGGCCAGAGGGGTGTGTCTGGCCCCTGGGGACATCCTGCCTCCACCGGCCCTGCGGAGACCAGGGAAGCGAGTGAGGTGGATGAAAGTGCTGTGTGCCCGAGCCGCCAGCCCTCCTAGAGTCACACCTCCTCGCCCTGCGTGCCGGTGAGCAGGCGCTCCGCCTGGAGCTCATTATCAGGTCACCATACGCCTCCAGCAGCACATTAATCTGTGGTTCCAACTGCTCCCAGTGTCACCCTGTGAATTTGGGCTCATTTAGAGGCTGTGGCTTCAGGACATCACTTAGAACACGGAAGGACAGGTGCAGTGCAGAAGGGCGCTTTTAGGGGTGTTGCTGTGTGACTCAGTCCATTAAGCAGCGAGATCTCTCCTCCTGCTCGGAACCCTGTGTGCACGCATTTATCTCCACACTTGGCCGGTCACCTCCTTGCTCACTAAGTGTTCTGGCGACTCTGGACCCTAGGCTGGGCTGGGGCTCCCCGACGGCTCACTGTGCAGGTGGGGAGATGGGCGTGTGGATTTCTTTTCTGTCGCTCTGTAACAGATTACAAAGTAGCATAAATCCGGTGGCTTAAATCAATAGAAATGTGTCCTTTCAGTGATGGAGGCCTGAAGTTTGTAAAAAGTATCCTGGGGCTGAAATCAAGGTGTTGGCGGGGCCTCTGTCATCTGTCCTTTGCTCCTTCCAGCTTCTGGCAGCAGCTGGTGACCCTTGGCTTGTGCTGTGTCCCTCCAGGCCGCACGCCAGCATCCTCAGATCTCTCTCTCTGCTCTGTCTTCACGTCCCCGCCTCTGTGTGTCTGGCCTCACTCTGCCTCCCTTTTCTATGGATGCTTGTGATTGCATTTAGGGCTGCAGTAATGCAAGGTAACCTCCTCAAGATCCTTAAGTTAATCCCTGCAAAGATCCCCTTGCTTTTTTTAAAAAACACAGACAGTGACACAGGTCCCAGGAATTCGGACATGGAAGTCTTTGGGGGGACATTTTTCAGTCCACCCCAAGGGCCAGGAGGCAAGGAGCGTAGGGACCCCTAGATGCTGGAAAAGACAAGGGAACAGATTCCCCCCAGAGACCCCAGAAGGAGCAGAGCCCTGCTGGCATCTTGATTTTAGCCCTGGGAGACCATGTCAGACTTCCGACGTCCAGAAGCGGAAGATCATAGGTGTGTGCTGCTTATTGGAGGCGTTTTGTTACAGCAGCAACAGGAAGCTCGCAGACCCCTGAGCCGAGGTCTGGGTGGGGGCTCGAGGCCCCACGAGCAGAGGGTGGGTGGCGGGCCCGTCAGAGGCAGGAGCCCGCTGGGGAGCCTGCTCTACCCTCTCTGTGCCCTGCTGTCTTTTCAGGAGAGGTACACCTGCCCCAGCCTCACCTTGCATCCGCGGGAGCCTGTGTTCCTGGCGCAGACCAACGGCAACTACCTGGCCCTGTTCTCCGCTGTGTGGCCCTACCGGATGAGTAGGAGGCGGCGCTACGAAGGGCACAAGGTACCCCATCTCGTCCCGTCCCCCCAGGGGTGGAAAGTTGTCCCACGACCACGCTGGCAAGGGACTTGCAGTCCCCACGAGCACGGACCCTCCGTCCAGGCAACCTGGGATTTCTGTTTCTTGGGTGACCCCATACGGTGTGGCCTGATGTCCACTCAAAGCCCCAGGCCACGTCTGGCCCTTCCCTGGGCCCCAGCTGCCAGACAGGGCCGCTCTCCTTGATTTGTCGGCTCACGTGGACCTGGGGCTGTGGGCCCCTTGCCGTTGGCCCCTTGCCCTGCGGGCCGCCCCGAGGGCACAGGCACCAGGGATCCATTGCCTGTCCCCGTGCTAGAGCTGAGCTCTCTGGACCCACGAGAGCCACCAGGGATCCATTGCCTGTCCCCGTGCTAGAGTTGCGCTCTCTGGACCCACGAGCCTCCTGGTGATAGCGGTCTGGGCACAGGGACCCCCGGCTCACAGCGGGGCTCAGCTGCTGGCCCCGGGCCCTGGCTGCTCCCCGCGGGCAGGGCCGAGGGGCCGTGTGCGCTGAGCCGCGTGGTCACTTGGCTGGTCACTCACCCTCTGCAGGTGGAAGGCTACTCGGTGGGCTGCGAGTGCTCCCCGGACGGTGACCTGCTGCTGACGGGCAGCGCCGATGGCCGGATCCTGGTGTACAGCTTCCGCACCGCCAGCCGCGCCCGCACACTGCACGGGCACACACAGGCCTGCGTGGGCGCCACCTGCCACCCCGTGCTGCCCTCTGTGCTCGCCACCTGCTCCTGGGAGGGCGACGTCAAGATCTGGCACTGAGCCTCGCGGCGTGGAAGCTTCCGATGCCGGCTGGCCGGGCGGGTGGGCGTGCGCGATGAGGAGGGCCTGAGGTTGGCTTCGGGGTCAGGCTCGGATGGATGCTGCCTCCCCATCCTCCCAGCCTCAGTGTCCTCACCTGTAAAATGGGGACGAAAACCTTGTGTCTCAGGGTTCTGAGGACTACGCGTTAGCAAAAGCACCTGGCGGGTTGCTGGCGATGCTCAATAAATGTGAGCCTTTTGCCATTTCTTAGGTTATTTCGGCGACAAACACTCATCGGCAGCTTCTCTCACCTCCCTGCTCAAGGGCCTGCTGGAGCTCAGAGACAAAGGGCAAGTGGGGGTTGGAGAGGTGGGGCTCTGGGTCCTAGGTCTGCCTGCCCCCGTCTCACAGGGTCTGCTCAGGCCGGGGACCCCCACGAGCATGGCTGGGGGGTCCCCAGGTTTGCCTGGACCCAGGGCCCTCTGCACTCCTCCTCACCCTCAGCCCAAGGGAGTGCATCTGCCCCAGGAGACAGTGACGTGAAGAAGCAAGGAGCCCTCGAGGACCCCCACAGGCCGAGGAGCCCTAAGCCCCCACAGGACCTCGATTGAGCTGTTACCCCAGGAGCCCAAAGGTCCCCTGTTGGCTGAGGGTGGGGGCCAGAGGTGCCTGTCTCTGGACAGGCGCATCCCTGCAGTCCTGGAAGTCTCCCTGGAGGAGGCTGACCGCAAAGCCTGTGAGGAGGGTGTCCTGGCAGGGGTTCAGCGAGGAAACGCAGGACCTGAGGAGGAGGCCACAGAAGCAAGTGGTGCCCAGCTGGCCTCTCCAGAACCAGCGTTCCCAGTCTGGCTCTGCTTTTGGTGTAGTTGAGACCTAGTCACGTTTCCTCTTGGAGCTGCAGTTGCCCCCTCTGTAAAGCGGAGTCAGAACCCAGCCTGCAGGCTTGCTGTGAGGGTCCAGGAAGGTCAAGTGTGTGGCAGGTGTCGACACCCTGGGAGCTCATCTGGGGATGGGGATTGGGCACATTAGGAGCAGTCATGAAATTAAAAGATGCTTATTCCTTGGAAGAAAAGCTATGACAAACATAGCCAGCATATTAAAAAGCAGAGACATTACTTTACCAGCAAAGGTCTGTCTAGTCAAAGCCATGGTTTTACTAGTAGTCACGGATGGATGTGAGTTGGACCATAAAGAAAGCTGAGCAACGAAGAGTTGATGCTTTTGAACTGTGGTGTTGGAGAAGACTCTTGAGAGTCCTCTGGACTGCAAGGAGATCCAACCAGTTCATCATAAAGGAAATCAGTCCTGAATACTCATTGGAAGGACTGATGCTGAAGCTCCAATTCTTTGGCCACCTGATGCGAAGAGCCATCTCATTGGGAAAGACCCCGGTGCTGGGAAAGATTGAGGGCAGGAGGAGAAGGGGGCGACAGGGGATGAGATGGTTGGATGGCATCACCGACTCAATGGACATGAGTTTGAGCAGATTGTGGGAGATGGTGAAGGGCAGGGAAGCCTGGCGTGCTGCAGTCCACGAGGGAATGAACAACTGGGGCTGGTGGAGAAGCATTTCTTTCAGCGTATCCACTTTGCCTCTGGACCCTCGGAATTTTGAGGTCCACAAGCAGGGCATCCCAAACAGAGGGAAGGGCCGTGCAAAGGCCCTGAAGCGGGATTAATCCCTAGGGCTGATTCCTTTTCTGTCCCTCGTCCTCCGCCCCCCACAGTCAGCATGGAGCCTGGCCTGCTGTTGATGTCAAGTGGATGCTGGGTCCCCGAGCTGGGCTGGAGAGGCCAGAGTGCGTGGGTAGGGGGCTGAGACCCTTGGAGGGTGAAGGGAGGGAACACCCCAGGCCCAGGCAGGACGCAGCAGGGCCCCAGTGACCCCATATGCCACTGGGCTGGGTGTGGTAGGAGCTCAGGGAAGAATCATCTTCTCTTTTTAGGCTCAAGAAGGGCTGCTTTGGTGAAAAGAAAGATAATCGCGCCCCAGCCCTTGCAGGTTAATCCTTGGCAGAAGTGGAGGCCCATGAGGGGCTGTCCTGGCCTCAGCAGAAGGGAAGCTGAGCGCGTGTCCACTTAGAGCCTGGACAGACAGTGGACATTCCTGCCTTGCCCCTCAGGCCCCAGAGTGGCTGCCTGTGCTCTGGATGGGCAGCTCTGTGACCTGCAAAGCCCTCCCATTATCCCTGCTGCCGCCCCTGCCAACCCCTCTTCCCCCAGCTACGCCAGCCCCCACCCCCGCTCCATTTCAAGTCTCCGTGTGTAAGCTGCGCCCTGAGCCCTGGCCCCTCCCAGCACTCGTGCACAGGCCAGTGTAAGTTTCCCAGGGTTGCAGGGCCCTGCACATGGGTGTTCCGGGAATAACTGCAGGTGTCACCTGCCCACAGGACACGGGCTTCGGAATCAGGCGGCCGCGGGTTTAAGCCCTGTCCCCACCTTCTGTTGTCATGCCGTCACCACCAGTGCCAAGCCACCCTGTGCCCCAGTGTCCCGTCTGTAAAGGAGAACTCTCAGTACCCAGCTCATGGGGGTTCACACAGGATGTGAGTGCAGCAGGCGCTTGGGAGCTGGCGGCGGGGGGTCAGTGTTAGTGCTAATGTTACTGTCGGTGGCAGCCGAGCCGCTGGTGCAGGGGTTGAGTGCATTCAGGCCAGAGGTAGCAACTGGGTTCCATCCTCAGCCCTCAGTGAGGGGCGGCTCCTTCCCCTGCTCTCAGTCGATAAGTCTCAGGGAAGGCCTCTGATTGGCTGGCTTGTGTCATACACCCGCCCCAGACCAGGGGTCCTTGACCAGGCGTAGCTTCCATTGTACAGCTGGAGAGGAGAGTGACGGGACCCCACAGTTCTTTCACGAGGGGGTATCCCCCCAGGCCCTGGTCTGGATGGACCCCTGGCCAGTGTTTGTCGGATGGACTGACAACGTGTGAATGAAGCCAGACGCAGGCTGCTAGGGCAGGTGGCGGTTGTCCGGGGTTGTGGGCGGAGGTCCTGGCCTTCCCAGGTGCCTCTTTTCCCACCTCTCCTGCCCCCCTCCTTGTATCCAGCCCCAGATCCTGGAGTCTGCTTTCTACCCCAGCCCAAAGCGGGCATTTTCCTACCTTCCTTGATGTCAAGCATCTTCCGAGTGAGAATTTCATTGCGTGGTTTGCTGACTTCTTTCCCCACTTTTGACATGCTAGTATGACCACTCATGTATTTAATGAGCATCAGTTACAGGCTGTACTCAGTGGGCTTTGGCGTGGGTAATGGCGTTTACCAGGGGCCGACCTCCATGTCCACCGAGCTGCCCAGCCCCTCCCTTATTCTGAGCCCACACCCCAGTTGGCTGCAACCTGTGGGTCCCAGACTCATCCCTTGCTTGCATGGGGCCTTTGTGGGCACTTTGTTTCTCTGAACCTCAGTTTCCTCATTTCTAAAGTGGGCAACTACAAGGAGATCCAACCAGTCCATTCTAAAGGAGATCAGTCCTGGGTGTTCATTGGAAGGACTGATGCTGAAGCTGAAACTCCAATACTTTGGGCACCTCATGCGACATGTTGACTCACCGGAAAAGAGTCTGATGCTGGGAGGGATTGGGGGTAGGAGGAGACGGGGATGACAGAGAATGAGATGGCTGGATGGCATCACCGACTCGATGGACGTGAGTTTGAGTGAACTCCGGGAGTTGGTGATGGACAGGGAGGCCTGGCGTGCTGTGGTTCATGGGGTCGCAAAGAGTCAGACACGACTGAGCGACTGAACTGAACGAACTGAAAGTGGGCCTGCTGGAGTGAGCGAGGGAGGAAGCGGAGAGGAAAGGGCTTCGTAGGTCGTTTCTGTCTGACATTCTCTTGGAGCAAACACCATCCAAATTTCTGTCCTCGAAGGGGACACCCGGGTGGCAGCTCTGACCCCCTGGGCGAGGGCCACCCAGGGTCACTGGAAACCAGCATGGCTCTTTCTCAACCCCTCCCCTCAGGCTTGCTTTCTCCACTCTGCCTGCAAGCCCCCTCCCCACCCCGTTAGGTTATTTCACGGGGAAGAAAGGCAGGTGCTCTCGCACCCTCGTCTGTTTTTTTTCTCCAAACGCTTTCTTCCAAAGAGCATTCAAACTCATTCTGATCCTCCGCAAGGTGTCTGGGAGTTCACCATTTGCAATTTTGAGACGAGAGCTAAAATGAGAAAGTACAGAGCAGGGATGTAGAAGGAGTGTGGGTTGGAGCCCTCCACCCACCTTCCTAGGGCTGGGCGCTTACCTTCGCCTCCCCCGTACGTCTGAGCACGGCTCTGGAGCCTTCATGGGAGGAGAGCAGTTCCATCTTGAGATGCAGGCGTGGCTGTGTATGCTGCGGGTGTGGCCGTGACTCAGTGAAGCTGGTGCCCGCAGCCTCCGTGAAGCAGCCGTGAGCCCCGATGCTTGGAGGGCAGAGGGACAGGCCCAGGAAGTCTGTGCTTGTCCCCTCTCTTGGGACCTGCCTCCAGCCCAGCCTGGGGCTCTTCATGCACTGGGACAGTCACTGTCTCGAGCGCCCCTGGGAATTTCACGAGTCAGTGTCTTCAGGCTCCAGAGGGGACACAGGCCCCGAGGGCCTGGGACTTGCCCAAGGTCACACAGCCCTCCACTGTCCCCCGTGGATTGAAAAGAAACACGGATGGAAGGGTTGGCGGAGGGTGGGCACCCTGTTGGGGCCCCGTTGGGAGTGAGGTAGGACTGGCGTGGAGCGAGAGGGGTGTCTGGTGGAGGAAGGAAGGCCCCCTGCCCGCCCAGCTGTGGCTGGCTTTGGAGGCCATGGTAGGACAGCTCTGTGAGGCCTGTTGGCCATTTGGGGGATGGGTGCTCAGGCTCTGAGGTGACAATGTGGGGACCCAGGCTGCAAAGCCCTTGGGGTTCCCAGCCCTGCTGTCCAGTTGCACAGCCTGCATGGGATTGATGAGGCTCAGGGCCCCTCTGGGAACGTCTCTGAGCTAGAGCCTGCTGGGCACAGGAGGTTATCTGTTTTCCCCACCACCCTCCCGTTGCTGCGCCTCTGCCCGCCCCCGGCCCCAGGTCGGTGAGGGTTACTTTCCCACCTGCCCACAGGGAAACTGGGCCCCAGACGGGGGAGCTGATTCCTGAGCCTCCCGACAGGCCCCCTCCCTGCAGCAGGGTGCTTCCTGGGGTGCTCCTCAGGGTCAAGGGCAGGCACCCTGGAGTTAGGCAAAGCTGGGTGGGCTGGGCAACTTTAGGCATCACCTGGGTCCAGGTGGTCCCCTCCCAGCAGAAAGTGCCCAGCCCCTGGCAGAAGCAGACAGAAAGGCCTTGGAGGAGCAGCCTCCATCCTAGGCCTTGTGGAAAGTTTACAGGTACTTTCTCAAGGGCATTAATGAGCATGCCCAAGGGTAACCGGGCACACCAAGAAACCAGGCAGTGTGAGCAGGAACCAAGAGAAACAGATCTCCATAGACCCCACTTGACAGACGTGTCAGACCCCGCTGTGAACCAGCTGTGCCCACTCTGTTTAAGGAAACAAAAGACAAGCGTGGAAATATCTCTAGGGAATAGGAAACTGTTAGAAAGTGGCATGGTGTGTTTTGAAAATAACCAGATAGAACTTCTAGAAGTGGAAACCATTAATAATTAAAACCGAAATGTTTGGCTTTGATTGGCAGCTGAATGGATGCAGCAGAAGGGGATTGGTGACCTAGAAGGCATGCATACTGGGCACGTTGACACCAAGATGTGGGTCATAACGAGGGAGGGACGTGGAAGCAGACCTCTGTAGGAGGCGCCGATGGCAGTCCCAGGAGGAGGGAAGGGCAGAGAGTTACTTTAAAAAGTAGCTGAGGATTTCCCAGAACTGATGAAAGACACCGGTCCACAGATATAAGACTTCCTGTGATAAGTCCACAGACAGACACACCTCAGGGAAACTGCAGGAAACCAACGTCAGAGGGAAGAGCTTGTGCAACTGAAGAGAAAAAAGACAGATTAGCACCAAAGGAGCAGCTCCTGGAGGGGCAGACAGCACATCCCACCTCAGCAGGAAGCCAAGGGACATCTCTTGCCCCTGAACCAAGGGCAAGAGAACCCTGCTGACATTCTCCCAGGTAAGACAAACCTTCAGAAATGGGGCAAAGTAGAGACATCTTCAGAGGGCGGGGGAAAAAAAAAAAGCCAGAAGTGTTTATCACCAGCAGAGCCAAACTGAAGGATATCCTAAGGAATCTTGAGGCAGAAGCAAAGTCTCCAAGGAACGTTGTATAAGAGGGCAACCTGCTGACACCATTCAGCAGGTTGAGACAGTGGAAGAATTCAAACCTGGGTAACAAAGACGCCAGGGCGGGGAAGGAGGGGTGTTTCAGGAGGCTTGCAGAGAGGGGAGGACGGGGAGGGGAGACACCCAGGGCCACATGCCCCGAGATCAAAAGGCAGCGGGGAGAAGAAACCACCCAAATGCAAGTTCTTTTCCACCCACGTCTTTATTTAATGATCGCAAAATACAGTTCCGAGACAGGGCATGCATCGCAGACAACACAGAAGCAAGTCACGGAAACCGGGGTCGGAGGGCCTCATTACGTGTGAGGTAGCGCAAGATGGTGCCGGGGAGCGGGACGCTGGGGTGGGGGTACGAGCACCGGCCCCACTCGGGACACACGGGACTACGGACCACGGTAGAGCTGGGGAGGGGTCGTCGGCCACACGGAAAGAACAGCTAGAAGCGTTTCCCATCCCATCACCCGTTCCAGTCCCCATCGCTGTGGACACAGCTTCCGGTCCCCTCATCACTGGCTTGTGGGGGTGTCTCCACCCTTCCCTTCCCTTCCCAGGGGCAGGCCCCACCTGCCCTTGCCCGAAAACATCCAGGAGCGTTTGCGCTGAAAACGCCCGGGGCTGCCGTCCAGGGAGCTGGAGGCCGAGTGTGTTAAGACACTTTGCTCTAGAAGAATAGTCGCGCTTGGTAAAGCTGAAGGCAGAGGCAGGGGGCAAGGGGGGAGGATACTCGTTTCAGTTGGGGAAGGCTGCGGCTGAGTCGGAAAACGTTGCACAGTGGTGGTGCAGGCTGGACAAGACGCTCGGGTTGGGGTCCCCCTCTCAGGCTCGACTGGGTTAGGTGGAGAGGGGTCCTGGTGTGCAGGGCCGAGAGGGTGGGGTTCTCGGGGAGTCGAGGCAGCACCCCTGGGGATCCGGTGTGCGGGATTGGCCGTGGCAGGGCCCGCACACGGGGCGCTCAGTTGAGCAGGGTTCCATAGAGCTGGGCTTTCGTGAGGCTGTCCTTGCGGCTGAGCCCCGAGCTGCCCGCCCGAGGGAAGGCAGGCTGGGGGCTGAGGCGGGCACCGGGGTGCATCTCTGGGGAGGCCTCCATGGAGCTGGGCTCCAGGGAGTCCCTGGAGCTGCGGAGGCTGAGCTCGGGCTCGGGGCTGCCGCTCGCCCCAAGGAGCTGCACCCCGAGCCGCTCGCGGTCACCCTCACTGGCCGCATAGCTGGGCAGGGGGTCGGCTGAGCGGCCGGGGCTAAGGCTCAGGTCACCGGCCGCCCGGAGGTAGCGGGGCTCGACCAGGTGGCCCTGGGAGAGGTCATCGCCCTCCGAGAAACTATCGGCCTTGTAGCTGGCATAGAGGGGGCTGGCGCGGCCCTCGGCGTTCTCGCCAGGGCCACCTCGGGCCCCAAAGTAGCGGTCATTGAAGCCACCGGGCGAGGCGAGGCTGGGGGCAGGGGCCGCGGCCGCGGCTGGAAAGGGGTAGGCGCCGATGTTGTCCACGCTCAGCGGCCGCCACTGGCCACGCCCGGCCCCTGCGACCAGCCGGGCGGACCCGGGCTTGGCCCGCAGGTTCCACAGGTTGGGGGGCATCAGGGCAGGTTGGGGGCCCGGGGAGAGTGGGAAACGGAAGGGCTCGGCGGGGAATGGTGACACAGTCCTGGGGAACCCTGGAGCCACCGCGGCCTCCAGCGGGGCGGCTACCGCAGCCGCGGCAGCCGCATAGCGCGGACTGCTCCTGTAGGCCGCGGGTGGCTTGCGGCCGAAGAGCTCGTCGCGGCTATTCAGGTAGATGGCCTGCTGCGAGGCGGTCAGCGTGCTGGCCTGGGCATGCTCCTTCTCCTCAGATGTGGCGCTGAAGCTGGAGTAGGAGCTGGACGTGGGCAGCGAGGCCGCGTAGCCGCCGAAGGCCTCGTGGCGGTAGCTCGCGGGGTAGGCCGCCGCGCCGGCCTCGGTCTCCTCCTCCTCCTCCTCCTCCTCCTCGGCCGTGCTGTCGGTGGAGTTCTGGGCCTGCAGGAAGCCCACATCGGACCCAGGCCCCTCCGCGCTGGGCCGCCGATCTCGGCGCCGCTCCTCAGGGCAGTAGAGGGCCGTGTCACTGCAGTAGATGTCCCCCTTGTAGGGGGGTCGGGGCCCTGGCTTCTCCAGCCCCTCAGGGAAGCCCAGGTCTTGGGCCGAGGCTTCCGACAGGTGGGAGGACAGGCTTCCAGGGTCCGGCTTCTCCAGCACCTTGGCGAGCACGCAGGGGGGCACGCTGTCGGCATAGGCCGGGCGGCAGAGCGGGGCAGGCAGGCTGCAGCCTGGCTTCTCCACGTGCAGGTTCATGCGTTCCTGGAACTCTGCGGGCAGCTGGGGGGGGGCGATGCAAGGAGCAGGAGGGAGGGGGTCACGGTCAGCCCAGGACCGGTGGCCAAGGCTGACCAACAGGGGACCTGCCTGGGGCCTGTCTGATCCCACCAGCCAGAGCTGTATCCCACAAGCCACAGGATGGCCCCGGTCACCCCTGGGGTCACGCTGACGGGGCCCCCGCAGAGCCCTGAGGCTGGATCCCCGGCTCTGACTCGGGCCTCCCCTTGAGGGGCTGACTCGCTGACCCAGCCCCACGGTCTCCAGGGGACACCCAGTCCTGTGGCCTGGCTCAAACCACAGACTCAGATGCAGCAGAGACCGAGGGCCCAGGCACGCAAGCGGTTTCCACATGAGCGCCCGGTGCCTGGTGGGGACAGCCCGCTACCAGCCCTTTTGATCTGTTTTGTGAGGGTCTCTGGGGGTGGCCCAGGCTCCGGGAGAGGGCACCTGGACAAGGCCTGGGTGAGGGGTGTGTCCAGATGGGGAGGGACAGCCTGGCTGGGATGGGAGCCCCGTGTCCAAGTGGTGCTTGCCCTGTGGCCCTGGCCAAGTGGCTCCTGGGTGAAGCCAGCTTTCTTATCTCTGCAGGAACTGTGCCCAAACCAAACCGCTGGGTTTCTGAGAGGCTCACACGGTCACCCTGCCGGGAGCAGCCCCCTGGAGGAAACTGAGGCAGAGTGGGCAGGCCATCCAGGCTGGTGGGGGGGTACATGCAGGGCGGGCCCTCCACCACGTACGCAGAGGGGCTCGGACAAGATCGAGGGGGCTGGGGGGACGGGGTCCAGGCTCAGCTGGCGCCTTCCTGCTCAACGGCGGGAGCTGCTGGGAAGGAGCGTGGCGGTCGCAGGGGCGGTGGCGGGTCTGGCCAGGGCGGGGCTCACATTACCTCGGCCATCTTGCGGCCCCTGCCGTAGGTCTGGCTGCATTGCAGCAGCTGCGCCGCGAGACTGCAGTCCTTCCTGTAGAGCTCCTAGGAGACAAGAGAAGGCATTGACAGGGCGCAGGCTCGGCCCGTGCCAATGTCCCCGCGGCCAGTGCGGTAACCGGCCCGCGGAGCTGGTCGTGCGGTGGGAAGCATGCGGACCCTCTCTGCTCCGCGCGCCTGCAGGACAGGTTACCGGCCTCGACCTGGAGCCCGGTGTGTTGACGGTCCCCTGGCAGGCAGTCCTGTTGCTGACCCGGGTGGGAACCTCCCACAAAGCAGGGGCCATGGAGGAGGAAGGCCCCCCAGTGGCCCCTAAAGTCCCAGAGGCCCCCAGGCATGGACACCAAGCCGTCTCCCTGCCCTTGGCTTCCAAGTCCCTCCCAAGGGAACTCTGTGGACAGTGCTGACAGTAGCCGGTGATTACGGGTGGACCTGCCACCCCTCCAGGTCTCAGGGTGAGGCCTGGCAATGGAGGGGGCTTGTAGGGCCAGGCAAGGGTCAGGGCGAGTTGGGGCGGAGGGCCTGTATGACCCCAGGTTCAGACAGGGACCGGCTCAGCCTCCTGAGCTGAAAACAGATGCACACAGGAGGAATCCAGGGCACGTGGTTCTACCTTTAGGAAACCTCTGTTGCACGTGCCTGCGGCTGGGCCTTGGTTCCGGCCCCTGCTCAGGGACCCTCTGCAGCCAGGGCTCTGATGGGGGCACCCTGGCCCTGAGATCCATCCACAGTCTCAATTCAACCAGAACCAGGTGTCCTGCAGCTCGGGGGCGATGCTAAAGCCGTGGGCACCCCTGCCGGTCCCCGCTACCCTGGTCCTAGGGACTCTGGTGTCCCCCACTTGGCTGGCACGGTGGAGGGAACCCGGGTCCCCTGCTCCTTCAATGCATCCCCAGAAGGGCATGGTTGGCCGAGAGCTGAGAACTGAGCCCCATGTGAGGCCCAGACCAGCTGCCGCTGGCACCAAAGGGCTGCGGGCACTGTCTGGCCAGCCCAGACCCGCCACTCAGTCGTGAACAGACGCCGGAGCGCTGCCCCATCGGGGCCTCCCGTCTCCTTTGCATGCACTTGTCTGCCATCTCCTACCCATGGCACCTCCACCTGGCTGGTCAGGGCGCCTGCCGCCCTCTCCCGCTCCCCCCACCCCAGGCCCCAGCCCAGAGCACAGCAGGTGGCTCCCGTCCTGCAGATTTCAACCTCTGCGGTCAGACTGGACCCATGCCGTCCTCTGACACCGCACATCCCTACTCGGCCAATCAGTTTGCTTCCATCTTCAGAAAATAACCAGAACTGAAGCCCCATCCCTGCCTCCCTGGCCGCCGTCCTGGCCTCTTTCTACCAGACTGCTGCCTGCTCGAGCATCCATGCAGAGCTTCATCCTCCGTGGTCTGTCCTCAGCAGAGCAGCCGTGGAGCCCGTAAGAGGAAGTCCAGCCAGGCTACCCCCTGTTCAGGTACCTTCAGTGGCTCCCATTTCACGCAGAATAAAACCCAGATTCCTGCCGGTGCTTAAGTGCCACCTCCTGTTATCCTGACCTCAGACCCTCGGGCCCTGCTCCCCGCCCAGAGCCTGCTCCGGTTTCTTTGCTGGACTTCGAGCTACTCAGAGCCCCCATCTGCTGCTGTGACTTTCTGCCTGGAAGGGGAGCCCGCCCCCGACGTCAGCTCCCTGCTCGCCTTCAGGTCTCGGCTCCTGCAGCCCCTTCTAGAGGCACCGGACGGAGGTTCCCTGACCTTGCAGCTGGCGGCTCCCAGCCCCTTCACCTGCCTTATTTTCCTCTGCAGCCTTTAGCACTTCTAACTCGCTACACAGTTTACCTATTTACCCTGGGTTCTGTCCGCCTTCCCCACTGAGATGTAAACTCCACGGGCACAGGGCACTGCTCGCCTGTGCTCTTCACACTCTGTTCTCAGAGCCTTGAGGAGCAGGTGCTAATCAGCGAGTGTGTGCTCAGCAGTCAGAGGTCTGTAGAGGGGGGCACCGCCCTTCTCATGGGACCCAGGAAATCAGGACCCACGGGCAGCCCCAGGGCTCTGATGCCCAGTGGGGGTGGCCAAAGGC
Source organism: Moschus berezovskii (assembly GCF_049115385.1). Lineage (NCBI taxonomy): Eukaryota > Metazoa > Chordata > Mammalia > Artiodactyla > Moschidae > Moschus > Moschus berezovskii. Next base: position 4,858,705 of record NC_142480.1, on the reverse strand, counting down.
AGGAATCCTAAGTGGCCCCACCCCAACCTTGGGGTCGGGGAAGCCCTGCTTTGACTGGGCCAAGGTGGCCTCGTGTTCCCCACCTTGAGTCCTGTCTCCTTCCAGCGGAGGGTCTCACGGATGTGGTGTGAGAGGCAGCCCCTGTCGTTCCCTGACCGCCCACATGCTTGTTGAGGTCCTGCCCAACCACTGTCTCTCCACCCAGCCCTGTGCCGGCCCCTCAGGGCTGCCGCACAGGGTCAGATCGGCCCGACACTCACATTGTCTTCAGAGAGCTTGTCGATGGTCACCTTGGCCTCCAGCAGGTGGCTGTTGAGGGCAACAATCTCGTGGCTGAGAGCTCGCTTCTCTTCCTCATAGTGCTGGCCCTGGGGTTGGGGGACAGGCAGAGGGGTGGTCAGTGGTCAGCCGAGGCCTGGGCCTCAAGCCCCGTTGTTTTCTTGGCCTCCCCAGAAAGCGAGGAGGAGTTTGGAGTCCAAGGAATGCAAGGGTCAGAGCACACAGCAACCCAGGTTCCAATCCCGCTCTGCCAGTGAGGAGCCGAATGGCCCTGGGCAAGTCACTGCCTCCCTGGGCCTCCGTTTTCTCATCAGTACCGCGGGGAAAGTGACAGCTGAGGACTTGACAGCACCCTCCCATTTGGGGCAGAAATGGGGGGGACCAGCCCAGCCCCTCGGGGAGAGGGAAGGGTGGAAACGAGGCCTTTGGCCCAGCTCCACGGGCAAGGGCATGGTGGCCTGGCCCTTGGTCCTCACCAGGGTTCCGGGCTGGGGGCCCCGGGCTGGGCATGCTGGGGGCGGGGCAGGGAGGGTCGTGGCCTCACCATGCGGAATAGCTTGTCCTCCAGCTCCTGGTTGATCCTTTGCAGCGCCATGTAGTTGCTCTGAATCCTGGGATGGAGGCCATGAGGTCACTGCCGTGCCAGGCCTGACCCTCCCATGGCCCCTGCAGCCGTACAGCCCGCTGATGGCTGAACCTAGGCCCTCTCTCTGGTCTAATTGTTCCTGTGCTAGAAAACATCTCATTTAAACTAACGGTTGCCAGGGCCCAGGACCCCCACTGATGAGAAGGGAAAGCTTCTTATTCAGAAGGGATTCTCGGGAACTCGCTCAGAGCCAGGTAACTCACATTTCACACACAGTCCTTACAAGTCTGCTTAAGGGGTTCCCAGCTCAACAGCAGGTTAGCAGGGAACAGGCTTAAGACTATGCAATGAGCCCTGGGGTGATTGCTGGATACACAGGGTGAATAGGATACGGTTTTCCCTGGAAGAGGCTGAGGTGGGGAGGCAAGTGTGGGATGGGAACCGATGGCCGCCTTGAGGTGTGTTGGTGGAAGGGGCAGTGCCCGCCCTCTCAACAGCCTGTGTGTAATGTTAATGCCCGTGTCTTGCCAACAGAGAAACCGACGCTAGAGCTGCTTAAGTGGTAAGGGAGAAAGAGCACCCCTGCAAATTCAGTGTTATATAGGATCACGGGTTAGGTCCCTGGGTCGGGAAGACCACCTGCAGAAGGAAATGGCAACCCACCCCAGTATTCTTGCCTGGAAAATCCCATGGACAGAGCAGCCTGGTGGGCTACAGTCTTTAGGGTCACAAAGAGTCAGACATGACTGAGCACACAATCCTCGATAAATATTTAAAACAAACCAAGCCAATAGCAAGGTGAAACTCAAATACTTCTTCATTGGAAAAGACCCTGATGCTGGGAAAGATTGAAGGCAGGAGGAGAAGGGGATGACAGAGGACAAGATGGTTGAATGGCATCACTGACTCGATGGACATGAGTTTGAGTAAACTCCAGGAGTTGGTGGTGGACAGGAAGCCTGGCGTGCTGCTGTCTATGGGGTCACAAAGAGTCGGACACGACTGAGTGACTGAACTGGACTGAAGCCAATGGCAAAGTTTGCGTGTTTTTTTTTTTTAAACATTCTGTCTAAAGAATGTAAGGGAGGCTGTGAAGTGTGTAATATTTTTTAAGAAAAATATCCATATTAAATGTGAGAGCTGTGTGCTAAGTCACTTCAGTCGTGTCTGACTCTGTGCGACCATTTGGACTGCAGCCTGCCAGGCTCCTCTGTCCATGAGATTCTCCAGGCAAGAATACCGCAATGGGTTGCAATTCCCTTCTCCAAGGATCTTCCCGACCAAAGGATCATACGTCTCTTATGCCTCCTGCATTGGCAGGCGGGTTCTTTACCGCTAGCATCTGTGCAGAACGACACAGACCAGGCCGCTCAAGGGAACGGTCTCTAAATGCTGGTTCATGTTTGGGGCCAGACATCATTTTCCTATCAGAGACCCAGGCGACAGTGGCTGGGGCCCTGGTGGGCCAGTCTGGGTCTGGAGATGGCTGCTCCTATGTCACCATGCTGCCCTACCACGTAAAGAGGACAGAAAGAATGAGCAGGGGACTGCGAGGTATCAGGGAAGCGCCTGTACCTCGCAGCGGCCAGACCCACGTTCTGTTCTGTTCAGTCGCGTCCGACTCTTTGCGACCCCGTGGACTGTAGCCTACCAGGCTTCTCCATCCATGGGATTCTCCAGGCAAGAATACTGGAGTGGGTTACCATTTCCTTCTCCAGGGGATCTTCCCGACCCAGGGATCGAACCCGGGTCTCCCGCATTGGAGGCAGACGCGTTAACCTTTGAGCCACCAGGGAAGCCCACGTTCAGATCCTGGTTTATCAGCTCGTGGTACAAGGTGCGACTCTGGAAGAGCCACTTGGCCTCGCTGACCTTACGTGCTAATTGGGTTACCCACCGGCCGCATGACCCGGGCCCCACCCCAGAGGTCCGCCCCTTCCAGGCCCCGCCCCGTGAAAGGTCCCGCCCCCTCACCTGCGCAGCTTCTCGGTGACTTTCTCCAGCTCTTCCTGCGCACGGCGCAGTTCGATCTCCAAGAAGTGGCGGGTGGAGTCGAACTCGTTCTCCAGCTTCTCCAGCCGGTGAGTGGTGTAGGACAGCCGCTTGCGCAGCTCGCCCTTCTGCTCCTGCAGCGAGCTGCAACGACAGGCGGCGGCGGCGGGCCAGGCCGCCGGCACTGAGCTCGAGGCACGTGTGGGTGCGCCCCGGGCGCGCCCGGCCGCACCAGTGCACACGCATCACACAAAAACACTGCACACGCGCGCGCACACACACCCCACACCCCACAGGCACACACACTCCCCACGCGCGCACACACACGCCACACCCCACCGGCACACACACTCCCCACGCGCGCACACACACACCACACCCCACAGGCACACACACTCCCCACGCGCGCACACACACACCACACCCCACAGGCACACACACTCCCCACGTGCGCACACACACCACACCCCACAGGCACACACACACCAACCCCCAGAAGCGCGCACACCTCCCCAGCCCCTCCCTGGGGGGGACACGGTCCCTGACACTGAGCCAGTCTGGCACTGGGGTGAGTGTTTGGCGGTGGCTGAAAGAACCCCGGTTTAAAGATCGCCCAGCAGCAGCACCGCGCCTCGGTCTGGGAGCAGAGCTCCAGCCGGCACGGCTTACAGGGCCCCCGTTTTGCTTCTCTACTGCAGGGGCCCGGGCAGGTGAGGCCCAGAGGCAGTAGCACTACATCCTAGAGCAGGCCTCTCTTCCTCAAGCGGGCTGCGTGCCCTCTGGGCCAGGGAGAGGAGGGGCCCCGTGTGAGGCCCCGTGCCCAGGCAGCGTCCACCACAGTGGCCAGCTAGCTGCACGGAGCGCCAGAAACTCAGAAAATCCTGGGCTTGCTCATGTCTCCCTCCCTCCAGGAAGCCTTCAGAGGCAAGCCTGGCTCTTAGGCTGCACTTGCCCCCCCAGACTGAGGGCTCCTCTGGGACCCCGGTCAGAGTCCCCTTGCTCAGGGAAACAGACAGGGGGTGGCTCCGCGCTGAGCCTCATGCCGCCCGTTCACATGAGCTACCTGGGCCATGAGGCGAGAAGGGCAGGTGTTACTGGCCACACCCTCCTGTCGGCTGCCACCCAACCCCCAGAAAGCACCTAACCACGGCTGACCATGTGCTGACCCTCTGAGGCACCCTTCCCTGGGCTGGCTGAGCGCGCAGAGCGGGGCCGCGGGGGGCGGACTCACCTTCAGCAGCTGGGAGGGCTCGTTTCTGTAGGGAAGGGACAGCTGTGCGGTGGGTGGGGGCACCAGGGGAGTTCTGCTGGCTGTTAGCCACAAGTGAGGCTAAGATTCAAGCTGCCGTTCGGTGCCCTGGGTGTGCGCTTTGCTCAGTCACCCCCTGAACTGTGCCCCGTCAGCCCCTGTGCTATAGTCACAATGAAGCCCAGAGCTCCATGACCTCACGGGGTGGGCAGGGGCCCTGCTGTCACACAGACCTGGCTGCCAGTCATTGCCAGCCCCCCCACCCCCTTGCAATGCACTCGTGACTGTCCCCCTCTTGCCCTGACACACAAAGCCCTGGTTCCAGAGAAGTGCCCAGGTGGGAGGAGGGGCCCAAATGCCCGTTTACTGGAAGAAGCACAGACCCCCTCAGCGGACCATCTGGAGCCAAGGCCCCTTAGATGGTAACTTCTGGTGAGTTTGCTACCGGCAGGCATGAGGCTTCCTCCAGCGCCTGGGGCAGAGTGATCGTCACCCTCCAGCCTGATCACACAAACCGCAGGTGTGATCACAGGCACACACCCAGCAAACCTCCCTTAAGAATTCCTGGACCCCTGCCCAGGTCTACATTGTTTCAAAGTAAGTAAAAATAAAGAATTGCCTATGTTTTGAGAACCTCAGAGAAGGGTGGGGCGGGTCCTCCCAAGAGTTGATCCCCAAGGAAGATGCCAAGTGACAAGCAAGCAGGGAGCCCAGTGGCAGAGTGCCCACGGCTGCCCACACATGTCCCGCCGCCTCCTCCAGGCAGCACACCTGACTGATTTCACTGCGAGCTTCCTGCAGCTATTGATCCCAGGCTCCCCTCTGGCCCAGGCCTGTCTCTCCAGTGGGCTGCCAGACTTCCTGAAGGCCCTCCTACGTCCACCCCAAGGGTCCCTGCAGCGCATGGGGTCAGGGCAGCAGCCCCTGCAATCAGCCAGCCTGCAGGGTTGCAGGTGCACCCGCAGCCCTCGGTCACAGGGGGTCCACGCCCCCCGGAAAGAGGTGAGAGCACCCACCCTCCACCTCTCAGAGCCAGCACCCTTCCCTCCCCGACCCTGGCCACCCGCCCACAGCCACACTGGGGCCCTGCCACCCCAGGACTGCTCATTCCTGTCGTGGCCCCGCCGTGTCCCCCCATGGCACGTCCACCCTGCCCCTCCTTCCCTCGTTGCCTGCCCTGTGCCCCCGAACCTCACAGCAGTGGCAAACATGGTCCTTGGCCCTCAGAGCATATCATCTCGAGGGGAGACAGACAGTGAGCAAGGGGACGGGCTCCCCAAGAAGGCGAGTGGAGGAGGAAGCCCTGATGGGGTGGTGGGGTGAGCTCCAAGCGGAGCCAGGACCTGCCCCGGGGCAGTGTGACCCACTGCTCGCAAGGCAGCTGGCTCCGTCGAGCAGCCCACCTCTGCCTCCTTCCACCCTGGCCGCTGGGTGCTCTTCCAGATGTGCCGGGTGGCTGTGTCCCCACCACCCCTCAAATGCTGCTCCCACCCTCCCTGAGCCCCTCACACCCACTCACCCCTGAGCCCATCCGGCCCTGGGCGGGCAGCGCCCCCAGCCCCTGGCCCCTACCCACTCCTGGTGCAGGAGCCTGGGACCCGGGCCTGAACGCGCCTCCCTGGCCCTCAGCTGCGCCTGCCTCGCTGCCCGCCACCTTTCTCCAGCTCCACTGCCCAGGCTGATCCCAGGGCCCTCGTTTGTCCCTCACCCCTCCCAGGCCTCCATCTGGGGGCCCTGCCTCTCTCTAGGGGTCCACGCTCACCCCAAAGCCAGCCGCCCACCAGCCTCTCCTCCCAGAGGCCAACAGGTGCCCCTCACACAGCGCACCCGACGCTGACCCCTCTCTGCCTGCTGTGCTGCCCATCAGTCTCCAGTCAGACCCCAAGAGGCCGTGGTGACCACTCTGGCCTGTGGTCACCCTCCACAGCCCGTCACCAAAGTCCTGGCAACTCACTACTCAAGAGCTTTGGACATGTTCCCGCCCCTCCTGGTCCAGGGAGGGCCCTGGGCTGGGCACCCCGGGGGCCTTCGGTCACCTGGGTGGTACCACCATCCCGGGGCATTTACCCGAGCCCTGCCTGACCTCAGTCTCAGTCTCTGCGTCTGTAAAATGGGGACGTGTGCACCCGCGCCCTGGAGCGCCCGCTCTCGGGGAGCAGGGCTGTCCCTGTGGTCCCTGCACCCCTGTGATCAGAACCACCAGGAGATGATGCCGGGGGCAGGCACCATGGCCTCTGCCTCCCCTGGGTGTGGAGTTGGCTCAGGGGGCCCTAGAGTCTAGAAACGGCCCATTAACAGATGCACAGAGCGGGCGTGGAAACCCCTTGTGGCCGCCCTCAAATCAGAAGCACCCTCCCAACTTGGGGGGGGGGCTCAGGAAGCCCTACTGGAACTGCGATCTGGTGTGTGTGGATGGGTGGGTGCTTCACGGTGCCCTCCTTGCCCGTGAGAAGTCCCTGGAAGGCTTTCCCAGCTCACAGGGGAGAAAGATGAGCTGCTTGGCACAGAGCGGGGCCTGGAGGGACCCCGCCGGCCTCCCACCAGGAGCCCCTCTGGCCACTCAGCAGAGGCCCAAGCCCACAGACCGAGCCCTGGGCTGGGCTGAGGGAGCACGAGGGCCTGGCCTCTGAGACAGGACGGCCGGGAAGCAGGGCTGAGGGCGCTGGGCCTCTTCTCGGGGGGAGGGGTCGCTGATACTGACGCCAGATGCACGTCTGGGGACAGAGGCTGAGGAAGCAGGGAGCCAACAGGTGTATTACCTGTCCCAGAGCGAGGGCGAGGACCTGGCCCGTCGGCCCTGCAGGTTGCGGGACTGCCCGAGGCACGAGGGCACCCAGGCGCTGCGCAGCCTGTGGGCGAAGAGGACAGAGCTGCTCAGAACGGGGACCGGGGGGCCCGCCAGCCCGCCAGGGGCACGCGGTCACAGGGCTGCTCAGAACCAGCCCCGGGGGGCCCGCCGGCCTGCCAGGGGCACACGGTCACAGAGACGTCGGGGGTCGTCCCCCGCCGGCAGGAGAGCTCCTGCTCACCAACACAGCAGCGGGGTGCTTGCGCACGTGCCAGGGTGTAGGCCCCTGCCAGCTCTGGTTGCCTGGATGCATCGCTGGCCCTGCATCCACCAGCAGCGGGGTCCCCACCCCAGGCCTACACCCCCATCTCAGCCTCAGAGGGGAGTCCCAGGGGACAGGCTCCACCCAGCTCGATTCCTGTCCAGCTGTTGCTTCTTCCTAGTGGGACCCGTTGGTCAGAGACCCTGAGAAGCGAGAAGGATGGAGGAAGGGTGAGTCCGACCTTGCTGGGAGGTGGTGATCGGCGGATCTGTGTGGACATCAGTGGAGTATTCTGGAGGCCGTAGGGGACCCAGTGGATATTGGGGTTCAAGACAGGGCCCTCCTGGGACCCCTTCTTGCTAACCCTGCCCGTGGCCTGTCCGGGCCAGGCGGGTCGGGGGGATGCAGGGTGGAGGACGACCCAGCCCAGCCCCATGGCACCGCCTGGCTGGGGGGCAACGGGATGACTTGGGCCCGAATCTGCTGGGTCATGCCCTTGCCACGGTCTCTCCAGGGAGGCCGTGCCGCCACCCCCCCCTCCCCCGGGCCAGAGCGGAACTCTGATGGGAAGATGCTGCCCCGGACGTCGGGCATCCAAACAAGGCTTGGAGACGTGGGCAGGCGTGTGTGTGAAAGAGCCACGGAATCTGATTGACAAAATGACCGCGCACAGACGGCCACACAGGTAAGGGAAGGGAAGGATGCCGATGTCGCTTGGGTCGGGCGGTGGGATTCTGGGCGGGTGCGATGTTTCCCTTTATACTTTGCTGGATTTACCGTATTTCCTACAGTGAGGATGAAAACTTTTTAAAAAGTTAACGAAGGATCACATTTTGCCGCTCCCCCTCAAAAAGATTTCCAGTGTTGATCTGACAAGAGGTGGGTGGGGGTGCCACGGAAGCTCTGGGCTCTGATCTCCGCTTCTGTGACCTTCTGTGAAACGGGCTGCCCTTGACCCTGTTTTTCTGCAGGTCGAGCTGGGGGCGGGCAGGCTGTCCAGTTGAAAACAGGACTCTGGGATTCCAGGCCCAGGGTCCACTCTCGGGCAATGACCCCAGAGCTGGCGAGTGAACAGACAGTGGGGGCAGGACGGGCCGGTTCTGCTCCCGTGGGAGCGGCCAGAGACCCAGTCTCCCCTCAGGGGCTTGACCGAGGTCAGCGATTCCTGGGGGAGTCCCCTGCCCAGCCCTCGCCCGCCAGTCCCCATCCCAGAAGGTCCTTCCACAGGGAGACTCCTGGCAGGTGGGGTCTCAGGGGAGCTGAAGGGAGACTGGGGCCTGGGGCGGGGCGGGGGGCTTGCCTGAAACACAGGGAATGGGGGTGTGTGGCTGTGACCTGTCTGGACCTCGCCTCTGCTCACATGCAGGGCATCTATGTCCCTGGTAACTGCTCTTGTTCTGACCCCGGTTCTCATCATCTCCAGCCTCTGTCATGCGGGGCACCTCTTGCTAGAGATAAGACTGGCGCCCAGAGAGGTTAAGAAGCCTCCCCAGGCGACGATGAGATTCCCCCCTCACCCTGACACCTGTGATGCCTGTGCCAGGTACAGGGTGGGAAGGATACAGGTGCCGTGGGGGCCCCGGGAGCCGGGGGGACCTCCTTCCCTGCTCCCAGGAGGGGAGCGGTGCTCCCTGGTGGGCGGTGAATGGGGCAGGGTGGGGCTCTCTCGCTGGCTGCTGGGTACACGGAGCCAGGAGTGGCTGGTCCCTGTGATGCCCCTAAAGGCCTCGCCACCCCCGTGTCCAGCCTCCCTCAGTCACACTCCAGTGACACCAAATTGCTTGTCATTCTTCACAGGTTGCAGGCGGCTTCTCATCTTGGTGACTTTGTCCCCACGTCCCCTCTGCTAGGATGGCACTCGCTCCCTCGGTCCAGGTTAACCCCTCCCCACCCAGGGCCTGGCAGGGGGGACCAGGACACCCCTGCCAGCCCGGCTGGCCCCCCAGGGAGCGTCATGGGGCTGAGTGCCCAGTGCGCGGTGTCCTGCTCCACGCTGGCCCTGGGTCCAGGCTTCCCTGTCGGCTGGAGGGCAGGTCACAAAACCCAGCCAGACCATGCCCACCTCCGGGCAAGATTCCGCTGCCCAGTCCCGTCCATCACTCAGACCCGCACCGGCCCCGCCTCGCCTGGCTCTGGGCTGTGCCGAAGTCCCCCTGGGTCCCTTTCTTCCCACCCTGTCCTTGCCGTCCGCTGAGTCAAGGACCTTCCCTCGGGGCTGTTTCTGGGCTTCCCGCTCAGGCCCCGGACAGCCTGCTTTCCTCCACTGGGTCTCATTCCTGCGGGACGATGCCCCGGGGACCGGCCCGCCCTCCCATGGGACCGCCTCCTTCCCGCACCTCCTGGCCCCAGTGCTGGGCGCTGTGTCCCCGTGTGTTGTTGAAAGGCCGTGCAGACGGTGGGAGGAGAGACGCCGCTCTCTGGGGCTGCAAGATCTGGGGCGTGTTTTTATGCCTGGGGCCTACCGTGGGGCTGGGTAAATGGTGGGGGCGTGGAAAAGCCCCCCAAGTCTTCCCTCCTCCCCCGCGGGGATGGTGAGGCCCACCTGGCTCCCTCCCCCACCCAGCGTCTCACGGTCCCCTGGGAGCGGACCCCCTGGAACTCAGGCTGACAGGCACGGGGGCTGGCTGGCACGCCGCTCTCCATGTTTCAGGCACGTCGGTCCAGCCCCTGGGCAGCCCCTTGACTGACTCTGCCACAACCTCACCAGCATCGCCACGGGCATGGGATGGGGTCTCTGGACCCGACCACAAAGGCGCCAGGTCCCGTAGGAGCCCGCGTGCGTGAGCGCGTTGGGGGAGGGCACTGTCACAGGGCTGGCCTGGGGCCCCTAGCCAGGAGGGGTCCCCCTGCTCAAGCCAGGAGGAGCGGACAGGGGACAGGGACTCTACGCTTGCCCAGGCCCTGCCCTCTTCTGCTTCGCTGACAGAGTTCATCCAGGGGCGCCCTCCCGCTTCCGTCCTCAGGGCTGGTGAGGACGGCTCTCCCGCCCAGGGACCTGGAGACGCTGCAGACCTTTCACCTCGCCTCCCCCACATCTTATCAGGCGGCCGGCCTGGGAGCCCTCCTTGGGCGGGCAGACCCAGGGGTGCTCGGGACCAGGCCAAGCAGGCTCACCCCTGGGCAGGTGGATGGAGCAGCTGCAGAGTCACCCCCGGGCCTTTGCACACACTGCCCTTCCTGCTCAGAACGCCCCCTTTTCCTGCTCTTCAGATCATTCTGTTTACCTCCTCCAGAAAGCCCTCCCTGACCTCCCTAACCTCGCTCTGGTTGGGGCCACCTCTCCCTAGCCTTGGTGCGGGTACCCCGCACAGACGCACGACGTCTGCGGGGCGGAGCCGCCAGGCCTTCGCTTTCAGCCCAGTCGGCAGATGGGGCCGGGCAAGCAGCCACATCCTCTGTTGGGTTCCCTCCCTCACCTGCCTAGGAAACGTCTTCACGGGCTCTTTGGGCTCTTCTCTGCTCGATGTCCGCATGCGCCCCCCCCTCGCACTCACAGCTGATGACCTCGCCTCCTTCTCCACCCGCTGGAAGGGAACTTCCGCAGATGCCGCCGCCAGCCCCCCACCCCCCCAGCATCTGCCTGCCTGTTACTACAGACACCCCGCCCACTCCAGGCGCGGCTCCAGCCCGGTCTCCCCTCGCTCCCAAACCGCCCGTTCCTCCCTCTCTCCCAGCTCGTTTCCTCCGGCACACAGACATGCAGGTACGCTTCCCACACTGCGAACAACCCTCTGCTGACCCTCCAGTACTGTCCTCATTCTCTGCTCCGGGACACGTCGTGTGTCCCCGCTCCTGGCCCACTAGGACCAGGGCCCGACCTGGCTCTCATCCCCTCCACGCCACTGAAGCGGCTCCTGCCCGGCCCTTCTCAGTGGCCTGAACCCTGGGCACCCAGGGGCACAGGGGACCCCGCCCTCGCCTGGCCGACCTCAGCCTCCTCTGCAGGTGGTCCTCGACTCCCAGACATCCTAACGCAGCAGGGCCCAGGGGTCTTGCTCCTTCTCTGGGTACACTCCCCGCATAGTGACCCCTGCCACAAATTTTTGTCCCCCGCTGACTCCAGGCGTGCATACCCTCTGTGGCCTCCATCTCTGCTTCGGTAGCTGCAGGCAGCACCGACCTGCAGGGCCCTCCATGTCCTACTCTGCTTTCTCTCCCCACCTCGCCAGCTAGGCCCAAACCTGGAGGCATCCTCCACTCCTGTCTCTCTTCTGTCCTCCCAGGCCAGTGGCATCCGCCACAGCCCTGCCTCCGAAACACATCCTCTGGCTCTTTCAGCCCCACCTGCCACCCTGGGACCAGCTTCTCTCATGGGATTATTGCACAGCCTGCTAACTGGCTTTCTGCCCTCACCTGCTTAGCCAGAGGGGCCCCATGGAAGGCTAAGTCGGATCCACGCACTCTCTCTGCTCAAAACCTGCCCCCACGGCTCCTGCATCACTAGGATCAAGCCAGATGTGTCCACTCTGGTCACCTGATGGCAGTTGGCCTTCCCATCGCCCCCTGGACCTCACCTTGCAACCACAGGCAGCACAGCCTTGCCTCAGGGCCTTTGCACCTGCTCTTCTTCTGCGTGGATCCCTCTGCCCCGTGGCTGCTCGTCTCCTCCTCCAACATTCAGATGCAACTTTCCTGAATTGCTCTGCACCCTCTCTCCCCCTTTCCCTGCCGGGCTGGGTCCATCTATAGCCTTACCCCACCAGAGTGGGAGCTCCCCAGGACAGGGCTTTCTGTCCACCTCATTCCGCGCTGTGTCCTTGGACCCTGCAGCAGAGCCTGGCAACCAGAAGGGCCCGGTCAGTATTCAGTGAATGAAGGGAAGACACAGCGCACATGTTTTACAGACGAGCCTGCGGAGGGGCCGAGGGAGACAGCGCCCATGCCGGGTCCACAGCCTGCAGGCTTCCCGCCGATCAACCCAGATGCCCTTCGGCAGTGTCTGGTGCTTCGGCCTTTTCCTCGCCTCTGAGGTCTGGGGCTGTAGGGGTCTGGCTTTGTTTTGTCGGCCTCAGCCAAAAGGAGTTGCTCTCTGTATTCCATAAGGGCTGACCACCCCCCACCCCCCAACCCCGGCCTGAAATGAAAATGATCGTGAGAGGGTCAAATCTGAATTTCGGGCCAACAATAGTATTTAGTGTTAAGAATGTGCCGAGCGGGGCATGGACATACTTATGCTAAATAAGCATCCAGCTGTTTGTTGAGATTGGGCAACCCAATAAAGCAGAGGATGCCCAGTGAAATGTATTTAGATGGATTTAATTCATTGGGCATCCTGTACTTCATCTGGCAGCCCCAGGACGAAGGCAGAGGTGATCCCGTGGAGGTGGGTCTCCAGCCCCGGCAGGAGAGGTCGTCCATGCCCCCGTCATGAAGCAGGCTGGCCATCTGTGCAGGAGACTCAGCGTGGGGCAAAGGCCAGAGGGTGAGAAGATCCTGGCGGGGCCAGGGTGTGTCCGGAGGAGAGTGTGGCTTGAGCCCAGGCCTGGGTCAGCCAGCCAGGAGGCCCCAAGCGCCTGGCTCTGAGTGCAGGCCAAGCATCCCATCCCGGCTCCCTGGCCGCTCGGGGCACTGGGAGCCCCAGGGGAGAAGGAAGGACAGGAGGCAGGCCTGGACTGGGGCTGTCCTTCTGGCAGGTGGACCAGAACAGGGAGACCTAAGGAGGCTGCCTCGGGAGATGGGGGCCCCCTCCCCTGCCTGGCCGCTCTCTCCCAGCACCCAGCCCAGCACCACTGCTCATCTACTCTCGTACCCCCTCTAGACTGCGGGTGGGGAGGCCTGGAGGGTGGGGCTGTGCATACTTTGGCCCTGGGCCCTTCCCTGCCCCTCGGTCACACCCGCTCTTTGCCCAGAGTTGGTGTTCATGGGGTGTCCGCGGGGAGGATGGGGGGGTGGCGTGACCATGGGTTGTCCCCACTTTGGGTGAGCAGCTCCCCACAAGGCTCCCAGATGAACCTCTCAGCACCTGCCATGCTGCCTTGGAGCCCAGGTGGGAAGGGGCTGCCGTTCAGCACTGATGATCAGGTTCATTACTGCCCCCCACGGAACCCACGCTGGCTCCACTAATTTGACCACCCCACCAGCTGGCTCACCCCTGCAAACAGACACGGGCATGCATTAATTGGATCGGTGGGAGGGCCTGTTTTCTGGAATTCTGGGGATCATAAAAGTAATCAGGACTGCGGGAGGCTCACTGATGACCCTAGAGCGTGGGGTGTAAGGCGGCCCGCCCCCACCCAGCACCCCCAACGTGGCCCCAGGCCCCTCAGGGATGCCCTTGGTCCCTGGTCCCTCTGCTCTCGCCTCCCCAACTACCCCGCACCATTCCACACCTACGGGAGACAGTCCTGGGGGCTAAACCCCAGTCTGGAAGAAAAGAACGTGTTATGATGGAAGATGTTCACAGCAGCAGCAGGTGGGTGCAAGGCACGGAGGCTGAGGAAGCAGGCTGCTTTTCTGGGCCTCAGTTTCCCCATCAGTGACCGAACCCCAAAGGGACATTTGTGACCATCGCCTTCTTCTGGAAGCGTCCCCCCTGAGATCGCCCCCTACTCAATCCTTTGGTCACCTTACATGTGGAGGATGGAGATGGGGCAGGTGGGAACGCACGAGATACTTGTGGGGTGGGAACAGCTGTCCTGGGACCCTCAGCCCTCATCACGGGGCACTCTGCGGGACAGGGTGCTCTGTCCTGGCCAGAGGGCCAGGGCTGGGCGACTAGTGGTGACACTTGGAGGGGCTGCCCTGGGGGTGTTCTAACCTGGCTTCCAGGCTCTTTAACCAGGTGCCCTTGAGAAAGGCGCTGGCCTTCCAGGCCAGCATTCCTTCGTCTGTGCAATGGGCAGCCTCCCCCGTCCCCTCCAGAACCTTGGGTGAGAACTCAGTGGGTAGGCTGTCAAAGGCATGCAGCAGGTCTCCCTGGGTGACTGAATGATTGGATAGGGGGGTGATTGAGTGATTTCAGGCAGACGTTTCCAGAACCTTCAGCTCCATCGCTCAGGAGAGACCCCCAGGCCTTGCCCCTGTCACTGGCGCCTGATAGAAATGCCTCTGGACACTTAGAGGGCTTGTCCAGGGATACGGGCCATGTGGCAGCTCTCAGGCTGTTGAGAATGTCAAGTAAGAAGGTGCCGGAGGAGCCCAGAGATCTCAGCCAGCCAGGGCCAGGGTCTTCTGCCCGTGACAGGGGCAAGGCAGAGGCTGGGAAACGGGCCCAGGACACAGCCTTGCTCCGGACACCCAGTCACTGCTGGGAAAGTGCCTCCTGGGGGCACAGCAGAGCCGGCCCCCTGCCCCCACTCTGGGATGCTCTGGCAGTCTTAACTCCGTCTAGGTCTGCAGGTCACATCCTGACACCCCATTTCGCCGGGTCCTCTCTTTCATGACAGGCATACCGTCATCTACCTGATGGTTGGGGAAGCAGGGCCTGGGAGCAAAGGAGACCATGTGAGGTGGGCAGGGGGCAGGAGGTTAACAGGCAGAAGCAGCCCATATAGTGCCAGCCCTGTGCCTGGCTCCACGTTCATGAGTTCATTCTCCAAACAGCCTTTTAGGTTAGGTGCTGTTATGATCCACGCTTTATAGATGCAGAAACTGAGAAGCAGAGATGTTTAGAAACTGGCCCAAGTCTACCCAACCAGTAAATGGCAGGTTTGGGCTTCAAATCCAGGTAAGTTCACCTTCTTACTAACCACATACTTCATCAGGGAGCCTTTGCAGAGGAGTGGGGACTCAGATGGGCTGCAAGGACAGGAGATTTTGAAGGGCAGGGCAGAAGAAGGTAAGATAGAACAGTCTATGTGGAAAAGTGAAAGTGAAAGGCGCTGCTGTGTTGGAGTCTTTGCGACCCCATGGCCTATAAAGTCCACGGAATTCTCCAGGGCAGAATACTGGAGTGAGTAGCCTTCTCCTTCTCCAGGGAATCTTCCCAACTCAGAAATCGAACCAGCGCCTCCTGCATTGCAGGAGGATTCTTTACCAACTGAGCTGTCAGGGAAGCTCTGTCCATGTGGTGGGTCCCTTTATAATGCCCTGACTCCCAGAGGGGGAAACTGAAGCAAGGCAGTCATTCACAGTTTAGTGAGAATTAGCCCCTAAGATTTCCTCCCCCAGAATTATGTTTAGAAGTGAGGCAGAGCTGGTAGGAGCAGCTGGGCCATACAGTGGGTCAGGTAGCCACACAAGAGCACTGGTTTTCTGAGGGTAAATGGGGGCCTGGAGGTCTTGGAGGTGCATCGTCAGCTCTGGACTTCAGGAAGGGCAATGGCGTGGCCCTCAGGAGGGACGCTGGAGGATGGCCACTGGGCTGTAAATTTTGGCCCAAACACAGAGAAGCCTCCTCCCACTGGGCAGTGACCAGCTGTTTCGGGAGGCCCAGACACCTGGAAAAGCCCCTTTCTGCTTCTGGCCTCCGTTTCTCCAAACCCCTTCAGCTCCATATTCCCTCCTGGCTTGGAGGAGGATGTAGAGGGCAGAATGCTGAGGGCCCGAGAAAGGCAGCACTCAGCTGCCAGGGGAGGAAGAGCATTCCCTCCTGCAGTGGGCCTTTGCCCATGTCCGACCCCCTGCGGGGAACACCCCCCCCCCGCACCTCCTCATCTCCACCCAAGCATCTCCCTCGGTCCAAGCCAAATCCCCTCCACTGGAGGCTCACAGGGTGATATTAAAAAAAAAGAATAATTAAACCCCGCCTGGGAGTAGGGTGGGAGGCACGTGTCCCCCAACACCCCCTCCTTGGGGGCAGAGCCCCCATCATGGGCATGATGAAGTGCGGGGAGGAGCTGTTCTCCAACCCTCCTCCTCACTGGGCACCACCCTTGGGTCTCACTGCAGAGAATTAGCACCTGCCATGGGACAGCTCTGAGTGCTGTGGCTCGGCAGTGAGCTGCTGTTCTCGGGGAAAGGAAGATGATACACAAGATAAATGAGTAAAACAAACTGAGAGTCAGGTGGGGATCAGGGAGACGGAAATGAAGACAAGCAGAGGGAGCATGGGGGAGGGGATCTAACTGTAAATGGGGCGAGTGGTCAGGAGCCCCCAACCCTGACCCCCTGACCATGAATGACTTTTGAGAAAGATGCAAAAGGAGGGGAGGCAGGGAGTCACATGGACCTCTGGGAAAGAACATTCTAAAAGGAAAGGCACGTGCAAAGGCCCTGGGGCAGGTGCCTGTCTGATGGAGTTGAAGCGCAGCAGGGAGGCCTAGTGTCTAGCGGCGAGTGGGCTGGGAGAGTCTCTGGAGATGAGGTCAGTGTGATCTGACACCTGTGAGGCGACCTGAAAACCGTCTGTCTCTACCTCTAGGACGTCAGCCTGGCACCTGGCACAGTGTCTCCAGCATGGAGAGTGGCGTCTGGCAGAGGCAGCGCTGCAACACATATTGGAGATACGAGTGAACCGAGAGCGCGGGACTGAGCCCTGGGGCGTCTGCGTGAAGAGCACACAGAACCACCAAAACCCCAAACAAAAAAGCCAAAACACAAAAGCACAACAAGAAACCAGGCCCCACAAAAGCAAAAAGAGAAAACAAACCCACACAAAACCAAACAACAAAACACAAGACCCAAGCCAAAAAAACCTCCACAAAACCCCAAACAAGAAAGAAACAAAAAATTAGCACACCCCAAAGTTAAAAAATACAAACCCCCCAAAACACAAAAACCCAAACAAAAAATTCCCACAAAAATTAAAAAAAAGCAGAAACTCCCCTGAACAAGAAATTACTAAAATAAAAAAATAAATAAAAGCTAAGCTACCCCTCACAAAACATAAAACTCATAAAACCAAAAAATAAATTTAAAACACAAAACCCTCAAAACCCAGAAAATGAAAAAGCCATAAACTAAAAAAAAATTTTTTAACTCAAAAAACGAAACCCAAAACCAAAAATTTAAACCCAAAAAACCATAAAACCCAGAAAACAAAACAAGCCAAAGCCCCCAAAGCCCCCAAATTAAACCCCTAAACAAAAATACAGAAACCAAAAAATTCTCCCCCCCCAAAAAATCCCACAAACCCAATCCCCCCAATTTAAAACCACAAAACTCAGGAGACAATCCAAAAAGCACAAAAAAATTTTTGAACCCCAAAATGCCCCCCAACCAAAAAAATTTAAAACCCACAAAAACGAGAAAATAAAAAACTCAAAATTTAAAACCTCCAAAACAAAAGGCACAAATCCCCCCAAATCCCGAATGACAAAACAAAGAAACAAAACCTCCCCCAAACCCCCCAAAACATGAAAAAGCAAACACACACACACACACACACACAAAACCAAACCAAGGGTGGAGGGGGCGGTGCAGTGGCAGTCCATGACAAAAAAGGAGCCCAACCTCAAAACCATGCACAAAAACCACTTTCAATAGGTTCATGACATCGGAAGGGTTGCTTAAACAAGGCACAAAAAGCTTCCATCAGAAAGTAAAAAGCCTAAAAGATTCGAGAGAAATTCAACAGAATTAAAATGAAGAACTTCTGTTCATCAGAAGACCATTGAAAGAGCCGGAATCCAGCAGAGGTGCCTCTGCCACACATGTGACCGGCTAGGGCTCTCTCTGAAGAGCTCCAAATCAATACGGCAACTTGATGGAAAAACACGCAGAAGTCACCAGCGAGGAAGCCCCAGCCGGCTGTCATCCAGGGCCGCGCAATTACCGCGCCCAGAGCAGCTGCTCCGCCTGCGGCCTGGCGAGCCGGGGCTGGTACCCGGGTGCCGGTGCGTGGAGGATGCCGAGATGCAGGAAGTCCCGGGGCCGCGGGGAGGGTGTGGCCTCCCCGCCGAAAGCTGGCCGTGCGCAGCCGTCCCCCCACCCCAGCACCCGCCCTGTGCCCCAGCAGTGCGGCTCCCGGGTCCCCTGGGGGGAGGCTGCACGCTCGCGCCCCCCACTACCCCCAAACCCAGACAGGCACGGTCACAGCAGCTTCAATCGCTACGGTCCAGGCTGGAAGCGCCCGGACAGCTACCAGCTAATAACCAGATTGCAGCAACTTCACTCAGCCGCCGCCGAGACAGTCAGTCATCGGCAGCTCCAAGCACAGCTAAGGACGCCTCTCCAAAATATCATTGTTTTGGTGGGGGTTTTAAAAAAAAAGCCAACCTGAAAAGCACAGGCTAAAAGACAGCATGTATGTGAAGTTCTAGACCAGACAAGGGAAAAAAAAAAGTCAGTTAGGGATGCTCATGGGCGGCCAGATCGAAAAAAAAAAAAAAAAAAAAACACCAACAAAAACCCAAGCAATCTTCATCACAAAAGCCAGGATCCTGGAGACCTGGCGGGGGGTGGAGGGGGCTGTGATGGGGGAAGGGTCTTGCGGGAAGTTGGGGGGGCGTCTCTGGGAAGCTGGCGGCACTCAACTTCTTGACCTGGGTGGTGGTCGTCTTAAAGTTAACCTCTAACCAGCGCAGGGAATTATTACTTTTTCCAGGTGCCTATCACAGTTAACAACTTTGAAAAATTATGTTGTAGGGGGGAGGCGCAGCCTTGAACAGGTTTGCGGTTGGGTTTTCGGGGCCCCCTTCTGTGTCCCGCGTGCCTTGCGGGGCGACGGACCCACTTTGCTCTGTGACAGAAGCGGGAACTGAGGCCACGCAGCAAAGTGGCCGTGGCGGGAGCCAAGGCGGGCAGACCGGTGCAGAGGAAGGCAGAGAGAGGGGATTAACTTGGGGATTAGCCGAGCAGCGGCTAGCACGAAGAGAACCCGTCGGGACTTGCTAATATCTGCAAATATTTGACTGTCACCGGAAGAGTTTTTCAAGCAGAAGCAGGATAGCTGAGTGAGCGGCAGGGGGCACGCATCGGGCCAGAGCAGAGGTGCTGGGCCTGGGGCTGGAGAAACGGACTTCCAGGCGCTTCTATCTGGGGTGGGGAGAACACAGGACACCCCGGTCCCCCGACCTCCACTCTGCACACTTGGCCGATCTCCCTGAACACAGCCTCACTTCCTCAGGCCCCCAGGACCCTGCTCCTCTTAGAAGGCTTGTCCTATCTGTCCTCCTTGCAAACTTCTATTCATTCTTTAAAGCCTTGGCTCAAGTGTCCCTGCTTCCAGGAAGTCCTCTCTGATTCCCCCAGTCAGTGTCTCCAACCTGGCATCCCTGGGAGCATGTGTGGATGGGTTTGGGTCCCTGTTCTGGAGGGCTGACCCGTCTCAGGGCCAGTGCAGGAGCTGGATCACAGAGAGGGGAGTGAACCCACCTGGGGGGTGAGGGAGTAGAGTCACAAAGGTCATGGAGAAAAGACGGCAAGGAGGGTAACTAGTTTGCCACGTTGACAAGAAGGTGGGTGGAAGGGCATTCTGAGCAGAGGGAACAGCATGGGCAAAGGCACAGAGGCACGAAGGTGACAACTCGTTCGGGACCCAGAAGTGGGGGTGCAGTATGGGGTGGGTACTGGGAAGGAGAACTCAGGCAGAGACGGGCGAGTGCAGGGGCACCCCAGCTGGGTACCTGAGGATGACAATGAGCCCTGTGGTTCTGGGCACTGGGATTTGTGTGCTTGTGTAACAAGCATTGGATGAGGCAAAGGACCTGCCATCTTGGAGCTCAATTCAGATTCCTGGGCCCAGCCTGCAATGTGCGCATAGGAGCAAGAGGAAGGATCCCAGCCCAGGGTCATCACTCTGAACACACAGGACCCCTTCCCTTGGACCACACATGAATCTTCTCCTGCCTGGGAACCCATAGTTGTACAGCTCAGGTGCCCCACAGCGAACATTTACCTGGATCCCTGCTGTGGGCCAGCTCCCAGGTGGGGTCTGTCATCCACAAAAGCTCAGGTCATCCTCCCAGCTGCCCTACAAGGTAGGGGTGGCTAGGATACCCACTTTACAGATGAGGAAACTGAGCCCCAGAGAGGGTCAGGACTTTGCCAGAGGACCCCACAGCCTGTGACCTACACCATGGGGGGCCATGCTGACCAACTTCCCCTACATCCCTTGGGGTTTCTTGGTCCCGGACTCCTGACACTAATTGCAGGGCAGAAGCTCACAGGGGCAGCTCCAGCTCTGGCCAGGAAGAAATAGTCTGGAAAAGCCCTTGAGGGAGCTCTGAGACCACTCGTAGGGTGAAAGGGAGAAGGCAGAAGGCGCCCCAATCCTGGGAGGCTACACTGGGTCCTGGCCCATGGGACCCCCAACCCCACCAGTTCGGGGGCTCTGCTTCCGCTGCCCGAGTGCAGCCCACGAGCCCGGGCCCTGGCCACTGCCACCAGTCTTCTGGATTTGGCTCAGTGAAGCCCTCCACCCACCCAGCAAAGAGATGCTCTGTGCCCTCAGCATCTGGGGCAGTGGGTCTGCCCACCTGGCTGACCTGTCCACCTGTGTTCCTAGCTAGGCGGGGCCATGTCTCTGTCCGTACTGCCCAGAACACAGGGACAGGTGCACCAGAGTCTTGGCTGGGCGTGGAGAAAGAGGGAACCAGACAGAACCTTAGAGGGCTCTCCCCGAACCCTGGTCTCAAGGTGCCCCATGGATGGTACTTTTTTTCCCCAAGTCTCAGCTAAGTAGGGACCCCTCCTTCACAGAGAGCTCAGTCCAGTGGGGGTTCTGGCGAGATACAGCCAATGGGGGTATCGGGGAGGGCCCTGGGGGGTTCAGATCTGAACTCATCTACATGGCCAGAGGCACATGGCCAGAGCTCCCGCTGGACCTCAACAATGACTAGGTGGGCTTGGCCGCTGGACATTTGGGATATTTGGATCTGAGCTCCTAAGCTCTAAGAGCCTGGACCCTTCCTTCCAGTCCCAGACAGATGGGTTCTGGTCCTAGGGGACCCACAGGGGAGGGCTGCACTCCAGCCCAGTGGCTAGAAGATGGCCCTGCTCTCATGTCCAGCCTGCGGCCAGTCTGTGGGAGCCCACCTGTCCCCAGGCTCCCACCTGGGCATGCCCCAGTGACCCATCCACGGCAGTGAGGGTCACTTGGGAAGGCCCCAGGGTCCTCCCCGAGACCCAGGGACCCGTCCTGGAACAAGCTGGGCTCTGCAGGATCCCTGCCCCTTGGGGAATGGGTGCACCTGCTACCCAGCATCCTCCCCAGGGATGCTGATCCTGGTCTTGGGAGGGGGAAAGAGGAGAGGTAGGGGGGAGGCCAAGAGACCCCCCCCCCCCAAGCCCAGGAGACTGTCCTGAAATCCAGAAGCTAGAGCTGGGGCCTCCTGCCCACACGAAGTCTAGGCTTAGCCTTCGGAAGGAAAACACGAGGAGGGGGGTGGAGGGGGGACGCGCAGTATTCCCAAAGTGGGGGTCAGGGGGTTCGAGGGAAGTTATGAATATTCAAATCGACGGTCCCGGACCTGCCTCGAAGGGCGCCCAGTTGGAGTCCACCGAGCCTCAAAGTTTAGCACCTTTAGGGAGGCTGAGGGGAGCACTCCCCAGACGCCGTCGCGGGATTCCCCCAAAATGGCTCCAAGACGGACGGCCTGGCCAGCCAGGAGGACCCCATCCCCCACCCACCAGCCCCAATGAGGTGGAAACTTAAAAGCTCAGAACCAAGCAACTGTCAGCTGGGGGATGGCGGGGGGCGGCCGGCGCGGGGGACTGGGTGCGTAACAGCAGAGCAGAGACCCCGAGGGTCCCGGAGGACAATCCAGAGTCCAGGGCAGGGCCCCGGGGATCGCGGAGGCCCGCGCGCGCGCCAGCCCGGCCCTTGGTGGCGCGCCCCCACCCACAGCCGCAGTGGCCCCAGCCCCGCCGAGGACCCCCGCGCGGGGCTCCCCGCTGTCCAGTCGCGCGCGCGCCCACACACGCACCACACACAGGCACACCGGCCCGGGCCAGCCGCGCTGGGCGGCCGCGGACCGTAGATGCGCTCGGGCACAACAGTCCTCTCCCCTCGCCCTCCCCAGCGCCCCCATCCCCGACCCCGGCCCCGGGAGCCCCGGCACGGAGGACGCTCCACTCACCTGAGTTTCTCCATGTCTGCGGCAGAGGCCTGCGAGAAACCAAACGAGAGGGTCAGCAGGCAGGAGTCGTGCGCTCCGCGGCCGCGCCGCGCGGGGCTGGGCACCGCGGGCACAGTGGCGGGGCGCCCGGGCGCGCCTCGGTGGTTGGGAAGTCCGGCCCGCGCGCCCCCAGCCCACACTCACCGGCCGCGGTCCCGGGGACTCAAGGGGTGCGCGGGGCCTCGGCCGAGTAACAGGTGAGCCCGCCCGGGCCGCCGCGCACCGAGTTACGCCCCCCGGGGAGAGGAAGGGGCTGGCCCGGGGACTCGGGACCGCACTGACGGAGGCGATCCCGGTCTCGCCCGCCCGAAAAAGAAGGGACCCGGCCAGACTGCGTTAACTCTCCGGCGGCTGCGGCCCCCGCTGCACACCCCCCACCCCGCCCCACCCCGCCCGTTAACCCTTCCAGCCCCACGCTCCCTCCCGGAGGAAGCCAAGCCCGGAATTGCAGAATCTCCGAGTCGGAGAATGTTCAGACCGGGCAGTTGGGGTCCGTACAGGAGTGGAGAACCTGACACGCTCGCGAACCGAAGGTGCTAGCAGTCGGGACCTCAGACTCCTCAATCGGGGACCCTTCTGCCCTCAGCTTCTGGGGTCCGGGCCTGGCTCGCCCCTCGCGGGCCCAAGGGATTAACCCCTGCGCACTAGGTTCGCCAGCGGGGCTCCCTGCCGGGCTTGCGCAGACCCGCCCGCGCGCGGCTTGGAGACCCTCCCCGCCCAGCCCCGCGCCGCCGGGCAGCCCCTCTGCGGGCCGGGCGGGGGGCCCACCCGCAGCTGTTAACCCTGTGGGCGCCAGCGAAAGACTGGGACCGCGAGCGGCCCGGGCGGGATCGCACTTCCTGCGCGGAGCGGGGGGCGCGGGGAGGGCTCTCCGTCGCCCGGGAGAGGCCGCTCCCGGGAGCTTTCCCCCGTCTTCCCGTACCATGCCTTGGATTCAGGGGGACGTGGGGGGGCTGCGCCCAGGGACCACGCGACACACCTGGGAAGACTGATGACTGCCCATCCCGGCCCCTCGCGCCGGGCGCCGCCGCCGCGTCCACCGGGAGCGCGCTCCGCTCCGGTCCGGGCCCCACGCCGCCTCCCCCACCGCCCCGCCGGGCGAGGGCGCAGCCCGGGCCGCCAGCGCCGAGCTGGAAGGCCCGACCGGGGGCCTTCCGCCAGGCTCCGTCACCAATTCCCCGGGTGCTCGCTCGGGCCCTCCCGAGATGCCCCTGGCCTCAGTTTCCTCACCTGCGAGCTAGATTTGGGGGCGGGGGGAGCAGGACGAGGCGTTCTGTTGCCCTTCTGCATCGCAGACTGCGGAGGGGCTGGGGTGCCGAAAGGGATTTCAGACGAAAGGATCCCCGAGGCGTTTGGATTGGCAGCCAGACACAGTCCCCGACGCTCTAAAAGTTGTCGGAGCCCACGAGCCCAGACCCCTCTATATACCCTCCTCCCCCAAGACAAGGAGCTGGCCGATTGGCCAAAACCTCCCCGACGCCCCCTATGTCCCCAGGCCCACCTTTCCCAGGTTCCCGTCAGCGCGCTCAGCACACTTGATCCCAGCATACAGCAGGCGCTCAATAAACACGGACGAGGCATGCTTGAATCCTACTCCTCTGTGGCGTGTCTTTCCCTGCCTCTTCCCTTCTGGCTCTGAGTTCCAGGCAGGAGTCCTGTCCCTTCACCAGGGCACCCCCAGCACCCAGCAGGCCTGGCCTCCACCCCACCAACGCAGGGTGGGAGGAGCCCTGCGTTGCCAGGGTCAGCCCCAACCCCAAAAGTCCAAGTGTTCCATCATCCACCCACGGGTGCCTCGCTCATTCATTAGCTCGGGCTCGGTTCTTGGGGTTCCGAGGCGGCAGCAAATGAGGTGAGCCCTGCCCTCCAGGGGCTAATGGTTGAGAAATGAAACCGTGGCTCCTGTCCCGGGAGTCCACCCACAGCAGAAGGGCTGAGGTCACAAGGACACCACCGCCCAGCAGCCCTGTGTTCGTCATCGCGCTGGCCAGCTCTCCTCCGGGAAGCAGTCTCTCCCATTTTACAGAGGAGGAGAGCAAAGCCCAGAGCCTCAGCCCGGCTGGGACCCCCAAGCCTCAGGGACCTTTCCCACCCAGAGGCTGGGGACGCTCCTCAAATGTCTACGGTTGCCTCCATCACTCACAGTGAATGACCTGCCAGCGAGTTTGTCTAAAATTAATAAGCATGTATTAAAATTTAATTATAAAAATCTAGCATTTATTATTTATATTGAATGTTTCAGCTTGTCTAAAAGGCCTGTCTGGGATTTTTCTCCCCCACGAAGGGACTCTAGGAGAGGACGCTGAGTTGCCCTGGTGGCAGGGGGTGGGTGGCGGGGGTGGGACAGAGGCTGACAGGGAAAGGGGGGTGGGGGTCCAGCTCCAGCACCATAGCAGCCTCTCCCTTCACTCCGATGATCCAAACCCTGAAGTCTCGCTCTGATCCTACCACCAAGTCTCACCTTCTCCCCAGACCCAGTGCCCTTGTCACCACTGTCATCATCCTGAAAGACTGCCTCCTCCAGGCAGCCCTCTGTGGAGGAGACCCAGCCTCGCTGTTGGGTGTGGCCTCCACAGCAGGTGTGTGCTCCCTGGGGCAGCGTCTATGTCTTTCCCAGTCAGCTGTGTCCTGGCTGTGTCCAGCCAGCACCTCACCCAGGGGGCGGGAGTTGTGTGCCAAGCTCTGGGAAGTTGAGCCAAGAGCAGTTACAGCTGTGCGTGGCTGGCCCCACGGGCAGGTGCTGTTCCTTTAGCAGCGATCTTGCCATTGAGGCCAGAGCCCTGCGTTCAAGTCTTAACTCTGCAGTTTATAACCACGAGATTTGCGGGGTATTCCTGAGATGAGGAAACCCAGCAGGTGCACACATGGCCAGCTCTGAGTCCCCTGAGGTCAGCTGAGGGCTGTGGATGGACTGGGCAAAGGGGACCCAAGGGGCACTGCCTGGGTCTCGGGCTGGAAGCGGCACCTCTGTTACAGGAGAGGGCAGGGCGCTGGGACCACGGCTCTGAGGGGCCTGTGAGCTGTCCATGGTCCCCACCGTGAAGTGAGGCAGCAGGAAACAGCCTCAAGGCTCCATCGGGCCCCTCCAGGGACCCACAGGCAAGGGAGGCCCCCAGTGGTCTCCGGATACAGGTGGGAGCCCAGGTGGGCACTCTGGGTCTCTCAGTCCATCCCCGCCCTGGGTGCCGTCCCTCCGGTTCATTCCAAACTCACAGCCCCGTGCCTATTGCTGCAGCAGACCTGTGACATTATCACTGTCTGCCCTGAACTAGCCTCTTGTCCCTCAGGGTGGTCCAGGACCTCTGGGTGGTCCCACCCTGCTGGTGGTCCAGCCCAGTGGCCATCGACTTCATTTCCCAGCCTCACGCGAGCCCGCCTGGCTGGCTAAACTGGACGGCACCGCGCATCTCTGCCTCAGTCCACTGCCGCCTCTTCCTCCGGTGTCTCTGCCCGCGCTGGTCCCCGCTGCCCTGACTGCTCGCCTTCCCACACCCTGAGCCCTATTCTGACCCCCGCTGACTGCCACAGCCCTGCTGCCACCCTTCTTTCCCTGTTCCCCAAGACTCTGAGCTTCTGGAGGGCCAGGTACAGCCCCTTCCACCCTTGAGTTGCCCGCTGTGTGGCCAGCACGGCCAAGGGCCCACGGAGGGAGGCAACTCTGATTCACAAGTCAGGCCTCAGCCAGGGGCTGGGAAACACGGACCTGGCCCCGCCTAACCCTCTGCCCACACCCCCCACCCCCTGCCCTTCGCTTGGCACACACGGGCCACCGTGCTGGTCCCAAGCTCACCCAGTTCGCTCATGCCTCAGGGCCTTTGCACTTCTTCCCTCCTGGATCTCTGCAGGGTTGGGGCCTTCCTTTCTCTGACCACCCACCCAGAGTAGCTCCTCTCTCCACCGAAGGGTTTCTCATCACGCCCTGTCCCTTTGGACTCCACTCCTTTGGCCTGCCCCTGCCCCTGAACTCCAAGCGACACCCCTGATGGCAGGGGCACCTCTGCTTCAGCCACGGCGTCTCTGTCTAAGGCCCGGCACCGCGGCCTCCAGTGAGCAGGCGGTGACACCCGAATGAATGCAGTTGCTCTTTCTCCCCAGCCAGTGGCATCTGCTCTCCGCCTCCAGCAGCCTCTGGTCTGCTCTCAAGGTCCCTCGTGGTCTCCCTCCCATGCCAGCCCATGCCCCCCTCCACTCCCCCAAAGCTCACCATCATGCTGGGGATACCTGAGCCCACTTGGGACCCAACATATATGCACCCACACAGAGCCCTGCCCAGGGAACCCCTCTGCCAAGAGGGGTCAGTCCTGTTCCGGCCCCCACAAGCAGACGTGTGACTCCTTGCTGGACCATCTGGCCCTGTCCTATTACTCCCCCCCACCCCCAGTCCTGTAATACCTGAAACCTCAGCGACAAGGAAAGCGAGGCCAGGTCAGAGAGGGGCCTGGGGTGCTCAGGCCTCCCCTCCGACGTGTAACTCCTTGCTGGACCATCTGGCCCTGTCCTATTACTCCCCAAACCCCCAGTCCTGTAATACGTGAAACCTCAGTGACAAGGAAAGTGAGGCCAGGTCAGAGAGGGGCCTGGGGTGCTCAGGCCTCCCCTCCGACTTGCCCCATGACCCTGGGCCAGTCCCTGCCCTCCCATGCGGCCTGTGCTCAGTCCCCTGGGCCCTCCTGGGATCTACTTTGAGACCCAGCTCCCTTGGTTTCTTCTATATCCTGCTCCCTCAGCCCCTCTTCAAGGGAAGGAAACAAGCCCCAAACTACAGAGGGCAGATGGCGGAGAGGACCAGATTTCAGATGTGGTCAAGACAGCGGCCAGCTGCCTCCCACGGATGGAGCTTTGAGCCTCAAAAGCCCTCAGCCTCTCTGAGCTCAGGGCCTCACCTAGGGAGGCTGGAAAGTCTTCAGAGGATGCCGTGAGTGCACGGTGGCCCTGTGAGTGCACGGGACCGTCTTGGGGACAGGGCTGGCAAAGGGCTGGCACCTCTCCCGAGCCAGGCTTTTAATGCCATTACTCAGGGTGGACCCTCTTCAAAGAGGTTTTACATCACTACTTGCTCGCTTGCATTCATTCAACAAACATTCCCTCTGGGCCCTGTTCTAGGGGACTCAGCAGCGAACAAACTAATCCAGAGGAGCATCTCTGCCCTCATGGTGCTGATATGCCCACAGCGGGAGGCAGACTGCCCAGGGCACTGTGTGGTCCCCCTCCTGCCCTGAGTTTGGGGGGCATCCGTTCACCAGCGGGGAGCAGAGATCAAGTCGGGGGCCTTGTGTGCCAGCGTCAGAACTCTGGCTTCTATCGTGAGAGGGTGGGAAGACCCCACCCAGCTGAGCAGAGGGGTGCCCCTCGGGCTGCCACGTGGAGGACACCCTGAGGCTTGAGTGCGGTGCCCCGGGAGTCCAGCTGGAGGCACCCACACAGTCCAGGTGAATGGGGCCCAGGGTGGAGGTTCGGACATCCCAGTGGCGGCGTGGAAGAGAGGGTAGGGGACAGGGGTTTGGAGCTCAGAGGAGGGCCCAGGAGATGTGAATTTGCAAGTGGTCTGCATGGAGACAGCACCTGAGTCCCGACACTGGATGAGACCACCAGGGAGCCAGCCTAGATCGGGGACAGGAGGGACTCTGCTGGGTGTGGGGGTTCAGGGAGGAGTGGAGCTAGCCCAAGAGACTGAGAAGGGGTGGCCAGGGACACAGAGAGGCCGGTCTCAGGGTCCACTGTGCTGGGCACACAGCGATACCTTAGTCAGAACAGCAAGCTGAGTGCTGATGGACAGGGAGGGGTGGGTCCTGGCCCAAGGCCCCTCAGCAAGTTGGGGAATTGACCCTAAACCTTGGCTTGGGGCTGTCCCCACACGGGGCCAAGAACGTCCTTCCCCTTGGCAATTCGGCAGGACCCCGCTACGGGCCAACAGGTGCCCTGTCCCCTCCCTCGGCCACGCCCCACGCTTCTCCGCGTGGCAGGGACAGCGCCTCGGGCCCCCAGCCGTGCGCCAGTGCAGATGGACTAGGCCCGCGGCTGCAAACTGGCCTCCTGAGCTAAATCTGGCCTGCCAGCATGTTGTATTTGGCCTGCGAGAGGGTTTTAATTTTTTTTTTTTAAACATTTGAGCCAACATTTAAAAATTGGGAGCGTTTACATTTTAAAATCCGTATTTTTGGCTCCTGCTGAAATTTTGGAAAGATCTGGCAACTCCGGCCCACATTCCCACGTGGCAGCAGTTGGGGAGCAGGGAAGCAAGCAGCTGCCCCCTCCAGAGGCACCTTGGGGGTCCCCCACTCTCTGCGGAGCAGCGCTATCACACCTTAGGCTGGCCACACTGACCAGGAGCCTAGGGCTCAGAGGGTGGAGGAGCTTGCCTGAGGTTTCACAGGATGAAGCCTCTCAGGTAGGATTGAAACGCAGCTCTGGAGACTCCCAGGCCTGGCCTCTGGGGTCTTGTCAGCACCCCCTGAAGGCTGCTGCAGAGCCCCCAGCCCTCCTCTCCTTCCTAGACACTGGCTGGTGCCTCCTGCTCTTTTCTGCCCCTTGTGTTCTCAGGAAACCCCTGGCTCAAGTCATTCACACTTTAGTACGAGTCAGCTTGGTACCAGCTCTGTGATGGTGACAGTTTGGGGTCTCTGAGACCTTCTACCATAGCATGTTGTATTCTGGACAATGAAGCGTCAGACCAGAGTCCACCAGGACCCCTCAGCCAGACCAGGCAGAAGCAGGACTAGAGTCCACCTCCCCTCCACCCTGCTTTCCCCAACCCCGGCCTGGATTGCCGCTTCCTCCCCAAAGGGGTTCACGGTGTCAGTCCAGGCACTGACCTTGAGAAACAGCTTTCAGACGGATGCCAGGAAGCCAGGGGTCTGCCCTGCCTCCCGAAGCTCCAGCTTCACCCTGGGAACTGTTCTGGGGACACAAGCCTGTCCAGGCCAGGTGGAAGGGCCGTCATATGACCTGCATGGCTCCCATCATCCCGGTGATGGGATTCCTGCTGTGTGCAGGCACCTTCATGCATCACCTCCCATCCCCGCCACGCACACAGCCTAGAGACACTGTGGGATACGGCTTGTTCGGGCTCCCTGAACGAGGGCACAGCCCAGCCAGGACTCTGCTGAGCTCTGCTCACTGAGCCTCAGCTCCTGGTCTGTGGAATGGGCCTGATCCTAGCATCTGTCTCACTGGCCTCTTTGGAGTATGTGATGCAAGGCTGGAGGGGACCACACAGGATGCTGGGGTGGGGTAGGGGGCTGACGCCCACCTCCTGCTTCAAGGCGCCAATGCCAGCTCCTTGGGAAGGACATTCTGGCCGGGCCCTGGGACAAAGCCCTGCCCCCCAGCACCTCCTGTGGGGTCCCGACAGGTCCCGAAGGCCCCGTGTAGCCTGGCAGCCAGGGGAGGCATGTGCGAGGAGACTTGAGACAGAATCTTCCAGAGGCCTGGCCATCGTGGGGCTCCCCTGGGACCCAGTGGTCCCCAGAGTGAGGGGGCAGGGTGTGCCGAGCCCAGAGCAGAGGGGAATCCTGGATCGACAGGCCTTTGTGGAGGAGACTGGGGACACCAGGCTTACTGGGTGACTGCTGGAGGCTTTCCAGGGACAAGGCAAAAGAAAGCTCATGACCACCACCGCCCTTCCTCGGCCGGGGAAATTGAGGCCCGTGGGAAACTGAGTGGGTGGGTGACCCATCTGGATCCTTGAGGTGACTACCCTGAGCTGAGAGCTCACCGGCTGCGCTCGGCCCAGCAGACCCCAGGGGAGGGGCTGGTGGACTGCAAACACCCGGAACCCCGCAGCAGCCATGCCGCTTCCGGGCTCTCCCTGGAGACAGAGGAGGTCAGGTCACTGGAGGCAATGGCACCAGGGCGCAGGGCTGCAGGGGGCAGTTAAGTGGCTGTATCGCAGCCCGGCTCCTCCCGTGACCTCCCCTCACCTCTTCCCACACCCCACCTTATACGTTGGGAGCACAACGATGGCACCAACCCATGGGGGTGGGGGTGCACCAAGGTCAGGCACAGACAGAACAGCGTGGGCAAGCACTCGGCAAGCATCAGCTCTCTCCCACCGCCCAGGACTTTACTTCCACAACAGTCCCTCAGGGCTGCCCTGGTGGCTCAGTGGTAAAGAATCCTCCTGCCAATGCAGGAGACACGGGTTCGATCCCCGGTTTGGGAAGATCCCCACATGCCTTGGAGCAAATAAGCCTGTGTGCCACAGCGATTGACTCTGCACTCTAGAGCCTGGAAACTGCAACTACGGAGCCCTGCTCCGCAAAAAGAGGTCATGAAAAGCCCAAGAAGCAACGAAGATCCAGTGCCGCCAAAGAGAAGTAAATAAATGTAACGAGAAACAGAAGCCTTCCCCGCAGGGAAGTCATTCTTTGGGGGGATCTGGGCGAGCATTGCCCTGGCCCCGTGGCCTGACCTCGGTCCTGTGCCCGGAGTTGTCAGGAGGGGACAATGTCCTCAATAGCCCGTAAGGACCTGCCCCGGCCCCAGGGGACACAGATGGTTTGGGAGATGAAGGTCAGTCCCGAGGTGGGGGTCCTGCCACCCTGACGCACCACACAACCCGACCCCCCAGGATAGCTGGGCAGGTCTCACCAAGTCTTCCTGCCCATCTGTCTGAAGCCAGAGTGTGAGAGTGTGTATGTGTGTGTGTGTGTGTCTGGAGGGTGTGCTGATGTGCTGCTGCTGCTGCTGCTGCTAAGTCAC
This sequence comes from Moschus berezovskii, assembly GCF_049115385.1. NCBI lineage: Eukaryota > Metazoa > Chordata > Mammalia > Artiodactyla > Moschidae > Moschus > Moschus berezovskii. The sequence continues at coordinate 4,827,910 of NC_142480.1, read as the reverse complement.
TTCAGTCGTGTCCGACTCTGTGTGACCCCATAGATTAAATACAAAGACCTTAGTCCAAGTCCAGACTCCCCAGGAGGCCCCAGGGCAACTTAGGACCTCAGTTTCCAACTCCATCAAATGGCAGCTGTGAAGGACCTGGGCCCACCTGTCTGCCCGACAGGGCTGTGACATCCTACCTCACGTGGACATGACTGGCGTTCAAGACCTCAAAGGAAACAGTAAGGCCTCTGCAATAGGGAAGTGATATTATTATTGCTAGAACAGCCTCGTCTACTCACACACACTCCAGAAACAGCCTCCTGACCTTCAGCCAGAGGCTTCACCCTAGAGGTCCATTCTTTGGGTTCTTAGGGCCTTTGCCACCCCAGTGACTATGAAAGGTGGGTGAGGAGGGAACTCAGTAGGGTCGGCCAGAGCTGGTGGGGAAACGGCCCCCGAAGGGAGCAGGGCAGGGGCCCAGCAGACCTCTGTCCGCTGCCCCCTGGGGGATCGGTGGGGGCTGAGACTCACCCGGCCCGGAGGCCTCCGGGGGGAGGTGGCCTGGTCTCCACACTTGCTGCTGCCCACGCGAAGCCCAGTGGTCTCCACGGCCCGGTTGAGCCCGGCCCCACTCGCAGCCTCCAGGGCGATCTCTGAGGAGAGCTGGGGGCTCAGGGCCAGGTTCTTCTCTGGGGCAGCAGCTCTGGCGAGGGCCTCCTGGGCTGGGCCTGGGTCTTGCTCACCAGGGGAGGGCTCCGGGCTGCGGCTCCTGGGCCCCCGAAAGGCCTCCAGCGTCCCGGGGTCTAGCACCCGCACGGCGACCTCATCCAGGAACCTGGAGAAGGGCAGTCTGGCCTCCCGTCGGCGGCCCAGCCAGGCCAGGGGGCTGGGGGTCGGCCTGCTGCCCATGCCCTGCGACTTGGCAGCGGACAGGGGGCCAGGTGAGGCTTTTGTGGCCTCCTGGCCGGGCTGTGCTGCTGCCCAGCTGGGGTGAGATGGTGGGCCCTTGGGGTTCCGACCTGAGATGGGGCTCGGTTTGCAGCCTCTAAGCTCCTCCCTGCAGGCCTCCTTCCTGGGGGCCTCGGCCCTGGGCTCCATGAGAGAGCTGGGGCCATCCTGCCTGGGGCTCCCAGGGTCTGGGCCCTGTGCCTGGGAGCCAGCCCCCGAGAGCATCCTCCTCTGTCAGTCCAAGGTCAAGCCTCTCCAAGTACCTCGCTGATCCCCACTTCTCTCTTCCCATGTGGCTGGGGGCCCTACATCCTCTGAGTGGGGGGGGCGGTGCAGGGTCACTGGTCCCTCACTGGCCAGAGTGATCAGCTGAGCGCCCGGCCCCATCGATTCAGACAGCACGTGGCAGGGGGCCTCCCACCCCCTAAATTGATTCTTACTAAATGGGAGCCGGGCTTCAGGGCTTAGAAAGTGCTAGAGAAGCAAAGGTCATGTCCTGAGCTCTGCGTCTGCCTGGGGAGGTAGCCTGAGCTGAATGAACACCCTCTGTGTGTCGGAGGGCAAGCCTCACAAAGGCCACTCACCCTGTCTCCTCAGCTCTGCCAAGTGTGGGTTGGGCTCAGGGACATGGGTGAATGTGGGGCCTGAAGGAGCAGAACTTAGAACTGCCTCCATCTGGCTTAATAGAGAGAGTGGCAGAGACCGCTCGCTCCCCACTGGCATCCCATTCTTCTTGCTAGTGAAGAGTCCTCCTTTTATTCTGGGAGGCAAGATTCCCCAGGCTCCTTTGTAGCCAGGGGTAGCCAATGAGATATAAACAGAAATCACTGAGCATGACTACTCCTTAAAAGGGATCAGATAGCTTGCCTGTGCCCTTTTTGCTCCCACTCCCAAACTCTACTTCTTATATGGAACATGCAAGTGATGGTTGGAGCTACTGCAGCTATTTTGCACCATGAGGCAAATTTGAGGCAGAAGCCACATATAAAGGTTAGAGGAGCAGAAAGACAGAAGAACCTGGGTTCCTGATGACCACTGGGTCATCACTCCAGCCTTGGACCACCTGCCTCTGGCACTGGCACTTCTTTAACTTGTGAGAAATAACCCCTGTCTTATTTAAGTCATAGTTATTTCCAATCTCTGTTACTAGCAGCTGTTTGCAATTCTTCACTGATACACAGGGGATAAGGTTAGGAATCATGGTTGACAATGCTATGAGCAAGAGCTTTTGGCAGATGGGGGCCCAGAGTGTAGTTAGATGAGGAGTGGGGAGGGGGAGATTACCCCAGAGAAGGGCAAGAGCCAGTCCCGGGCACTTGCCTTTTTGTATGAAGGTAGACTCACTGATGCATCTTAGGAAGCCAGGGGTCCAGGCAGGGTTCCTTCCTGGGATGCAGCTGCGTGAGTCAAAGGACGGCTCACCAGCGGGTGGCAGTCCCAGGCCTTTGGCCGTGATCCCCAGCCCTGGTCCCTAGTGCCGCTTGGAGGATGGTCTAGGCTGTCTTGAGCGCTGCCTGCCTGTGGCTGTATACCTGGGGCCTCTGCCCATCTGGAAAATACTGGATGCCTCACATCAAGTGCTGGGGACCCCTTCTTCTCTGAGCTCAGCAGGACACCTCTCTGAATGTCTCATAGTACCTGTGACTGAACGTCTGAAAAACTTCATGAGCTCGGCTGCCAAAGTCAGGGATGGAAGCTGCCTGCACCCTCCCTCTCCCCCTCCCCGCACTGTACCTGTAACCACCAGGCCCTGACCGTTCAGCCTCTCTCAGACCTGGCTGCTTTCCTCCATCCTCACCATCACCTAGCTGGTCCCAGGTGTCACCATGTCTCACCTGGACACCTATAATCACCTCTCCCTGGGGCCACTGACCCAGCTTGGTCCACTCCACAAACAAGCTAGTGTGAACTTTGAAATTCACAGACCAGATAACCAGAAAATGTCACACATTCATACGCCCTGCAAGGCCCTGATGGCCCAGGGTCTTCTCCACCCTCACCCACAGTACACCCCAGGAACTTCCATCTACTTCCTGAATGTACCAAGCCCTCACTGGTCTCGGGGTCTTTGCACCTGCTGGTCCCTCTGCCAGGGAGCATTCTCCCTCCCCACTCCTTGGCATCACCTAACTCCCATCTGCCTTTCAGGGCCCCAGTTCTACCTTTCAAGGTCCCATCTACCTGATTTCTTCCACCCTCCAGATCAGATCAGGTACCCCTGCGGCGGCCTTGTATCATGACCCCTAACTGTAACTGACATTTTCACAAGAATCTGCTTATCATATGTCCCCCGAGAAGGCAAGCTCCACTTTACCCCAGCTCTCCGCACAGGGCCCAGCACGTTAGAGGCACTCAACCAGCAGTTCTCAAATGAAGGAATAAGTGAATGCACCCCAAGGCTGATGCTGAAGCTCCAATCCACTGGCCGCCTGATGAAAAGAGCTGACTCACTAGAAGAGACCCTGATGCTGGGAAAGACTGAAGGCAAAAGGAGAGTGGGGAGGCAGAGGATGAGACGGTGGGATGGCATCACTGACTCAAAGGACATGAATCGGACCAAACTCTGGGAGACAGCGAAGGACAGAGAAAGCTTGGCGTGCTGCAGTCCATGGGGTTGCATGGAGTCCAGGCAGGACTTAGCAACTGAACAACCACCATCCCAGGTTCAGACTATCCGTTCACAAGCATCTGTGGCCTGCTGTGAACTTCCTCTGGCTGGGCACTGGACAGAACATGGCAGTCAAGGGCCTGAGGCCCTCGGGAAGGCTATAGTGTCCCCATCCACTCTTGCTATCCTCTGAAGGCCACCTCTTTACACTCGGACAACCCCCTCCCAGCAGCAGTCATCCAGCCCTGCTCCACGACCAGTGTGAACTAAACTTGGAGGCTGGCAGATCCCAGGTCAAGTTCACCTCCAACACCCCAGCTGACCTTGGGCAAGTCATGTCCTCTCCCGATCGCCAGATGCCAACAGAGCAGCACCCAGCCCCGAGCAGTGATGCAGGGGAGTGTACAGGGCCTGCTGGGAGCCTTCGGCATGGAGCCTGGCATCTTGTGGGATCCCAGGACCCCTCAGCCCGGGGGCTTGCAGGTGGCCACCTCCCTGCTACGTGCTGTCGCAGGAATGTTCTGGGGGCCTGGCCAGCCAGTCCTCCGAGCCTCTCCCAGAGTTGCCGGGCTGCATCAGACAAGTTCCTGTTGTCATAACAACCCACTGGCTCTCAGCCGCCTGGGCCCGAGGCCCCAGAGGATGCTGTCGGCGGCTCGCAGCCGGGGCCTGCTCACCTCTCAGCGGCCTGGGCTGCCTCTCCTGAGAGGGCTTCCAGCCCCTGCCTCTCGACTCACCCGCTCTGCCCCCCCTCCCTTTCCTGAACCCCTACTGTGTCCAAGCTCCACCTCATCGCCCAAATCCTCACCCAGTGAGGGGGAACAGCTGTGAGCTCTGTCTTATGCTTAAAGGAGCAGGTTCGCGTGGGGGGCCGAGCGACTCGTCTGAGGTCACGGGGCTCGGATGTGGGAGACCCAGGGTGGGGGAGTCTCAGGCCCTGTTGCGCTCTGGGACCCCTGCAGCCCCTCCTCCACCACCCGGCCCCACCTTGCTCCCAAGGGTGGGAAGCTGGCCAAGGTCTGTGAGCTCTGAGGGACCCAACTTCGGGTTGCCTCCTGGAGCTGGAACAGTGAGAACTGGCCCCAGGGTGCTGGTGGGACCCTGCGGGGCTGGGGGGTGGCGGGTGGGGAGGGCAGGTTGAGCATTCACTGAGCGCTCCAAACATCACTTTTCTAACGCTCATGGCAACCCCCACCCCCCAAGCTGGGACGTGCCACCCTGTCTCTTGGAGCAGGACCCGGGCTGACTGGTAAACAGCCATGGCCCGCCACACGCCGGAAACTGTAGGCAACACCCACAGGAGTGCAGTTGCCTTCCAAGCCTCCCTCATTCCAGTGCGGAAGTTTCTATTACAGCCCCTCCTTTACAGACGAGGACATTCCAGGTCTGAGGATTCTCACGCTTTTCACCATGCTGCCTCTGCTTCTGGCTGTTTCTGTGCTGGCCTGAGAACCCTCGAGCGCGGCCGCAGCCTCAGCACCCGTGCCCTGGGGCGTGCATTCACACCACTCATCTGCTAGCGTGCACCAGTCTCCACACACCAGTGCGCGCCTCCATGCCTGCACCTGCATCCGCCACGCACTCACCCATGTACCCGTCCTTGCATCCACATGTCCCTGAGGAAGAAGGGCTGGGGCCGAGTTCAGAGTTCAGGGGCATGCACCGGAGCCATCAGACCTTCCAGGAAGTCTCCCAGGACACGGAACTCCCTGCAGGAGTCCCTGCTTGCTTGCCTGTCTTTATAAGAGGCCACACCGCGGCCTCCTGGCTCCCTGAGCCCGTCTTCCAGCCTAACTGGAGAGGCCTCCTGGCCCCCTGCCCTCCTCCCAGCCCTGCAGCCTCCCTGCTTTGGGATCATGGAACGGGAGGGTCCGGGGTTGCGTGAGCCTGGATGCTCCACCCACCCATCTCAGGGACCATGCATCTGCCAGCCGGCACCCACCCATTCGCACCCTAGTGCGTCCTTCCGAGCCTGCACCTGCCACCCGCCACCCGTTCATCCACGCATCCCTCCGTGCATCACCGATGCAGCCACCCGTCAACATGTGTCCGCTTCTGCAGTGACCCGCCCTTCCACGCCTGTATCCATGCATCACTAATCTATCCTCAAGCACTTATCCACGCACTCTTCCTGTACCCATCCATCCACTCCTCTGTTCTTACATCCATCATCTTATTGACATTATTCAAGTCCCCATCCATCCACCCCGGCATCCACGCACTGACTGAACCCATTAAGCACCCATCCACTTTCTCACGCCTGTACCCATCCATCCTCTGACGTGGACTCCTGTGTCCATCCAGCCCTTTATCCATCTGTCCGTTGATACCTATCCATCCATTTTAGAGCCTTCCATCCACACATGTATCAGTCTCGCCGTATGAATGAGAAATCCATCCGTCTGTCATCCACCCTTACAGCCGTCCACGGAGATCCTGTGTCCATCCAGCCCTATCCGTGTCAATCCATTCATTCAGCTCCTCGTCCATCCCTTTCTCAACACTTAGAGCCACCAATCTCTCCTCTGTCCCTCTAGACTTCTAGCCATCCAGCCACTGGTCCGCCCTGCCACACGCCTCCCACCACGTCCATTAGCTTACAACCCACCCACCGGCCTCTGCGGTCCACCCCAAGCTGCTTCTCCACCCGGATGCACTGGAATCCCAGCACGGACCACCAGCCACTGGTCCGCCCTGCCACACGCCTCCCACCACATCCATTAGCTTACAACCCACCCACCGGCCTCTGCGGTCCACCCCAAGCTGCTTCTCCACCCGGATGCACTGGAATCCCAGCACGGACCACCAGCCACTGGTCCGCCCTGCCACACGCCTCCCACCACGTCCATTAGCTTACAACCCACCCACCGGCCTCTGCGGTCCACCCCAAGCTGCTTCTCCACCCGGATGCACTGGAATCCCAGCACGGACCACCAGCCACTGGTCCGCCCTGCCACACGCCTCCCACCACATCCATTAGCTTACAACCCACCCACCGGCCTCTGCGGTCCACCCCAAGCTGCTTCTCCACCCGGATGCACTGGAATCCCAGCACGGACCACCAGCCACTGGTCCGCCCTGCCACACGCCTCCCACCACGTCCATTAGCTTACAACCCACCCACCGGCCTCTGCGGTCCACCCCAAGCTGCTTCTCCACCCGGATGCACTGGAATCCCAGCACGGACCACCAGCCACTGGTCCGCCCTGCCACACGCCTCCCACCACGTCCATTAGCTTACAACCCACCCACCGGCCTCTGCGGTCCACCCCAAGCTGCTTCTCCACCCGGATGCACTGGAATCCCAGCACGGACCACCAGAACCACCAGAGCTTTTGGTGTCTGTCTTTCCCAGGCAGGACCAGGTCTGGCCCATCCCCATCCCTGACTCGGTTCAAGGCTAGGTGAACAGATGACTGCAGTCCCGTGGCCGGGCTCGGAGCTAGGCAAGAGCTGATGCACCCCCCTCCCAAGAAGCCCCCAGGGGCTGCAGTGGGAGCCTCCAGATCCACGGCCTGTTGGGGTTGGAGTCACTGCTCAGTCCCTTTCCTGGCTGGGGGGCCGTGAAAACCACCATCACCCTCCTAACACCACCATGCTAGTCAAGGGTTTGTGTCTCCTGGCAGACTGTGAGATCTTGAAGGGTGAGGTTTGTATCAGATTCTCCTAAGTGGTCCCAGTGAACGGGGCGGAGTCGGGGACATGGCGACAGTCTGCCAAGGGGGATGGAGAAGTTATCCACTCACTCACTCCTTCATTCCTGCAGTACTGAGCTGGCAGAGACAGCTCTGGTCAGCTCTTTCTGCCACCGGCTGCCACCAAGGGCTTGTTCTCGGGCCACGGAAGCCACTTCTCTGACTGAGAGTGGCGCTGTGCTTCAGAAACTGAGTCCCAGAGAGGGCAGGGTCTTCTCAAGGTCACACAGCAGAGGAGGAACTAGAACCCAAGACTTCAGACTCCCAAGACTTCTAGGCCTCTCCTCCTAGCAGGCTAGTGACCTGCGCTGGGGCAGGAGGGGGAGTCAGGAGGGGGACGCTGGGAGAAATTCTAGGCCACCCTGGTGAGCCTGGGGTCACCCCTGGATTTGTCCCCAGAGATCTCTACCTGCTATGAGGGGAAGATCCTCCCCCAACACACACACACTTGACCGCCACACTTCAGCTGGACCGAGCCTCCTCTGAGGCAGGAGGTAGATGGACCCCACCCCACAGGGTAAGATAACTGGAGATTCATTCCCTGCAGACCAAAGCTCTAAAATATCAATAGCAGGACAATTGAGAGAGGAAGCTAGGCCTTGCCCACATATTTCTCATTCGCAAAGTCAAGAGACCTCCCCAACCACACATGTGCAGAAAGGCTCCTTGGAGGTCAAAAGGAGAGTGATGCTAACTACCCATAGGCCTTTGCAGTGGCATCCATCTTGACTGAGAGATGCATGCGCACACACGGCAGGATCCTGAGACACATCAAATATGGACTCTGCACCAGAAAAATCAGAATGATTGGTCAGAGGAAAACCGAAGAAATGCCCCATAAAAGTCAGTCACACTACCAGGAGGGTGCAACTCTGAGACTGTCTGAGCCTGCCCGAGCCTGCCCCTGTGTCTATCCACACGTCCTGCACTTTTTCCTCCTAATAAGCACTTTACTTGTTTCACTACTCTCCATCTTTGTGGGAATTCTTTTTTTCTGCACAGCCGAAGGTCCAGGGCCTTGTCACTGACCACTGGCGTGGTGGTCAGGAATCGCGGCTCTCACCGCCAGTCTGATCTCCATCTCTGGCCGGGGACTGAAGCCCCGCTTCAAGCTGCTATAGACCCAGGACCACTCTCACCTCCAGGCCTTCACCTCTCATGCTCCTCCACCCTCCCCTGTTCAACTCCCACCCAGGTCCTGGGCTTCACGAGCCTCCAAGGACTTGAGAAATCGTGGATGGTCTCCAGGGGCTTCCCTGGTGGCTCAGATGGTAAAGAATGTGCTTGCCATGCAGGAGGCCTGGGTTTCATCTCTGGGTCGGGAAGATCCCCTAGTGAAGGAAACGGCAACCCACTCCAGTATTCTTGCCTGGAGAATCCCATAGACAGAGGAGGCCGGCGGGCTACAGTCCATGGGGTCGCAGAGAGTAGGACACGACTGAGCGACGGAGCACACCCGCGTGCACGGACGGTCTCCAGCCGGGCCCTCAGTCACCCACGGACTGCTTCCCTCCCCTCTCATTCACTCATCCTCATCATCCTTCAGCACCTACAGGAGTGGGGGGCTACTTCAAAGCACTGCCATGGAGACGAGGCGTGAAAGTGCTTGTATCAGGGCTGGCACACAGTAGCTGCTCAATAAATGGCAGCTCTTTGGGGCCAGAGTCTGTGCCCAAGGGTCTCTGCGGGCGGATAGATCTTCTTCCACACTGCTCTGCCTCGCTTCCACTCTCTGACCCGGAAACGACCCACTCTCCACACCAGGCCCGGTGGAAGGCCAGACCCACAGCACTGAGGCTCCAGGAAGCTCCCGCCCTGCCCACCCAGCATCCCAGGTGTGAAAAGCTCTAGGTTCTGAGGATAAGAGGAACACGGAGCGCAGGAATCTATAAATCTGAGACAACAGTCCTTCCGAAAGCACAACCTCCTCTCGCCCCAGTGCCGGCGCTCAGCAACCGCATCTGCCACTGCGCCTGCTTCTCTGTGCCACCCTGATTATAGTGAGAGTCAGGAAAATTAGGGGTTTTCGGGGACGCTGCCAGGGCCCAGGCTGCTGCCTCCCCACCCTGTGCGTCACACATGCCAGGCGGAGCCGCCCCTTATCGGCCACTTGCCCCAGCCGTCAATGCCACCGGGACTGGGCAGGACGGCACAGCAGCGTATGATGGACTTTCTTCCCCGGTCCTTGCCGGCCCTGGGGGTGGAAGAGACTCTGCTACAGGCAGTGGGCAGGGGAACTGGGGCCCAGTAAAGGGCAAGGACCTGTCCATGGCCCCTCAGAGATCTAGGGCACTGGGACCGCCACAGGAGCCAAGCCCATGGAAAGACCCTGTCCTGCTGGCCAGGAGCCCCGAGGCCTTGACCCCTGGTCAGTTTCCAGTCTGCAAACAGCACAGGTATGTGGCTGACCTTGGCCACCAGGGCTCCACCTCTGCAGTCACAGCACACTCAGCCACCACCGGCCCACTCCTGGGTCCCTACTCTGCTCCCATCCAGCTGGTCCAGGAGACTCCAGGATGTCACCCACGCTGTTCCTGCCCCAAAGGAACCACACTGGGGACGGGGTGGGGCCCAAACGAGGAAGGAAACACCAGGACACCAGGCAGGAAGCGGAAACGCTAGGGCAGCAATTCCCATCCAACAGTGCTGGGGTTCAGGGAGGGTGGACGCTTAGGTGGAGAGGCCCCCGGGGCGCGCCTTCCCCTCCCCGAGGCTCAGTTTCCTCCCTTCGACCTGTGGGGAATGGGAGCCCCTTGCTCTGCAGGCGCAGAGTGAGAACTAGGGGATTCGGGGCCGGCGGCGCAAGCCCACGCACTGCGATCGCTCAATGAACCAGCCCCCGGTCCAGCCTCCTTCTGGCTCCTCGACCTTTCCCGGGGTAGGTGGGGGGGGGCTCCCTGAGCCTCGACCCGCAGCAGGAGGGGGGCCTGCCTGCACGCGGGCCACCCTCCCGGGACAGCGGCAGGTCCCAGATCGCTAGGCCCCGCCCTGCCCCCCTCCCCGCGCCGCGCCCCAGTCTCCCTCCCACCGCGGGGATGCACGTGGTAGGGGAGCGAGGACCCCCGCAACTCGGTCGCAGGTGCCCGGGCCGGCCTCGCGGGGGGCAGGGCGGCGCGCCCAGGCCGAGACCCCGCCCCGCCCTGCGAGTGCCCCCCGCGGCCGGCGCAGCGCTCGCGGCCGGGCCCCCAGCTCCCACCCCGCGCCCCGGCCCCGGAGGGGGCGCCACGGGCGGGCGCGGAGGCGGGCCGGGCGCCCCCCTGGCGGCAGGGGCAGGCGGGCGGCCGGCGGCGCCGCCGGGACCGCGCTGCCGCGTGGGTGGCGCCCGCCCCGCCTCCGCGCCCGCGCCCGCGCCCTGCCCTCCGGGCTCGCGGGTACTCACCGCCCGGCGGAGCCGGCCCGGCCGCCGGCCGCCCGTCCACATGGCCCCGGGGTAGCCGCGCGGCTCGCCTGCGCCGCCGCCGCCGCCGCCGCGCTCGGCTCCCGCCGCCGCGCTCGGGTCCCGCCGCCGCCGCCGCCCCCGGCCCGCAGCCTCCCCTCCGAGGCCGAGCGCGGCCGGGGCTCCCCCGCCCCGCCCGGCTTCCCGCAGGGAGCGCCCGCCCCCCGACCCCCGCCCGGCGCCCCGCCGGCCCGGCCCCGCGCGCAGCCGCGGCTGCTCCCGCCCCCCCCGCAGCGCCCGGGCGGGGCGCACTGGCGGGGGCGCCGGGCGGGCCCGGGGGCGCGGGCGCCACGTGCGCGCGGGAGCCGGGAGGGGAGGGCGGCCGGCCGCGGAATGAATGAACCCGCGGGCGCGTGAATGGCGGAGCGCGGTGAATGAAGGCGTGCGGTGCGAGCCGGGGGAACGAATGATGAGGAAGGAATGCACCGGGGAGCCTTGAGGGAAAGAACGCGCGGGGCCCCGCCTTCCCGCTCTGCTCGACCCGGGACACCTGTGCCGAGGTAGCCAGGTGATGGCGGAGGGTCACCCCCTTCCCCAGCAGTCTGGAAGAGGAGGTGGCCTCTGGAGGGGTCAGGGTTACCCCAGGAACTTCCAGCTGGAGCACCCTTCTCCCTACTCCCCGCAGAGCCCCAGGCTGGCCCCCTCCTAGTCCTGAAGGAGGGTGCAGAGTGAACCATGGCCCTTCCCCACTGAGGCATTGGTGCAAGGTCATCCCCATGGTCCAGGCCTGGCTGGGGCCTCTTCAAAAACCAGACTCAGTTCTGAGGGCCTTACACAGGGCACCTCTGCCAGCCAGGCCAACCCTGCAGCAGCCAGCACTGGAACTCTGGGAAAAAACAACAGCACAAGGGCGCCAGAAGGATCCTGGCTGGTGCAGAGAGAGGTCCCGAAGCACATGGACTTGACTCCTGCCTTCCCCTGAGACCTGTGGGCTCGTGGCTCACCACGTTTAGTGCCAAGCACATGGCGGACTGCAAGATGCTGCCTATGAATACTTTATATATTGACTTTTTAAAATCGTCGCAAAATACGTATTACACAAAACCGACCGTTTCAGCCATTTTGAAGTGCGCAGCTCAGCGGCGTTAAGGACGTTCACTTGGTTGTGTAGTCACCACCGCCATCCGTCTTGTATTTCACCTGTGTGCACTTTGCGGGTTCTGTTCACTCGTTTAATTGGGGGAGTAGGTGGCTACATTCAGGCACAGGATCGTGCCGTCAGGAGGCACCGAAGGCAAGGGACGTGAGGAAAACAGTGAAGAAGAGACAGCAAAACGGAGCCAGCCGCTGACTCGAGCCATTCAGCGTGGAGGCACGGTCCTCTCCGTCCCGCCCTCAGGCCCGGGGACCCTGTTGAGGAGCAAATGAAGAAAAGGAGGTGCAGGGAGGTTCGGGGGCCGGGTGGGCACCAGACGACAAGCCTCCCAGCTGGGGACAACATGAGAAGCGGCCGCCCAGGGCGAGGGCTCTTTAAATCCCCCGGGGGCCGTCTCTGGCTCACCCGGGCCCTGGGTTTTCCATCCTGAGCTGGGAGGCTCTGTGACCTCCGCTCCTGCCCTCGAGGGCTCTGACCCCATTTAGGCCTTGCAGAGGGAAGAGGGCAGCACACAGACGCAGTGGGGGCCGACGCCCCGCCGGCCCTGATGTCCCTGCCCTCCCCAGGCCCCAGGCGGACAGCAGTGATGGAAGCTGGGTGGAGGGCACACGTAGGGCTCTGCCCATGATTCCTGCCCAGACGCTGGTCCTGCTCAGATGGTGCCAGAACATTCGCCATCAGCCCCGGCTCTGCTGCTGCCCACGCTGCAGATGACTGGGGGCGGGGGCGCCCAGGCCTGGCTCAGGCCGCTTGCACACTTGAGCTTGGGGCCTGCTTGAAGGCCCCGGGAGAGCCCTTCACCCACACTGCACACCTGCTCCCCAGCCAGCAAGCCCTCTCTTCTCCCCTCTCCCAGCGCACTGAGTGGAAGGAGGGAGACAGCCAGCATGCTGGGGTGGGGGGGTGGTCTCAGTTGACCCCCATAATGACCTGTGAGTCTTTGGCAGATGGAAAAACTGAGGCTCAGAGAGGAAAAGTCCCTCACCTAAGGCCACTCAGCAAATAGGGGGTAAGCTGGGATTTAGTCCTTCTGATCAGATGTTCATCCGTTTCAGGTCTCACTTTATGACCCGCCTCCCGGTGTCTCTGCCGAGAAGGTTACGATGGTGCAAACTTGAAGATGCTTACAGGATGGGCTGGCCTGGAAAGGCCTCTGCAGCTGGCGTAGCTACAGTCTGGAACATCAGTGACATTCAGGCAGACTTCCTGGAGGAGGTGAGCATTCAGCTGAAGATGGGAAGAAGAGATAAAAGTGGAAGGGCTGGGTCGGTCACATGTCCCCTGGCCTCCTGCCCTCATTTGGGTGTCTGTTGACCACCCTGACCACAGTCCTTACCCTCCATCTCTCAATCCCGTGCCCTGGTTTTCTTTTCTTTTCGTGGCTCTTGCGACTTTCTGCTGTTACCTGATTGACTTGTTTCTTGATCTTCCCAGCTGGAGTGTGTGCTTTGAGATGAGGGCAGCGGGGTTGGAGAAGAGAATGAGCAAATGAACCGAGGATGGATAGAGGGAGGGGGAGTTGGAGGAGGCCGGTGTGACACCTGGCTTCTGGTTGTGGTGGCTGAGTGGGCGGGGGAGGGCAGTGGGTCAGGGGTCACGGAGAGCGTGGGTCCTGTAGACACCCGGGTGTGGGGGTCCAGCCTCTCTCCGCCTCTGGCTCCAGAGTCAGCCGGTCAGTCTGATTCCAGCCTTCTGTGTTTCCCATCTTCCCCGCCTCAGGCTAAGATGGAGAAGGTTCTAGGAATGCGAGCTCTGGACCTTCTGAGAGGTTTGTTTGCTTCAGGCCCCTACAGGTGTGTGATGTAGCCTCCTCCAGGCTGCCCTGCTGGATCCCACGGAGCCGGCCTCTGCAGAGCCAGCACCCCTCCCCTCCCCCCACCCCCACCCCTTCCCCTCCCCACCCCTCCCCCTTGCCCCCCAAGTCACCACTTCCCCATCCCATTGCCCCCACCATCCCTGACTTGTTTCTCCTGGGAGCACTTTCTTAAGAGCCGTCAGTGTCTGCTTCTGGGGGTAACCCAAGACTTCTGGGCGACTGAAGAAAAAAATGTTCCTCAACTCATTAAAAAAATAAGGGCGTCAACGCCATGCAGCAAAGACTCCAGGTGGAATCCTGACGCCCCCTCCTCCGTGGTCCTGGCTCACAGGGCTCACGGGCCCACAGGTCAGGCCCCAGCCCCCGGGCTGGAACGCCCTCTGGCTCTGCCCCTCGCTCCTGGCCGCGTCCTGTCCTGGGTGGTCTCTGGGAGGTGGCAGCGGCCTCTCCAGCACTTGGCCCTGCACCGGGCTCTTCTGTCACGCGGGGCTGGGCGCTGTGACGTGGGCTCAGAAACTGTAAGAGGGGAAACCATTTCTACCAAATCCTTATCAAAACAAAACTGGGCACGTACTTCTCACACCTAAATAGACAAGTCAGGTCAGGCTGAGAAAAGAAATGAGCGCTGCCTTGCTGGAAGAAGGAGCTTCAAGGCAGCAGAGGACCGGGGTCCTTTCTTACCCCCTTGGGACAGCTCTGGCTAGCCAGCGCTTGGCTCCCCCTCCTTCTGGAGACCTGTAGCGCCTGGGGAAGGGCAGTGCCCCGTTTCCTGCCCCAGGCTGCCCTGCAGGAGGCCAGGGAGCCTGTCTCTGGGTCCTCCATCCTCAGGCCTGGGCGTGGCGAGGATCACAGGGCAGGGGATGGCGCCGAGGTGGCCTTGTTGGGATGAAATGGCCACTCGGTGTGCTGCTCTGCTGAGGACAGACTCACCTGCCAGCGGGGGCAGGCGTGGTCAGGCCGCACCTGGAGACCCAGGCTTCGCTAGCAGCCCACCTGCCTGGTCCTGGGCCCGGCCTGGGTTCCTGGGGTGGGTGTTCCCGTGCTCCTGCCATGTCCTCCGGCCTGGACTGAAGCCCCCCTGTGAGTGTCCACGCCCTCCTGTTTCTGGGCCTTTGCACCCGACGTCTTCTTACCCTGGGATGCTTTTCCATGGCGTGTCCCGCTGGCAAATTCCCCCTCTCAGCTCCTGAAGTTGCCTCCTCTCAGAAGGAGGTGTGAACCCCCACAGAGGTGCATGTGGTTTCCAAAGAACGGCAGCCTGGGGCTCACTGAGCAGGTCGTTGTCGGAGGGTCCTACAGGGGCCTGGGCACTGCGGCAGGAAGTGGAGGCTTAGGAGTTGGAAACAGACCAAGAAGCCGAGACTGAGGTCAGGCATGGCCGCCGGCCAGGCTGCTGGAGGCTGAGCGCCAGCTCCCAGTGTGCGCATCTGGCACTGTGCTGAATGGCGAGGCTGATGGGGAGGGCAGGGCAGTGCCGAGTTGGTGTTCTGGCCCAAAAGCGAGGACGCTGAAGATGCCTGGAGCAGGCATCTGTGGGGGTGCCCACACCCACCCTTCCAAGCCCAGAAGCTCCCATCTCCTTCCTCAGAGTCCCCATAGCTTCTCCAGTGTCCCCTGTCTCTGAATCCTGCCTGATGTCTGTTCTGGGCCCTGGGCAGGGTCCCCAGTACCTTTCTCATCCTGTCCCTCTATTGTTCAAGAACCTTCAATGTCTCCCTACTGCCCAACATGTCCCATTTGCCACTCAAGGCCTTCTGAGGGCTTCCCTGAGTCGTCTTCAGTTCAGTTCAGTGGCTCAGTCGTGTTTGACTCTTTGCCACTGCATGGACTGCAGCATGCCAGTCCTCTCTGTCTATCACCAACTCCTGGAACCTACTCAAACTCATGTCCATTGAGTTGGTGATGTCATCCAACCATCTCATCCTGTCATCCCCTTCTCCTTCCACCTTCAGCCTTTTCCAGCATCAGAGTCTTTTCCAGTGAGTCAGCTCTTTGCATGAGGTGGCCAAAGTATTGGAGTTTCAGCTTCAACATCAGTCTTTCCAGTGGACACTCAGTACTGATCTCCTTTAGGATGGACTGGTTGGATCTCCTTGCAGTCCAAGGGACTCTCAAGAGTCTTCTCCAACTCCACAGTTCAAAAGCATCTATTCTTCAGTACTCAGCTTTCTTTATAGTCCAACTCTCACATCCATACATGACTACTGGGGAAAACATAGCTTTGACTAGACGGACCTTTGTCAGCAAAGTAATGTCTATGCTTTTTAATATGCTGTCTAGGTTGGTCATAGCTTTCCTTCCAAGGAGTCTCCAGTGGGACTTATGGTCTTGACAGATGCAGCAGGCTCTTCTGCTCCTTCCTGTCCCTTCTAGACAGACCCTGCCCCTTCTACCTCCACGCCCACTCAGCGTCTTCTCCTCTGGTCCCAGCTCAGAACAGGAGAAAAGCGAAAGTGAAAAGTGAAAGTGTTAGTCGCTCATTGTGACACCGTGGGCTGTAGCCCACCAGGCTCCTCTGTCCATGGAGTTCTCCAGGCAAGAATACTGGAGTGGGTTTCCATTCCCTTCTCCAGGGGATCTTCCCACCCCGGGGATCGAACCCGGGTCTCTTGCACTGCAGGTGGATTCTTTACCATCTGAGCTACCACTCCAATAAAATAAAGGTTCTTGTGCTTCTGACCCCTGGGATGGTGAGGGTGGAGCCACGGCTTTGGGCAGGGTCTGCATAGGGCCAGCTCTGTCCACATCTCCACTTTCTGGTCCCCAGGACACACTGTTTCACGATTTCATTCTTCAATGGCTCTAAGCCCTCTTCTTTAACCAGATGGCGCCCCTTCGTGAGTCTCCTCTTGTCCTTCCTCTGTGGCTTCCACCCAGAACGATGCCAAGCTATGGGTGACCTCTAAGTCTCCTGCTTAGACCTCTAACCCGGGTACCAGGAGATTGTGGGCCTGGTCCTGTCTGCCTGGGATTAACTGGGAGACAATCTCTTCTCTGAGATTTCCTCGCCTAGAGGATGGGAACCATGCCCATGAGTCCAGGGACAGAGGAGTTTGCAGCCTCAGTCTTAGGGTCAAAGGCCTGGAACACCCCAACCGTGGGGCACACCCCTCTGTGCCAGGCGCAGAGTCCCACAGACAGCGAGAAGGGCGCACAGGCCAGGGCTGTTGGAACGTGCGCGGGCTGCCCTTGGTGAAAGTGGGCGGCAGGGGCCGATGCCAATTTTACCCACTCCACTGGGCAAGAAAATTATTTCTTCTGATTCCTCTGTGTTCCAGCCGGTTCTGTGCCTGCAATAGATCCAGAGGCTTGTCAGAACGGGGCTGCTGCGAACCTCAAAGTCAGGCAGCGGCAGGGACCCCGCTCCAGCTGAGACTGGAGGCGGAGGGAGGCAGCCCGCCCATAGAGGCCGGAGCCCTTCCGGGCCCTTGAGCATCTCCAGCTTGCTTCCTCGAGCCTCTCCAGTCTTTCTCTGGGCTCTGCCCCTCTGCCCCCCACCTCCCCTCTGGGTGGTAGATTCTCTCCGGGCTGCAAACATCACAAAGGAGGGCCCCAGAGGAAAGCACGGTGGGGTGGCCACGTGTGTCTGCCGCAAGTGATCACTGAGCCCCCAGCAGACCTGCAAGGAAGGGAGGCTCAGCCCAGCTTAGAGGGGAAACTGAGGCTCAGGGATCGGGCCGGCGTGCTCAGGGAACATGAGGGGTGGGGTTTCACTGCCACAACGTCCTAGCTTGGCCCCTTAGCCAGTGGCCTCCCCTGTCCCCAGATGGGACCAGCCAAGCAGAGGGAGGTAAAGCAATGGAGCCCGCCCCTGTTTTGAAGGGTCCTGGCTGAGTTCATGTCCAGGTGCTCAGACTTCTGGAGGATACCACCAAAGCCTCCCATCTGAGGGGGCAGGGCAGGGGCCGAGGGGCCACAGCTGAGGTCCAGGAGCCCAGTGTGTTCCTCCCTGGCCAGAGCAGCCAGTGACTGGGGCAGACTGGGACACGCCTAGGGAGACTGACCCACCTGGCACAGAGCTGAGTGGGCTTCCGGGTCTAAAATGGGATGGTCCTGGGCAAACCAGGATCAGTTGGTCCCCCCGGGAAGATGAAGAACTTTGGATGGTTCGAGTCCAAACTTAGACTGGGAGGTAGTGGGGGCTTCGGGGCTAGAGGGGATTTAGTGGAGGGGAGGGTGAGGTTGACCGAGGAAGCAGTGCTGGTGAGGAGGGAGGTCGGGTCTGCCTGTTTCGAGGTTCTGCCAGGAGTTGAGCACACTCCTGAAGAGTTTTGGGGTTCTCCTGGGGGAGCTGCGCTGCTGGGACCCATTCTCAGATCCTGCTCTTCCTCAGGGCAGCCTCCCCCCGAGACACAAGGTCCGGCCTTCAGACCATCTGGATATCCACCGCATCGTTGCTAGTGTCTCTCTGGCCAAAACGAGCACCCACCCCCAGCTTAGGGCAGAGGGGGTGCAGGCTCTGGCGTCAGCCGGGGCTTTGTTCAGATCTCAGCCTGGCCTTGTCCTTACCCTGGGAGAGGCCATTTGTGGCTCCAGCTTTTGTTTCTGCATCTGGAAGGGGGTTCCCTTCTCTGCAAAGATGCTGTGAAGATGGAAGATTTGGAACTAGGTCTGTGGAGGCCCTGGGATGCCCTGGGGGCTCCGCAGGAGCTTAGCTTCCCCAGGACGTTAGGTCCAGGAGCAAGGAGCTTGAACAAATGGAAGACTGCTGAGCAAGATGGATTGCTGAGCAAGATGGCAGGGGCTGGATGGCGGCTCCCAGCCCCCGGTCAGCCCCCGGGACCCTGTCCGTAGTCCCCAGGGGCTGTCATTCCGAGACTATACTTGCGGCCAGAGCCTCCCACCCGCGTGACTCCCTCCCCCTGCCCCGGAACAGAACTTTGTCCGAGGGTTGGCGGTCCAGGCCCAGTTAAAGGACAGCGTGTTCCAGTCATCCTTGAGCTGGAATGGTCAGGTGAATCGTGTGGGGAATTGAGGGGGAGAAGTTGTTAAAAGGGATTTTTTTTTGTTTTCTTATAGCTTCCCTGAGGTACAACTGACTTGCAATAATCTGCTCCCATTTAAACCGCACAGTTTGGTAAGTTTCGACGTGTGTGTCAGGAAGCCATCACCACGATCAAGATAGTGAACATTTCCATCAGCTGCAGGCATTTCCTCTTGCCTCTTTTTTAAGCCATCCATCACTTCACCCCTGTCCTCATGCAACCCCTGATCTGCTCTGTACCGTTATAGATTAGCTTGCACTTTCTGTAGTTTTATATAAGTAGGATTCTACAGTACGTATTCTCTTTCTTTCCCTTTTTTTTTGGCTGGGGGAATTCTGGCTCCTTCCACTTAGCATACTGATTCTGAGATTCATCCATGCTGTTAGGTATATCAATAGTTCGTTCCTTTTTATTGTTGATTTGTATTCCACTGTTCGAATATTCTGTCATTTGTTTATCCATTTCCCAATTAATGGACATTTGGGTTTTTCCACTTTTTGGCTATGAAAGCAAAGCTGCTAGGAATATTTGGGTCCAAGTTTATGTGTGGACATACTGCTTTAATTTCTCTTGGGCAAATACCTCAGAGTGGAATGGCTTGATCATATGGTAGGTGTATCTCTAACTTGTTAAGAAGCTGCCAAACTGTTTTCAAAGTGGCTGCACGATTTTACATCCCCAGCAGCCGAATATGAAAGATTCAGCTGCTCCACATTCCTGCTAGCATTGGGTAAGGCCAGTCTTTTAAATTTTAGGCATTCATAATGGGTGTGTGCTGGTATCTCATTGTGCTTTAAAAAAAATTTTTTTTTTGTTGGCATATGACTGCTTTACAATGTTATGTTGGTTTCTGCTGTACAGCAAAGGGAATCAGCTATCAGTTCAGTTCAGTCGTGTCCGAGTCTTTGCGACCCTATGAACTGCAGCATGCCAGGCCTCCCTGTCCATCACCAACTCCCAGAGATGCTCAAACTCATGGTCATCGAGTCGGTGATGCCATCCAGCCATCTCATCTTCTGTTATCTCCTTCTCCTCTTGCCTTCCATCTTCCCCAGCATCAGGGTCTTTTCCACTGAATCAGCTCTTCACATCAGGTGGCCAAAGTATTGGAGCTTCAGCATCAACATCAGTCCTTCCAATGAATATTCAGGACTGATCTCCTTCAGGATGACTGGTGTGATCTCCTTGCAGTCCAAAGGACTCTCAAGAGTCTTCTCCAGTACCACCGTTCAAAAGCACCAATTCTTTGGCACTCTTTCTTTATGGTCCAACTCTTACATCCATACATGACTACTGGAAAAGCCATAGATTTCACTAGACGGACCTTTGTCAGCAAAGTAACGTCTCTGCCTTCTAATATGCTGTCTAGGTTGGTCATAGCTTTTCTTCCAGGGATATCCCCTCTTGTTTGTACTTCTTTCCTTCGGCTGCTGGGGATGTGAAATCGTGCAGCCGCTTTGAAACAGTTCGGTCGCTGCCTTGCGCTGAGTAGCGCTCCCTGTGCTGCACAGCAGGCGCCCATCAGTTCTCTGCTTCGTGCACCGCGGTGTCTCTGTCAGCGTCACCTTCCGGCTCACCCCTGCTCATTCACCCTTTGACGTCTGCATGTTTGTTCTCTGCGTCTGCGTCTGTATTTCTGCTTTGCAAATAGGTTCCTCTGTGCCATTCTTCTGGATTCCACATTATCCGTTCATGGACAATGTTTGTTTTCCTCTTACTGCTTCACTCTGCGTGCCATTCTCTAGGCCCGCCCCCATCTCTGCAAAGGGCACGGTTTTGCTCCTTTTATGGCTGAGTGATATTCCACTGTATATGTGCTACCTCTTTTTTGGTTAATACATTCCTCTGTCAATGAACATTTAGGTTGCTTCCATGTCCTGGCTATTTTACACAGTGCTGCAATAAACACTGAGGAGCATGTCTCTTTTGAAATTATGGCTGTATCTGGGTATATAGGGGCTTCCCAGATGGTGCTAGCGGTAAAGAACCTGTCTGCCAACGGAGAGATGTGGGTTCAATCCCTGGGTCAGGAAGATCCGCTGGAGGAAGGCATGGCAACCCACTCCAGTGTTCTTGCCTGGAGAATTCCCATGGGCAGAGGAGCCTGGAGGGCCCCAGGCCACAGGGATGCGAAGAGCTGGGCATGACTGAAGTGACTTAGCACACATGCATGGTAGTTCTGTTTTTAGTTTTTCAAGGAACCTCCATGCTGTTCTTCATCATGGCTGTATCAGTTTCCATTCCCACCAATGGTGCAAGATGATGCCCTTTTCTCCACCCCCTCTCCAACATCTATCGTTTGTAGATTTCTTGGTGACTTTTTCATGGGGTGATAACCTCACTGTAGTTTTAATATACATTTCTCTAAAAGGCGAAACTTGCACAAGCCCCTTATCCTCATCCATCAGAGGGCAGACAGAAGAAGCAAGAACTATAATCCCACAGCCCCCAGAACAAAAACCACAATCTCAGAAAGCTAACCAAAATGATCACATGGATGACAGCTTTGTGTAACTCAAGGAAGCAATGAGCCAAGATGTGCAGGACCACCCAAGATGGACAGGTCATGGTGGAAAGTTTTGATAAAATGTGGTCCACTGGAGAAGGGAATGGGAAACCACTTCGGGATTCTTCAGAACCCCATGGACAGTATGAAAAGGTAAAAAGGTATGATACTGGAAGATGTGCCCCCCGCCAGGGTGGTAGCTGTCCAATATGCTACCAGGGAAGAGCGGAGAAGTAGCTCCAGAAAGAAGGAGGAGCCTGGGCCAAAGCGGAAACGATGCCCAGTTGTGGATGTGTCTGGGGGTGAAAGTAAAGTCTGATGCTATAAAGAACAATATTGCATAGGAACATGGAAGGTTAGGTGCATGAATCAAGGTAAATTAGACATGGTCAAGCAGGAGATGGCAAGAGTGAAAATCGGTATTTTAAGAATCAGTGAACTAAAATGGATGGTAAATTTAATTTAAATGACCATTATATCTACTACTGTGGGCGAGAATCCCTTAGAAGAAATGGAGTAGCCCTCATAGTCAACAAGAGGCCTAAATGCAGTACTTGGGTACCATCTCTAAAACGACAGAATGACCTCAATTCATCTCCAAGGCAAACCACTCAACATCACAGTAATCCATGTCTCTGCCCCGATCACTAATGCCAAAGAAGCTGAAGCTGACTGGGTCTGTGCAGACCTACAAGACCTTCAGGAACTAACACCAAAAAAAGGATACCCTTTTCATAATAGGTAAAAGTAGAAAGTTAAGAGATACCTGGAGTAACAGGTAAGTTTGGCCTTGGAGTACAAAATGAAGCAGGGCAAATGCTAACAAACTCGTCACAGAAAACACCCTCTTCCAACAACACAAGAGACGACTCTTCACATGAACATCACCAGATGATCAAAACTGAAATCAGATTGATTACATTCTTTGCAGCCAAAGAAGGAGACGCTCTATACAGTTAGCAGCAAAAGACCTGGAGCTGACTGTGGCTCAAATCATGAGCTCCGTATTGCAAAATTCAGGCTTAAATTGAAGAAAGGGAAAACCACTAGATCATTCAGGTATTATCTAAATCAAATCCTTATGATTTTACGGTGGAAGTGGTGAATAGATTCAAGTGATTACGGTCTGCAGCCAGATGTCTGAAAAACTATGGATGGAGGTTCGTAACATTGTACAGGAGGCAGTGACCAAAACCATCCCCCTCCAAAATAAGTGCAAGAACACAAAGTGGTTGTCTGGGTAGACCCTACAAATAGCAGAGAAAAGAAAAGAAGCAAAAGGCAAAAGAAAAAGGGAAAGATATACCCATATGAATAATTTAAAAAAATAGCAAGGAGAGATAAAGTCTTCCTCAGTGAACAATGTAAAGAAATAGAAGAAAACTATGGGATGGGAAAGACTAAAGATCTCTTCAAGAAAACTGGAAATACCAAGGAAGGATTTCATGCAAAGATGGGCACAATAAAGAATAGAAATGGCCGAGACCTAACAGAAGCAGAAGATATTAAGAAGTGGCAAGAATACACAAAATAACTACCCAAAAAAGGTCTTAATGACCTAGATAGCCAGGATGGTGTGGTCACTCACCTAGAGTCAGACATCCTGGAGTGTGAAGTCAAGTGGGCCTTTGGAAGCATTACTACAAACAAAGCTAGTGGAGGTCATGGAATTCCAGCTCAACGATTCCAAATCCTAAAAAATGATGCTGTTAGAGAGTGCTGTACTCAATATGCCAGCAAATATGGAAAACTCAGCAGTGGCCACAAGACCAGAAAAGGTCAGTTTTCATTCCAATCCCAAAGAAGGGCAATGCCAAAGAATGTTCAAACTACCACACAATTGTGCTCATTTCACACTCTAGCAGGGTAACACTCAAAATTCTTCAAGCTAGGTTTCAACAGTGAACCAAGGACTTATAGATGTACAAGTTGGATTTAGAAAAGGCAGAGGAACCAGAGTCAAATTGCCAACATCCGTTGGATCATAGGAAAATAAGAGAGTTCCAGAAAAACATCTACTTTTGCTTCATTGACTACGTGAAAGCCTTTGACTGTGTGGATCACAACAAACTGGAAAATTCTTAAGGAGATGGGAATACCAGACCACCTTTCCTGCCTCCTGCAAAATGTATATGCAGGTCAAGAAGCAACAGTTAGAACCAGACATGGAACGATGGACTGGTTCCAAATCGGGAAAGGAGTATGTCAAGGCTATACATTGTCACCTTGCTTATTTAACTTATTTGCAGAGTACATCATGAGAAACGCTGGGCTGGAGGAAGCACAAGCTGGAATCAAGATTGCCGGGATAAATATCAACAACCTCAGATATGCAGATGACACCACCTTTATGGGAGAAAGTGAAGAAGAACTAAAGAGCCTCTTGATGAAGGTGAAAGAGGAGAGTGAGAAAGCTGGCTTAAAACTCAACATTCAGAAAACTAATATCATGGCACCTGGTGCTGTCACTTCATGGCAAATAGATAGGGAATAGTGAAATCAGTGACAGATTTTCTTGGGCTCCAAAATCACTGTGGATGGCAACTGTAGCCATGGATTTAAAAGATGTTTGCTTCTTGGAGAAAAAGTTATGATAAACCTCAGTTCAGTTCAGTTCAGTCACTCAGTCGTGTCCGACTCTTTGCGACCCCATCAATCACAGCACGCCAGGCCTCCCTGTCCATCACCAACTCCCGGAGTTCTTCAAACTCATGTCCATCAAGTTGGTGATGCCATCCAGCCATCTGATTCTCTGTCGTCCCCGTCTCCTCCTGCCCCAATCCCTCCTAGCATCAGACTCTTTTCCAATGAGTCAACTCGTCGCATCAGGTGGCCAAAGTATTGGAGTTTCAGCTTTAGCATCAGTCCTTCCAATGAACACCCAGGATAGATCTCCTTTAGAATGGACTGGTTGGATCTCCCTGCAGTCCAAGGGACTCTCAAGAGTCTTCTCCAGCACCACAGTTCAAAAGCATCAATTCTTTGGTGATCAGCTTTCTTCACAGTCCAACTCTCACATCCATACATGACCAGACAGTGTATTAAAAAGTAGAGACATCTCTTTGCCAACAAAGTTTCATATAATTAAATGTATAGTTTTTCCAGTAGTCGTGTACGAATGTGAGAGTTGGACCGTAAAGAAGGCTGAGCGCTGAAGAATTAATTCTTTCAAATTGTGGTGCTGGAGAAGACTCTTGAGAGTCCCTTGGACAACATGGAGATAAAACCAGTTAATCCTACAGGAAATCAATCCTGAATATTCATCAGAAGGACTGGTGCTAAAACTGAAGCTCCAGTACTTTGGCCACCTAATGTGAAGAGCCAATTCATTGGAAATGACCTGATTAGAGGGAAGATTGAGGGCAGGAGGAGAAGGGGATGACAGAAAATGAGATGGTTAATGGCATCACTGATTCAATGGACACGAGTCTGAAGAAACTCCAGGAGATGGTGGAGGACAGGGAAGCGTGGTGTGCCTCAGTGCCTGGGGTCTCAAAGAGTCGGACACGGCTTAGCGACTGAGCAACAGCAACAATAATTATTGATGTTGAGGTCCTTTTCTTGTGTTTGTTGGCCATCTGCATGTCTTCTTTGGAGAAACCTTTATTTATGTCTCCTGCCCATTTTTTGATTGTGTTGTTTTTTGATATTTAGCTGCATGAGTTGTTTGTGCTTTTAATTCTCATTTTTTGAATGACTGATGATGTTAAGAATCAATTTTAGTGAAGTGTCTGTTAAGTTGTTTATTTCTTAGTTGGATTGTTTGGGTTCTTATTATTCAGTTGTGAGTGTTCTCTATATGTTCGGAACATGAGTTCATTGTCAGAGATCTTTTTTACAAATACTCTTTACCAGGCTTTTTACAAATACTCCTTACCAGGCTTGTGCTTGGCTTTTAACTTTCTTCAAACTGTCTTTTGAAGAGTAATGTTTTCATATTTGATTAAGTTCACATTATCAATTTTTAGAAATAATGTGCATTTATTGTAGTTAAAATATCTTTCCCAGCCAGTTGTTTGTTGTATGTAGAAATACAATTGGCTTTGTATCTGGCCAGCTTGCTAATCTCACAGATTAGTTCTAGTATCATTTTTGTGCGTAAATTCCTTTGAAATCTTTCATAGGTGACTATGGCACCTGTGTGTAAGGATAGTTTTACTTCTTTCTTTACAATCAGTGGGATTCTTGTTTTTCTTTCTTGCCTTACTGTGCTAGCTAGAACCGCCATTACAGTGCTGGATAGAAGCGATAAGAGTGCTGTGGGCACATTGTCAATGTACTGAATCACAACGATTTTCAAATGTCAGACCAGCCTCATGTTGCTGCTGCTGTTGTTCAGTCGCTAAGTTGTATCTGATTCTTTGCAGCTCTGCGGACGGCAGCACGCCAGGCCTCCCTGTACATCACCAACTCTCCGAGCGTGCTCAAACTCATGCCCACTGAGTCGGTGATGCTATCCAACCATCTCATCCTCTGTCGTCCCCTTCTCCTCCTGCCTTCAGTCTTTCCCAGCATCAGGGTCTTTTCCATTGAATCAGCTCTTCGCATCAGATGGCCAAAGTATTGGAGCTTCAGCTTTAGCATCAGTCCTTCCAATGAATATTCAGGACTGATTTCCTTCAGGATTGACTGGTTGGATCTCCTTGTGGTCCACGGGACTCTCAAGAGTCTTCTCCAGCACCACAGTTCAAAAGCATCAATTCTTCGGCGCTCAGCTTTCTTCACAGTCCAACTCTCACATCCATACATGACCATGGGAAAAACCATGGCTTTGACTAGACGGACCTTTGTGAGCAAAGTAATATCTCTGCTTTTTAATATGCTGTCTAGGTTGGTCATAGCTTTTCTTCCAAGGAGCAAGCGTCTTTTAAATTCATGGCTGCAGTTACCATCTGCAGTGATTTTGGAGCCCAAGAAAATAAAGTCTGTCACTGTTTCCATTGTTTCCCCATCTGTTTGCCATAAAGTGCTGGGACCAGATGCCATGACCTTTGTTTTTTAAATGTTGAGTTTTAAGCCAGCTTTTTCACTCTCCTCTTTCACTTTCATCAAGAGGCTCTTTAGTTCCTCTTCACTTTCTGCCGTAAGGGTGGTGTCATCTTCATATCTGAGGTTATTGATATTTCTCCCAGCAATCTTGATTCCGGCTTGTGCTTCTTCCAGCCCAGCGTTCCTCATGATGTACTCTGCATATAAGTTAAATAAGCAGGGTGACAATATATAGCCTTGACATACTCCTTTCCCAATTTGGAACCAGTCCGTTGTTCCATGTCTGGTTCTAACTGTTGCTTCTTGACCTGCATACAGATTTTGCAGGAGGCAGGTAAGGTGGTCTGGTATTCCCATCTTTTTAAGAATTTTCCAGTTTGTTGTGATCCACACAGTCAAAGGCTTTGGCATAGTCAATAAAGCAGAAGTAGATGTTTTTCTGGAACTCTCTTATTTTTCTATGTTCCAACGGATGTTGGCAATTTGATCTCCAGTTCCTCTGCCTTTTCTAAATCCAGCTTGAGCATCTGAAAGTTCTCAGTTCACATTCTATTGAAGCCTCGCTTGAAGAATTTTGAGCATTTCTTTTCTAGCATGTGAAATGAGTGCAAAGTGTGGTAGTTTGGTAGTTTGAACATTCTTTGGCATTGCCTTTGTTTGGGATTGGAATGAAAATTGAGCTTTTCTGGTCCTGTGGCCACTGCTGAGTTTTCCATAGATGCTGGCATATTGAGTATAGCACTCTAACAGCATCATCTTTTAGGATTTGAAATAGTTCAGCTGGAATTCCATCACCTCCACTAGCTTTGTTCACAGTAGTGCTTCCTAAGGCCCACTTGACTTTACACTCCAGGATGTCTGACTCTCGGTGAGTGATCACACCATGGTGGTTATCTGGGTCATGAAGATCTTCTTTGGATAGTTCTTTTGTGTATTTTTCCCACCTCTTCTGAGTATCTTCTGCTTATGTGAGGTCTTTGCTGTCTGTCCTTTACTGTGCCCATCTGAAGAGATCTCTAGTCTTTCCCATTCTATTGTTTTCCTCTATCTCATTGCATTATTCACCTAGGAAGGCTTTCTTATCTCTCCTTGCTAATCTCAGGAGCTCTGCATTCAGATGGGTATATCTTTCCTTCTCTCCTCTGCCTTTTGCTGCTTTTCTTTTCTCAGCTATTTGTGAGGCCTCCTCAGACAGCCGTTTTGCCTTGTTGTATGTTTTTTTCTTGGGTTGGTTTTGGTCACCGCCTCCCGTGTAAGGTCATGAACCTCTATCCGCAGTTCTTCAGGCACTCTGTCTACTGGATCTAATCCCTTGAATTTATGTGTCACTTCCACTGTATAATCGTGGGCTTCCCTTGTGGCTCAGGTGGTAAAGAATCTGCCTGCAATGTGGGAGACCAGCGTTTGATCCCTGGGAGGAAGATCCCCTAGAGAAGGGAATGGCAACCCACTCCAGGATTTCTGCTTGGAGAATTCCATGGACAGAGCAACCTTATGGGCTACAGTCCATGTGGTCTCACAGAGTCAGAGACGACTGAGCAATTAACACTTTGAATTTTGACTGTATAATCATAAGGGATTTGATTTAGGTCAAACCGTAATGGCTTAGTTTAGGTACATAAGCCTTAAGATTGTTCTCAAGTTGAATCCTTGAGGAATTAAAGTCTTTATCACAGTGAAACTACTCTCTTTATTCCTGGTAATATTCTTTCCTCTTCAATCTGCTTTTTTTGTTACTAGTATAGGCACTCCCACTTTCTTTTGACGTGTTAATATCTTTCTTTACATATGCTACTGTTAATCTATCTATGCCTATATACTTAGGGTGGGTTTCTTGTACAGACCATACAATTGAGTCTTGCTTGTTCATCTTATCTGACAATCTCTGCTTTTTAATTGGTGAGTGTAGACCATTTGTATTTAGGATGATTATTATGGTTAGGTTTAAATTGATGATTTTAATACTGGTTTTCTGTTGGGCCCATCTGTTCTTAGTTCCTTTTTTCTATTTTCTTTCCTTCTTTTCTGATTAATTGAGTAATATTTATTTTACCCTTTTTTAGCTTAGCAGCTGAGCTTCTTTGGTAGTATATGTGTTGTTGTGGTTTAGAAGTTCCCTCTTTATCACACTCTGTCTTCAAATAACATTATATTACGTCATGGATAATATAAAATTTACCATGATACATTTCCGTTCCCTGCCCCCATGTTGGACTTCAGATTATTTCTTCATACATTCCATTTCTGCATATACTATAAGCTCCACAGTTAACTTTTTTCCCTTTAAACAGTAAAGCGGTTTGTAAAGAGATGTTTAAAAATTAGAAGAAAAGCCATTTATATTTACCTACATGATAGCCATTTCTGGTTCTTGTCACTCCTTTTTGTAGGTCCAGATTCCTTCTATCATTTTTCTTCTGCTTGAAAGACTCCCTTTAACATTTTGAGCTGTTCTGCTGGTGATGGGTTCCTTCCGATTTTGATGGTCTGAAAAGTATTTTTCCTCCAAATTTGAAAGAAAATTTCACTGGGTGTGAAATTTAAGGTGGTCAGCTTTCATTCTTACAATAAAGCTGTTGCACCATTATCTTCTGGCTTGGATTGTTCCCAGCAAGAAGTCTGCTGTTACTCTTATCTTTTGTTCTCTGTACATAATTTGTCTTTTCATTCTACTTTTATAGGTTTTCAGCAATTTGGTTATGATATGTATGGCCTGCTGTAGTTTTCTTTACCTGCTTGGGGGGTCATTGAGGTTTTTGGTTCTGTAGATTTATACTTTTCATCAAATTTTGAAAAATTTTGGTCATTATTTCTTCAATTATTTTTTTCTGTCCCCTCTCCTTTCTCCCCCTGTGACACCAATTACACATATGTTGATGTTGTCCTCAGGTCAGTGATCCTCCGTTTGTTTTTCCCCCCATTCTCTTCTCTGTGTTTAGCTTTGGATAGTTTTTGTTGCTACGGCTTCCAGTTCACTAATCTTTCCTTTTGAAGCGTTTAATCTGCTGTTCAATCCCACCTAGTGTATTTTTTCTGTCTTGCATATTTAATTTTTTTTTGTTTGGTTTGAGAACAACTTTTTTAAAAAAAATATTCATTTCCATTATGGTTTATCATAGGATACTGAATATAGTTCCCTGTGCTATACATTAGGACCTGTTGTTTATCCATTCTGAATGTAACAGTGTGCATCTACCAATCCCATATTCCCAATGCGTCCCTCTCCCTTCCCCTCACCCTCTTGGCAACCACAAGTCTCTTCTCTATGTCTATGAGGCTATTTCTGTTTTGTAGATAGGTTCATTTGTGGCATATTTTAGATTCTACATATAAGTGATTTCTTTTTTTTTTTAATTTATGTCTCAGGAAAATCAAACAGGGGCTCTGTATCAACCTAGAGGGGTGGGGTACGGAGGGAGATGGGAGGGAGATTCAAGAGGAAATGGATATATGTATACCTATGGCTGACTAAGATCATGGCATCTGGTCCCATCACTTCATGGGCAATAGATGGGGAAACAGTGGAAACTGTCAGACTTTATTTTTTGGGGCTCCAAAATCACTGCAGATGCTGATTGCAGCCAGGAAATTAAAAGACGCTTACTCCTTGGAAGGAAAGTTATGACCAATCTGGATAGCATATTAAAAAGCAGAGACATTACTTTGCCAGCAAAGGTCCATCTAGTCAAGGCTATGGTTTCTCCAGTGGTCATGTATGGATGTGAGAGTTGGACTGAGAAGAAAGCTGAGCGCTGAAGAATTGATGCTTGTGAACTGTGGTGTTGGAGAAGACTCTTGAGAGTCCCTTGGACTGCAAGGAGATCCAACCAGTCCATCCTAAAGGAGATCAGTCCTGGGTGTTCACTGGAAGGACTGATGCTAAAGCTGAAACTCCAATACTTTGGCCACCTGATGTGAAGAGTTGACTCACTGGAAAAGACTCTAATGCTAGGAGGGATTGGGGCAGGAGGAGAAGGGGATGACAGAGAATGAGATGGCTGGATGGCATCACCAACTTGATGGACATGAGTTTGAGTGAACTCTGGGAGTTGGTGATGGACAGGAAGGCCTGGCGTGCTGTGATTCATGGGGTCACAGAGTCGGACACGACTGAGTGACTGAACTGAACTGATGGCTGATTCATGTTGAGGTTTGACAGAAAACAGCAAAATCCTGTAAGGCAATTATCCTTCACTTAAGATAAATAAATTATAAGTGATGTCTTATGGTATTTGTCTTTCTCTTTGTGACTTACTTCAGTTAGTATGATAATCTCTAGTTGCATGCATGTTGCTGCAAATGGCACAACTGCACTCTTTTTGGGGCTGAGTAATATTCCTTTGCATGTATGTGCCACACCTTCTTTATCCATTCGTCTGTTTGTGGACATTCAGGCTGTTCTCCTGTTTTGACTGTTGTTGAGTAGTGCTGCTATGAACATGGGGGTGCGTGTATCTTTTTGAATATAGATTTGTCCGGGTATATGCCCAGGAGTGAGACTGCAGGGTCATATGGTAATTTTACTTTTAGTTTTCTGAGGAACCTGCATACTGTTTTTCGTAATGGCTGCACCAACTTACATTTCCACCAACAAGGAGGATTCCCTTCTCTCCACACCCTCTCTAGCATTTGTTGTTTGTAGATGTCTTGATGATGGCCATTTTGATGAGTATGAGGTGGGACCTCACGGTGGTTTTGATCTGCCTTTCTCCAATAATTAGTGATGTTGAGCATCTTTTCATGTTGCACACTGTAGTTTTAACTCTAAAAGTTCAATCTGGGCCTTCAAAAATATATTCCATTTCTTTTTTTTTCAAGCTCATGATTTCCTCTACCTTCGTTTACCTATTTTATCATCCTTTTCCCTCATTCTATCATCTGGTCATTTATGGATTCATTTGTATTGATTTGTCTTCTTATGGATCCTATTTTCCCCCATCTTTATATTCCTGGTAATTTTTGATTAGATGTCAGGCATTGTAATTTCACTTTGTTAGATGCTAGAGTTTTTCATATTTCTTTAAATGTTCTTGGCTTTGTTCTGATATGTAGTTAAGTTACCTAGGGACAATTTGATTCTTTTGAGATTTACTTTTAAGCTTTGTAGGCAGATCCAGATCAGCCTTTGAAAGTGAAGTGAAAGTTGCTCAGTTGTGTCTGACTCTTTGTGACCTGATGGACTATGCAGTCTGTGGAATTCTCCAGGCCAGAATACTGGAGTGCATAGCCTTTCTCTTCTCCAGGGGATCTTCCCAACCCAGGGATTGAACCCAGGTCTTCCACATTGCAGGCGGATTCTTTACCAGCTGAGCCACAAGGGAAGCCCAACAATACTGGAGTGGGTAACTTATCCCTTCTCCAGGAGATCTTCCTGACCCAGGAATTGAACTAGGGTCTCCTAGATTGCAGGTGGATTCTTTTAAGATCAACCTTCAGTTTAGGGCTAATTTGACCTCACTGTAAAGGCAATACTCTTGTGAGGACTCTGCTGTTGCTGCTGCTGCTGCTAAGTCGCTTTAGTCGTGTCTGACTCTGTGTGACCCCACCAGGCTCCCCTGTCCCTGGGATTCTCCAGGCAAGAACAGTGGAGTGGGTTGCCATTTCCTTCTCCAATGCATGAAAGTGAAAAGTGAAAGTGAAGTCGCTCAGTCGTGTCCGACTCTTTGCAACCCCATGGACTGCAGCCCACCAGGCTCCTCCGTCCATGGGATTTTCCAGGCAAGAGTACTGGAGTGGGGTGCTATTGCCTTCTCCCTGTGAGGACTCTGCTTATGCCCTATTGTCATGAAGTTTTTCCACTTGGGCTGATGGGAAGATGAACCATTCTTATCACTGTGCAGGTCCAGGGGATTGTTCTGCCTCCTCCATTCTGGCTGCTCTTTCTTCAGCCTTGCTGACTTCCTCGTACTCGGCACTTAGCTGAGACAAGAGCCCTCTGCAAACCACGGAAGCTCTTTTTCTCTGTACAGCTCTCTCTTCTCTCTTGTTCCACACTATGAATTAGGGATGTCTGGGATGCCCTGATCTCTATGTACTAACTCAGAGACACCACTGGACTCTGATTAGGTTTCCTTTCTCCAGATGTGGCCTGAAAACTCTCTCTGGGCGTTTATCATGCCTACCTCATTTGTTTGCTTTCTGTCAGAGCTCCCTGTCCTGGGATGCATTTTATCCAGTATCTGAAAACCATAGTTTCATGTGTGAGTGTGTGTGGGTATGTGTGTGTATAGTTTAAGACTGGAGGGTAAATTTGTTACTCCATTTTGGCTGGAAATGAAGGTGCTTAGTATGACTTCTCAGAAGGCAGAAGGACAACTGGGCAAAGTCTCCCTTTGCGGTCCCCTATCCTCTTTCCTATTATCTGGGATTAAGACATGATGGCTGGAGCTCCAGGAGCTTTCTTAGACCAGGAGGTGACTTACAGGATGGAAGCTACCTGCTAAGGATGTAAGGAAAGAGAGATGGATGGAAGAAGCCTAGGGCCCAGTCACAGCAGCTCTGCACAACTTCTCAGTTTCTGTTACTTGAGACAATAAATCCTTGGGTGTTTAATCCTGCATTATTTGGTGCTTTCTGCTTTGCAGCCAAGCCTAATTCTAATGGATATACCCTCTCATCCCAGCCCACCCCGATTTTCCTCTTAAACGTCCAGCCAAAGAATGCCCAGAGGATGTGGCTCCGCAGTGAGGAGTGGTGCGGCTGGTGTCACACTGGGCCACCGGTCTTTCCATCTGGCCTGGGTCTGGGCTTCCCTCCCACCCTCTACAGCTGGCCCAAGGGTGGCCTGTGCTCCGGGCTCTGCTTCCTAACCCTGCGTGTGTTCCTCGGATCCACCCCTAGCCGCGGTCCCTCACTCCGGGGCCCCCCTCACCTCACAAGGTGCAGTGGTGAGGATGGTGTGGCCACGTGGCGGTGGGAAGGGTGGGCCAGTGGTGCACCGGCAGAGTGGTGGGGGCGGCGTGTGGCGGAGCTGGGAGAGCTTGGTGCTTTGGTGGCACAGGCAGGTGGCGTTGTGCCGGTGACGCGCACACTGCAGGGCACGGACGTGGCGGAGGTCGTGCCGGTGACGCGCACGCTGCAGGGCACGGACGTGGCGGAGGTCGTGACGGTGACGCGCACGCTGCAGGGCACGGACGTGGCTTTGGTGCAGACGGTCTGACTTCAGTCCTGCTTCCGCCTCCTGATGACTGCGGTCCACGTGCAATGGTGACCGATGCTGGCTGGAGTTGTCTGCCCACACCCTTCTACTCACTCCCTTCCCGCCCGTCCTCCTTACCGAGGGAGCCTTGATTTGCTCTGGTCACCTGGCTTCCTGCACGTGACCTCCAAGCCAATCACAGCAGCGCCATTGCCCTCATCAAGTAGTGATCCGGGAAGCCCACTGGAGCAGGCCAAGGAGACCAGGGTAGAGTGTGCAAGGCTCCGTGGGGCCCCGTATAAGAGGCACATAGCAAAGACAGCACGTCTTTTCCCTGAAGATGTGCTGTGTTTGTGAGTGACAGGGGGAGCCAAGGACCGTCTCGCCAGGCCGACACATCAAGGCTGAGAGAACTGATGTGTGGCGGAGTCTGGGGCCCAGGGATGCTGCTACGTTGATGCTTTCTTGGGTGACCATCTTCCTGGGGCGGAGGCAGTCATATCCGGCGGGTCAGTGTCCCTGGCTGAGAAGCGGGGTTAGAGGCACCACTTGCCATGTGGTCAGGAGGAGCCAGGGGCCCGTGGTGGGGACCCGCCCCCCAGCCAGCCTGGGCACGATGTGTCCCTCCGAAGTGCTTGTGTTGCTGGCAAGAAACGTCTGAGTCTTTCTCCCGGCCTGGGGGCTCGCAGGGGACTTCACATTCTCTGTTATGTTTCCATACTCTGCGTTAAAGGAGAGAGCAGAGTTGAAACAATCGGCCCAGAACGCGGTGATTGTCACTTCTGTGTGGCGGGTGCACAGCTGTGCGCTCTTTGTTCTGTGTACTTTTCCGAAAGGAAATCGGAGGCAGCGAGAACGGCCCTTCCCGCCTCCCTGGAGCCGGTCGGCAGACCCACGGTCGGGGTTTGGAGTGGCCGCGGCTCCGCTCGTGCCGGGGACGCTGCCAGCTCACGTTCCTCTCTGCAGCCCGCCGTGCTCGCAGTCGAGGAGCAGATGGCGGCTCTGCGGGCCGTCGGGCCGCCCTCCAACCCGCCCCTGATCCTGGCCACGGTGCCTGGGGCCTCGCCGCCTTCCCACAGCTCCCAGGCAAGGCCAGGCGAGGCCTGCTGAGGACTGAGAACTGGGGAGGTCCTGGGAGGGGGCCTGGGAGACGGGGTCCAGGCAGGGGAGGTTGGCAGTCTCCTCTGCTCCCCCACCTGCAGCTTCCAGATCACAGCTGTGAGTACGTGTGTCCAGGGCAGGAGACACAATAAAAAAAGAAAAATCCCCGTGGAACTGGATGTCCGCTTCACTGCTTGGGGTTCAAAGGATGCCCTCAGTGGCTTCCTGAAGAGCGGCTCTCGGATCCAGACACGTGCATGCTGGCGGGAAGCCCCAGCAGGTCTGCTGGCTCCAGTCAGCCTCCTGTCCCCTCGGGCTCTTCTGCACGTCTTGCTGCCCCAACCAGGTGCCTGGGGTCCCCATCACTCCTGGGTGCCCAGGTCCATGGGGTTAAGCAGAGCATGACTTTGAAGAGGGGCATGTTGATGGCAGTGGGGCGGGGAATGGGACAAACATGAGCAGGAACAGGTTTGGGGAGGACCAGGCTATTTGAGATGGGCTCTGGGGGGCTTGGAGCCGGTTCAGACCTCCATCCAGCTCAGAGCGTCTGGGTGGCCTTGGGTCAGTCCCAGTGCCACTCAGCCTTGGTTTTATTACCCCTTTGTCAAATGGGTCTAATATTGACAACTCGGGGGTTAGTTACAGGTTTGTGAAATGTCCACCCTGCTGCCTGTCTTGCCCAGTACCTGCCATCCCTTCCATCTTCCGTGGGGGGTGTGGGCCACCCGATTCTAAGCACCAAGTCGTGAACAGGCCCTGCCCTCGGACTGGGGACATTTACTCGTTCTGTTTGGCCGTGTCTGGGGCCTCCTGGCCACCAGGTCATCCATACACCGAGCGAGGCCCCGGCCACCTTGGGAACGGGAGTGTCACTTCCCGTGTGAGCTGGCTCTGGTGCAGGTTAAGTGCTGAGCCTGTGGTGGCTATTTCGCCGTGACTGCTACAAAAAGAAAAACCCCACGGTTCTCACACCCGTCTTTCTCGCCACATCTCTGGAGGCACAGACGTGTTAACCGGGTGAAGCAACATTGGAGATTTCCAGTCTCAGCGACCCGCAGGGCGCCCAGCTCCGCCTTCCTCCCGCGCGCCTCCCTCCTCCCCCCAACCCTCTGCTTCCCGGCTGCGAGTGGGGCCTGAGGTCCGCGAGGCTTTGCAAAGTGAGGAC
Source organism: Moschus berezovskii (assembly GCF_049115385.1). Classification (NCBI taxonomy): domain Eukaryota; kingdom Metazoa; phylum Chordata; class Mammalia; order Artiodactyla; family Moschidae; genus Moschus; species Moschus berezovskii. The sequence continues at coordinate 4,792,448 of NC_142480.1, read as the reverse complement.
AGCGACGCTCGTGGCTGCATCGCCGGAGGCTCTCTGCTCCTGAAATGACGGAGAGGGCAGGCGAGGGCCCCTGCCTGTCTTCCGTGGGCTGCAGCTGCCAAGCGGCATGCCAGCTGCGTGGGCCTGTGCGCGTGGGTGGCGCCCAACTTCCTTGTCACCCTTTCTTTATCTCTGTGGCTATAGTTATACCCAGAGGCTCCTGGCTGGCCACCAAGCCGGTCATTCATGGTGCCTCTCTGATGTCCTCAAAGCTTCAGAGTAGCTGAACTGAGTGCTTTTGCTGCAGGGGTGAGCAGAAGCAGAACGGAGTTTTCCACTGGCCCAGACTGGGGAGGTCTTGCTTTCTGTGTCTTTTCAGTAAACCCCTTTTTTTATGGCCCTGCCCTTGAACCCCAGCAACCAAGAGGGATGCTCTATCTGTTATAGGACTCTTTACATTGCAAAAGATTAAAAAAAAAAAAAAGAAATGAAACTCCTTGTGGCTTTAACATAAAGGGAATTTATTGGCTCATGTAACTGAAAAGTTGACAAAACTTCAGGTAAGGCTTGATCCAGCAGCTCAAAAGTCTATCATGCTAACTCAACTGTATTCTGTCTCTATTTGTATCCATCCTTGGACTCCAAATGGTACCCTTAGCGGCCCCCGCCGCTCACCTTTTGGTAGCAAAATATCTACCCCACATGCTTAAACTTCCCCTCCACACTATCCTGGGGCAGAGACAGTCATTTTTCAAAAGCACCAAACACATCCTGAATTCTTTTTTCTCTTATTGGCTAGAATTAAATCTCATGGTCATCCCTGAGTCAGATGGCGCCATTGGTAAAAGACCTGCCTGCCAATGCAGGAGACATAAGAGAAGCGGGTTCAATCCCTGGGTTGGGAATATCCCCTGGAGGAGGAAATGGCAACCCACTCCAGTATTCTTGCCTGGAGAATCCCATGGACATAGGAGCCTGGTGGGCCCCAGTTGGACATGACTGAAGCAACTTAGCAGGCATGCACCATTCCTGATCAGTTATGATAGCCAGGTGATTGGCTTAAGGCAACCCTACTAGCTTTTTAGAGTGAGGCTGAGGTCAGTTGTGAAAAATAGAGGCTCCGTTGGCCAGAGAGATGGGTGGCCAAGGGACACAGTGACAACACGTTGCGTGTCTGGAGCACCTGTGATGCACAGGATCGGTCTGCGGTGCTCACACGTATCATCTCATTTAATCCTCACAACAAGCCTGCAGGGTGTGTGCCGTGGGGTATTTCAGTGAGGAAGCTAAGGCTCAGAAGGGAAAGCCACGCAGCCGCAGCCACACAAGCCAAAGGCATGGAGTTGGGTGGAGGGGAGCCTAGGCCTGGCTCTCGTTTACAGCAAGGCCCTGGGCATGTCTGGAGTCAGAACCATCATCAGTTAAGTCCTTAGTGCGGCCCTGGCCATGCCCTCCCCCTACCCAGGCTGGAGGGTGGTCCTGAGCTCGTGGGCATGCCTGTCAAGCACCTGAGTTACCCCACAGAGGGCCTCTGACCTCGGGGCACAGGGCAGCTGTGAGGTGCCAGAGGTAACATGCCCGGATCTGGGGGGGCGGGAGTGGTGGATAAGCACCCAGCCTCCTCTTCCTGCGGTGGGCCAAGCCCGAGGGTGTTCCCCCACCCTCTCTCCAAGGGTCCCCCACAAGTTGAGCCAGTGGCAGTGGATCTTTAGTCATTGTTTGGTGGCTCAGCGGTAAAGAATTGGCCTGCTGATGCAGGAGACGTGGGTTCGATCCCTGGGTTGGGAAGATGCCCTGGAGAGGGAAATGGCAGTCGACCCCAGTGTTCTTGCCTGGGAAATCCTGTGGACAGAGGAGCCTGGCGGACTACAGTCCATGGGGCCACGAAAGAGTCAAACATGACTGAGCGACTAAACAATAACAACAGATCATTAACGCGGCCTTTATAAACCTGCTGCCCAGCCTGCTCCCTTCCCCACCTGCTTCCTGGAATCACCTGGATAAAGCCACATGCACCCAAATCCTTGTCTCAGGCTTGACTTTGGGGGCCCAGACTGAGATGGCAGCAGCTGGGACCTGAGCCCCTCCCGGAGCTCCAGCGCCACGTGCTGCCAGGCACACTGGGCATTGGCTTCTATTCAACGCTGGAAGACGGTTCCCTGCACTGAGCTCAGGGCCTGAGGATGGGGCCTGCGGCTGGAGAGGATGTGGTCCAGCCCCCCAGGTCCAGCTGAGGCCACAGGCCTGCGCATCACACATAATCTGGCAAAGTGGAGCTCCGTGGACACTCTCCTGCCCTCCCCACCTGATGCCTAAGTTCTCTGTACAGCTTCCCTGCCCTGGGCGTTCCACTCTGTTTGCATACCCCAAGGGATGGGGCACTCACAACCACTCCAGCCACCACCTCCATCTATTGATGGCCCTGACTACTAGTAACTTCCTCACACGAATACTGTGTGTTGGATAAATGACTAACAAAACAATTATCTTAATATCTAATCTCCAAGTGCCTTCTTTTGGAGGCAAAGAGCCAGAAACACGATAAAGCTGGGAACAAAGACGTTAGGAAGCACTTTCACAATCGAGTTCAGAGACAGCCCGCTGACTGAACCCAGCCCACTGCCTGTTTGTACACATCCTGCAAGCTAAGAACGGTCTTTATGTCTTTAAATGGTTGGGAAAAAAAAATAAAAAAGAAGATTTCATGACATGTGAAATTATAGGAAATTCAAAATCCAGTGTCCATAAATAGAGTCCTCCTGGAGCATAGCCAAACGAATCCATTTACATCCTGTCTGTAGCAGCTCCAGTGCCACTGCGGCACGAGTGTTTGCAACAGACATGGCTTGGCCCACAGAGCCGAAAATATTTACTATCTCGCACGCTACAGAAACACCGTGCCGGCCCCTCGACTAGTCCATGCCCCTGAGCAATGTCACCCCTCCTTCCAGCTGAGGAAACCGAAGCCCAGCAGAGTCAGGGAAGTCCGAGTCCACACGTGGCAAGATGTGACAGACTTGGCAGCCAGGATGGGCAAAATGTCCCCAAAGCCCCGGGGCCTGTGAGGGCTGGGTCTTCCCTGCCGTCCTTGTGGGCCCCCTGGCCTGGGCCTGCCAGTCCCGGCCCAGCCAGCACCCCCCGAGCCAGGCCCAGAGCCGGCCACGGCCAGAGGGACATCGAGGTGACAACCGTGAGCTTGGAAGAGTCAAAGCTGCTTCCCCGGGCAGCTGGTGAAGGCTCTGAAAGTGGGTCAGGCCTCGGGAGGGGGAAGTCCATTTTTAGCTCTTCATTAGGGCCTCATTCATTAATTCCTGCATTTAATATTTACTGAGCAGCTACTGAGTGCCAGCCCCTGGGGTCAGTGGGGGTCAGAGCCAGGGCCACCTCTGGGTCCTCAAAGCCTCAGCAGATGTGGAGGGACAATCGCAGAAGCCAGCAAGCAGTGGGGTGTGATGTAGGCAGCCAGCAGCCCCCCTTCTGCGCTGCCTCTCAGATGAAGGCAGAAGGGTCACCGTCGGTCTGACGGCCTCCCGGCTTTGAGCTGGACTAAAGGAGCATGATGCTGGCTGTTGCTGGCTGTTGCGGGAGGAGGGCCTGCTGGGCAGAAGGGGCACTGCGTGGCAGTGTGGAGGTGTGATGGGTGTGTGGGGGTGGGGCTGCCCTGGGAGAGGGTTAGGGGAGACACGAAGCCTGCCCTGTGCGCTGTCAGGGAGGGGCCCAGTGACAGCTATGGGTGGGCCTGGGGCCTCATCCGGGCAGCAGCTGAGAAAGCGCATCCTGGAGCCACCGTGCAGAGGGGGCCCTGGAGCCGAGCATGGGCAGAGTCAGGACACTGCCAGCAGAGACGAGACAGACCCCTGAGTCAGCCTTCTGACCTGGGCCCCTGGGTGCCCACCTTCCTGCAGAGCAGGGCCCCTGACTCCCAGCCCTGTGGCCTCGGGAAGACTCCCTCCTGCTTCACTTTTCAGAGCCCCCATGTGCATGCCTCCCGAGACCCCTCCCCTGGGCCCCGCGGGCTCATGGCCAGTCCGCCTGAGTCCAGACAAAACACAGACGTGTCTCTGTGTGGCTGAGGACTAGCTGGCCTGACCCCACTGGTACCTCCCCCTCCGCAGGGCTGACAGAGGGCCCGGGGCCAGGCCCACCTTGGGGTGGGGCTGCCTACAGGTTCTTTGGAAAGCAGCCACCGCACCTCTGCTTGCAAGGCCGTGCTCGCAAGTTGCCTCTGATCCTGCCAAGAACCTGGGGGGAGTTGTCCCCCTTACCATCCCCCTCACCTGAGAAGAGAGCTCACCGTTGCTCTGATGCTTTCTTCACCCGATCATAACTCTCATGCAACTTTTGTGTCCACAGGAGGCTAGATCCTTGAGCCATGGTTCCCACCCAGGGCCCCAAAGCTGGGAGTGGGGTCACCAGACAGCCAGGGCCAGTTGGCCTGGGTGGACAGGCATCTCGGGGGTGGGAAAGATGGGCCTCCTGGAGCTCGGCCAGGCTCTGTATGGGCCCCGCTGGTTTTCAGCCCAGGGCAGGGCCTGGGGAACACGTGCCTGGATGGAGGTCGGTAGAGAAGATCAGGGGTCATCAGTGACTGACTAATAGGAACGGGAGCCTCCCGCCAAGGCCCCAGAAGCCCCTCCTTACGCTCCTTGGTCCCAGGTGGACTTCCCAAGCCCCCAGGCATCATATGGGCCCCCGTGTGGCCATGAGCCCTGGCTCCTGGCACCATCAGGCCTGCCCATACGCCCCCGAAGACCTACCACTCCTCCTGGAGCTGAACTCCCCATCCCGCCTTCTGGGTGAGGCCTGGGTATTTTTCTGGCAGGGGATGACTAGGGCTGCAGCTTCAGGGCTGAGCTTGAGGCTCTGTGGAGGCTCTGGTGGGGAGAAGAGAAGGTCTGGTCTGCAGGCAGAGGGCACCCCGAGGAGGAGGCAGCCGGAGCTCCAGGGGGAAGCGGGGGCGGGGACGTCCCTGTGAAGAAGCGTCCCTGCTTGCGTGTATTAGTAGGGACGGCAGATACAAGTCAACAAGCAAATCAATCATTTTGGGTGGTGGTTGGGGGAGGTGGGTGGGTGTGCTTGTGGGTGGTCACTCCTGCCACAGGGTTCTGGACATGGAGACAGTGGTCAGGAAAAGCATCTCTGCGACATCAAATGTACCATCTAAACCATCTACAGGTATTCAGTTCACGGGGATTAAATACATTCACAGGGTCGTCCAACCATCCCCACCATCCTTCCCTGCAAGTGAGTGAGCGATTGGGGAGGGTGCTCAGGAGCAGGAAGACTGTGAGGCTGGTTTGGGGAAGAAGAATCTGTTGATCTTGGTAGTAGGGAGTATGCCCAGGCTGCCCAGGGCAGCCCCAGTTCAGCTCAGTGTCTGGTTCCTGGCCATGCAGAAGCCTGGGTCCTGATGTGGGGCTGAGACAGGGTAGGTTTGGGGCAGGACAGGGTCTCTTGTCTGAGTGGGGGAGGTGGAGGATGAGAACCGCCCTGCCAGCATCCACGCATCATAGCCATGACGAGCAGGAGCTAAGACCACCGTATCCACAGGAGGGGCTGCTCTAGGGCACTCTCACCGGGGAAGATAAGATCAAGCCGGTGAGTAACTTCCTCATGTGTTTCCACGCTCCCTTCGCCGCTGTCGACTGTTTATAAGCAAGTCAGGGTCCCGCCCACACTCGCAGGCGTGAACACCAGGAGGTGCGATCCTCAGGATCAGCGGAGAGTCTGTCAAACACAGGATGATGTGTGAACATGAAGTCATCCACACGATGGGGCGCCCAAACCACCCCCTTCATGAGACAGCGGGCGCCTGCATGGACCCGCACTTCCTTCTCAGGCCAGCGGACCCCTCAACTCGCTTACAGACCTACCGTTTACTCCTAGAGACCCACTCTCTGATCCTGCCCCTGCTGGGTCCACCCATCCCAAACTGTCCCAGCACAACGCTGGCAGTGGTCCCTCCAAAAATTAAACATAGAACTGCCAGATCAAGCGATTACACTTCTGGGTATATATGCAAAAGAACTGAAAGCAGGAAATCAAAGAGTTGTTTGTACACGCATGTTCACAGCAGCGTTATTCACAACAGCCAAGAAGTGGAAGCATCCCGAGGGCCCATTGATGGGTGTGGCTAAACAAGATGTGGTACCTACACACGAAGGGATATTATGCAGTCTCTAAAAAGGAAGGAAAATTTGACACAGGCTACAACATGGATGGTTTTGGCACCGCCTCCTGTACAATGTTATGAACCTCCGTCCATAGCTCTTCAGGCACTCTGTCTACCGGATCTAATCACTTGAATCTATTTGTCACCTCCACTGTATAATCACAAGGCAAAACAAAAAGTTGCTCAGTGTGTCCGACTCTTTGTGACCCCATGGACTATACAGTCCATGGAATTCTCCAGGCCAGAATACTGAAGCGGGTAGCCTTTCTTTTCTCCAAGGGATCTTTCCAACTTGGGATCAAACCCAGGTTTCCCACATTGTGGGAGGAATCTTTACCAGCTGAGCCACAAGGAAAGCCCACAAGGGATTTGATTTACATTGTACCTGAATGGTTTAGTGGTTTTCCCTACTTTCTTCAATTTAAGTCTGAATTTTGTAAGAAGGAGCTCATGATCTGAGCCACAGTCAGCTCCCGGTCTTATTTTTGCTAACTGTATAGAGCTTCTGCATCCTTGGCTGCAAAGAATATAATCAGTCTGATTTTGGTATTGACCGTCTGGTGACGTCCATGTGTAGAGTCTCCTCTTGTGTTGTTGGAAGAGGGTGCTTGCTACGACCCGTGTGTTCTCTTGGCAAAACTCTTTGCCCTGCTTCATTTTGTACCCCAAGGCCAAACTTGCTTGTGACTCCAGGTATTTCTTGACTTCCTACTTTTGCATTCCATGGTCTGTATAGTCAAAGCTACATTTTTTCTAGTAGTCATGTATGGATGTGAGAGTTGGACCATAAAGAAGGTTGAGCAACAAAGAACTGGTGCTTTGGAATTATGGTGCTGGAGAAGACTCTTGAGAGTCCCTTGAACTGCAAGAAGATCAAGCCAGTCAATCCTAAAGGAAATCAACCCTGAATATTCACTGGAAAGACTGATGCTAAAGCTGAAGCTCCAGTACTTTAACCGCCTGATGCAAAGAGCGACTCATTGGAAAAGACTCTGATGCTGGGAAAGATTGAGGGCAGGAGGAGAAGGGGACGACAGAGGACGAGACGGTTGGATGGCATCACTGACTCAATGGACATGAGTCTGAACACACTCTGGGAGATGGTGAAGGACAGGGAAGGCTGGCGTGCTGCCGTCCACGGGTTCCCAGAGAGCTGGACACAGCTTAGTGACTGAACAACAGCTGCATGGATGAAATCCTAAAGACAGAGTCCTGAGTGAGATCAGGCAGTGCAGAGGGACAAACACTGCATAAATGCTTCCATTTACGCGACGCACTCAAAGGAGTCAGGTTCATGGGGCAGCAGCGGGACGCTGGCCCTGAGGGGCCGAGGGAGGGGGGTGGGGCCAGCGTCTAATGGGGACAGAGTTTCAGCTGGGGAAGGTGAAAAGGGTTCTGGGGGTGGATGGTGGTGATGGCTATTCAACCATGTGAATGGACGTCAGCCCACTGAACTGAACACTTAAAAAAGGGTTAAGATGGACATCCTGGTAGTGGATAGGAATCTGCCTACCAATGCTGGGGACATGGGTTTGATCCGTGGTCCAGGAAGATCCCACGTGCCGCGGAGCAACAAAACCTGAGCTCTAGAGTCCATGGGCTGCAACGACTGAAGCCAGTGTGACTAAAGCCTGTGCCCCACAGCAAGAGGAGCCACCACCACGCCAAGGCTGTGCATCGCAACTCGGGAGGAGCCCCCTTCTCACCGCAACTAAGGAGACCCCGCACGGCGGCAATGACTCAGTGCAGCCAAAAGTAAATAAAAACATAAAAGCAAAAGAGTAAAATTTCAAAAAAAGGTTAAGATGGTAAACTCCGTGTTATGTATAGTTTTCTAGTTTAAATCCTGAGGGAAAACAAAACTAAACAGCCTTTGCCAACCCCTACGTCAAAAGGCTTGCCTGGTGGCTTAGAATGCAGGAGATCTGGGTTCAGTCTCTAGGTCAGAAAGATCCCCTGGAGAAGGGAATGGCACTCCACTCCAGTATTCTTGCCTGGAGAATCCCATGGACAGAGGAACCTGGCAGGTTACAGTCCGCAAGGTTGCAAAGAGTGGGACATGATTGTGCGTTTAACACTTTTATTAAAACCTTTAAGCCCAGACCCCGGACCTCTAGGGATATTTGTTCCTCAACTCCCTCTTCCGAGACCTAATAGACTGTCCAGGTAGCTGGTACCATTAGCTAGGACCCCTGGATATGCTTCAGAACAAGTTGATCCAGGGTCTTTCAGGGGATTGGCAATGCCTGTATTATATTATATATTAGATCATATATAGGGAAAGAATCCACCTGCAATGCAGGAGACCTGGGTTCGATCCCTGGGTTGGGAAGACTCCCTGGAGGAGGGCATGGCAGCCCATTCCAGTATTCTTGTCTGGAGAATCCCATGGACAGAGGAGCATGGCAGGCTACAGTCCACAGGGTCTCAAAGAGCTGGACACAACCGAGAGACTAAGCACAGCCTATATGTATATACATATATAGGTAATACATAGAATACATTCCCAGGATGTTGGAGTGAGAAAAATGAAAGTGCCTGGGTGGGGGTGCATTGCTGCGCTAGTGCAGCTGGAGGAAGCCCAGCCTTTGTTCTGTCTCCTGGAATGACTTCAGAGAGGCCTCCTGAAAACACTTGTCTTGAACATATGTCTGGGGGATGGATGGGAGAAGAAACCGTCCACGTGTTCTCGTCGCCAATTGGTTAGAGCAACTGGGAAGATCTCTAAGCTCTAGGAAAACTGGAGAAGGGACGTCTGATTGCCCTTGGTGTATGTGGGAGGGAGCTGGGGAGGAGGCCAGGGAGGGTGGTGCGGCGGGGAGGACAGGAAGCTGCTTCTTTGCAGGGAAACCGCCTGGCTGGTCCTGGCAGGTCTGCTGTGGGAGGGATGCTGGGGTCCTTCTGCCATTAAGCTCCCTAAAGTCACACCCCTTTATAAGTGAGGGTGGAGCCTTAAAGATTTGGGTCCCTGAGAGTAGAACCAGATTTAGCCATGTTTGAGCTAAAAACCCCGGCCCCTTTAGGGAAGGAGGGCTTTTAGAAAGCCTAATTTGTTTGGGAACTCTTCCTAAAATAACACCGTTCAGAAGACAGACAAGAGCCCAGTTGTGAAAACACAGAGGAGTTTAGCATGAGTGCCCGCCTGTGCCCCACCAGCTCGGCACGTGCTGGCTGTGGCGGCCAGGCTCCAGGGGAGGGGGGTGGGCAGTGACATGAATGAGGCCTTCATTCAGGAGCCAGACTGCCCCGGGGCTTCTCTGAAGGATCCGGGGACACAGAAACGGGCTCTGGGGGCTGTGCACGGGGCGCCAATGGGCCACGTGGATCCTGCCTATCATCCTTTTTAATGGGCTGTTCCTGTTTTAACAACTCTTGGTTTTCACTTGGTGCTTCTGTGTTTCTAAGACAGGAGGCTGCCTCCTGCCCCTCATGCACCCTGGGGTCTGGGAGGGGAAGCGAGCTGCCATGGGGAGAAGTCTCAATTACTACAGAGCATGGCTGCCTGCCCAGAGCTCTTGGGGGCACCGTTGGCTCGAAGCTGTCGATTCATGGGGGCTGTCTCCGCCCTGGGGCAAGGGTGAAAAAAACGGGGAAGCCGTGTCTCTGCTGCCCTTCCTGGAAGGACGCTGTGTTCAGATGTTTGGGTCACGTTACCTCTGTAAAAAGGACTCAGAGTCCAGAAAGGGCAGGGTGATTTCCAAGGGTGATTGAACCCTGGGTACCAGTAGAGCCTTCCCCCAAATCTGTTACCTGTGACCCCCTTATGCCACCTCCATCCATGGGATGGTGGCAGGGTAAAGTTCACCTGCAGCTGCAAATGCCACCGTGCTTCTAATTGCTTCCAGAGGACTGGTGGCAAATGCAGAAGCTGCTCGGGAATCAGGCCTGTTGCCAAGCACTCAGTCATCAGCTTTAAGCCCCCCGACCAGCTCCCCCCACTCCCAAATTCATCAAGCTGGAAAACTAAAACTCTGTTCCTAAGCCTGACCGCATAGCCTAGCCCCATTGAGCCGAGGTCCTGTGGTCCTTATAGAGGACTATGAACACATTTCAGTGTTGCTGTTACTGTTCAGCTGCTCAGTCATGTCCGACTCTTTGCGACCCCAAGGACTGCAGCGGGCCAAGCTTCCCTATCCTTCACTGTCTCCTGGAGTTTGCTCAAACTCATGTCCATTGAACTGGTGATTCCATCCACCCATCTCATTCTCTGTCACCTCCTTCTCCTCCTGTTTTTAATCTTTTCCAGCATCAGGGTCCTTTCCAATGAGCTGGCTCTTCGCATCAGGCGGCCAAAGTATTGGAGCTTCCGCTTCAGCATCAGTCCTTCCAATGAATATTCAGGGTTGATTTCCTTTAGGATTGACTGGTTTGATCTCCTTGTTCTCCAAGGAACTCTCAAGAGTCTTCTCCAGCACCGTAATTTAAAAGAATCAATTCTTCAGTGCTCAGGCCTTCTTTATGGTCCAACTCTCACATCCATACTTGACTACTGGAAAAACCATAGCTTTGACCATGGACCATTGTTGGCAAAGTGATGTTTCTGCTTTTTAATATGCTGTCTAGGTTGGTCATAGCTTTTCTTCTGCGAATGAAAGCCGTCAGACATTAGTAAGTGACCATGGCCACCATGTCATGGTCATTCATGGCCCAGGAGACAGTGACATTATTTCACAGGGAAAACCAGGACTCCAGCGAGGAGGAGAAACGGGTCTCTGGGCTTCATCCATGGTTGGCAGGAGTTTCCGACACATCCAGGAGTCAGGAGAGACTCATTAAACAGGATGATTCTAGATGCCTCTTGGCCTAGAAATGGATCTGATTTGCCGCCTCCCCCAGGGAACCCTCTTTCTACTTCAAGGGGGAGTGTAGCCAGCAGGGGTTAGAGGGAAAGGGCATCTCCAGGGCTTGACCCAGGGCTCCATGAACTGGGGCATCTGGGCCCCACGGAGACTGGAGGTGTCTGGGGCCTGATGCTGTACCCTCCCTGCTGCCCAGAGCCAAGGGGCAGGGATTGGGGTGGGGGAGGCGAGCCGGGGAGAGAGTGAGGAGAAAGCAGCCTCTGCTGGGACACCCGTGCCAGGAACCATCAGCGCCTCTGGGCTTCCAGGCCCCCCTGTAATTCAGGGGAATGGCTTTCTGCAAGTGCTGATTCTCAGTTCTTGCGTTCATGTGGAACCTGGAAATTAATTAGCTCAGACATGAGCTCGGCAGCATAAAAAGGATCCTTGTTAGTATAACTTTGCCCTTTGGCTGGCAGGCGGCTGGCTGCTGGAAGTCAGATTGTGGGGCTGCGCCTGGGCGGGCAGTGACGACGAAAAGGCCATGGCGGGGCCCAAAGCCTCCACCAGCTGAGGCTCACCTCCCAGCCAGACAGGATGTTCCAAAGGCAGTCTCCATCTGGGGCTGTCCCTAAGTTTGGGCCTAACAGGGACTCGGGGACCAGCACAGCAGGCTTCCAGGGGCCTCAGGCAATGCGCTAAGAAACCCTCCAGCGAGACCTCCTTTGGACTGGGGTCAGGGAGGGCCTATATAAGGTGACTTCTGTTGTTGCTCAGTTGCCAAGTCATATCTGACTCTGCAACGGCATGGACTGCAGCACACCAGGACTCCTCGTCCCTCACTATCTCCCAGAGTTTACCTGAGTTAATGTCCATTGAATCGGTGATGCTATCCAACCTCATCCTCAGTCACCCTCTTCTCCTGCCTTCAATCTTTCCCAGTATCAGGGTCTTTTCCAATGAGTCGGCTCTTCACATCAGGTGGCCAAAATACTGGCGCTTCAGCAACAGTCCTTCCAATGAATATTCAGGGTTGATTTCCTTTAGGATTGACTGGTTTGATCTCTTTGCTGTCCAAGGGATGCTGACAATTAAGCAGGAACCCAAAGTAGGAGTCAGAGCTAGCCAGGCAAAGGGCAGAGGGAACAGCAATCCAGGCAGGGGAACAGCCCTTGCAAACACCCTGAGTCAGAAAAAAGCTTGGCAAAAAACCAGGGTGGCTAGAACACAGGAATGTGGGGGTTGGGGCAGAGCCTCAGAGGTGGCAAGGACCAGTCTAACCAGGGCCCTGGAGGCCTGCTCGGGTGTTTGGTCTTCTCTCTAACTTCACTCAAAAAGCACTGGGATTCTGCAGGGGTTGGGCAAGGGAAAAGAGGCCCAGGCATCTTCCCTAAAGACCCTCTCCTCCAGCACCCTCTCCAAAGAAGGAGATTTAGCTCATCCCGGCCCCTCCCCCTCCATCAGTGCCGCATCTGGCTCCATCACCATCATCATTGTGGGTAATTGCTAGGTGGGCTGGGCGTACGCTTTCTCTTCTGCTGAGCCAGCGAGCAAGCGATAATCACAGCTTTTCACTATCCTCCCCCCGCCCCAGCACCCCGGCCCCACCTCCTCTCAAATCCTTTATTTGGCAGAGCCCAGAGGAGACTGAGCAAAATGGCTCAGGGATTAAGAACAGGGAGGGCCCCAGGGAGACCACTGATGGTGGGTCAGAGGCCAGGCCAGTCTTCCCAATAATAATAGTGATGATACCAAGAAGCAGCAGTATTTTCTGAGCCCTCCCTATGCTTGCTGTGTGCTCAGTCGTGAAGTCGTGTCTGACTCTTTGCAACCCCACGGACTGTCCGACCCCTCCCAGACCCCGCCAGGGGTCTCTGTCCATGGGATTGTCCAGGCAAGAATACTGGAGTGGGTTGCCCGTTTTCCTCTCCAGAGCCTTCACTACACTCAGGCCCAATTGAGTGAATTTCCTCATTCGTTCTGTACTTCAAACCTGATGGGATGGAGCCACTGTCACCCCATCTTACAGAGAAGAAAAGGGAGATGCGGAAGGGTGGAGGACCTTTCCCAGGCCACACTGTCTGGCAGCACTCCCCACTTCCTCAACCACTGCCTTGTTTTGCTGGCCTACACCAGCCCGGACCACCATTCCCCCGCAACTCAGCAAGGAACGCCCCCCATTCCCTACCCCACCCACCCCGACCCACCCGGACCCACCAGGACCCACCAGGACCCACCAGGCTCTACTTGCGCAGGTAGGAGCTAAGCCCCGCCCATGGTCCCAGCTGATTGGCCTAGGACAGAAACTTGCCTGAGGGCAGCCAATCTGCAAGGCAGGGCGGGGCTTGCAGAGATAGGCAGGACCAATCAGATTCCATCTCTCGGGCCTGATGGAGAGAAGCAGAGAGGGAGTCTGGCCCAGACCGTGCCCAGAGGATGAATAGTGCAGGTCCAAGGTGTAGGGGAAGGAAGCCAGAACCTCCAGGCAGAAGGGAGGAGAGCAGGAGCCTGGCCCACTCCCAACCTGGCCGGCCTGTTCAGCTGAGAACGAGGACGCGGGGAGTGACCTCAGGGACAGGGATCACACCCTGACACCCCCCCCCGCCCCAAGAAGCCTGGGGCCTCAGACATCCTGCTGCTGCCGCGCCGGTCTCCACCCCTAGCCCACAGATGCCGCTGGATGCGCAGAGCACCCAGCCCTCCGTGAGCCCTGGTGTGGCTCCCTATTGGCTTTGCTCCAGGGTGGCAGCTGAATGCAACTCCTCCCCTGATGTCCCCAGGACGTGCTCCACCCACCTCTCCTCCTGGGCTCCAGGATCTGTCCCTACACCTCAAAGAGCTGCACCAAGGCCCTTGTGACAGCCAGGTGAAGGAGGAGCTGTTGTCCTTACTTTAAGGGACAATGAGGGCTCACTCACCCAAGGAGGAGTGAGGCTGAAATGAAGGATGTTAGGAGCGGGCAGGCAGGAGTTAATGAACAAACGACTTTGAAGAACCCAAACTAAGGCTCAGAGCCCATCCTAACACTGTCTTTCCTCTGAGATCTCCCTGACTCACGGCCCGGCCCCCCTGCCCTTCCCTGCCCCACCTGCCACCAGCCTGCATTGCATTAGAGGGGCTGGGAGTTCTGTTTGAAGGCTTCTCATGCATTTTAAACTTTTGCCTTCACACTGATCAAGAAAAACCAAACCAGGAAGACTGATGTGCTGCTGACAGAATAAATGATCGCCTGCCTTCTAGGGCTGGCGAGGAGGGAGCCAGGGATTGATTACGTGCTGCTGGGGGGTCCTTGGAGCCGCTGCCCTGCGTCTGTATTGACAGCAGGTTGGCAGGAGCACCGTGAGGCTGCAAGGCCGCCGTCCAGGTGGGGGGAAATGTTCGATTTCAGGTCGGCTTATGTTGCTTTTTGGCCAAAGGCCTTTTCAAGATCGCAGGAGTAGAGACCTTCCAGGAGGGCCAGAGATGGGGGCGATTTCTTTCAGGAGTTACTTAAATGAGAGGAATCCTTAGTCGATGTGTCTTGGGGTCAGTGTAACCCATGGGGTTGACCTGGACAGCAACTTCGGTCAGCAGGAAGGCTGACCGGGGATCTGGGGCCTGGCCCTTGCTCGTGGGGCCTGTGAGCACCTCCCCACCTCCGCCTTCCCTGATCTGGCCCAACCCAGGTCTCACAGAGGCTGTGCCTGTGGGTCACCCCTTTCCCTGAGCCCGCGTGTGTCAGGTACATCAGATGACATGGGCAGGGGTGGGGTGGGGTGGGGTGGGGTGAGGAGGTGGAGGTGGAGCTGCAACTCACACCACCCCTCCCGGGAAAAGGAAGACCCCAAATGGAGACCCCAAACTCTTCTGAATTATGGAGAACAAGGCAGTTGATTTTCTCCTGGGCCCGCCGCCCTGCGCCCTGTGCCTCTCTCTGTCCGAGCTCAGTTTCCCTGGGCGCTCGGTATCTGCGTGGCCGGTACAGCCTCCCTGACGGGACTGGGAAACCCCGCGGCCCAATCCTGGTTCCTCCTTTCCCAATATCCCTGTGCTCACTCCCCTGAACGTCCACATCAGCTGAAGCAGTCAGATTCGACCCCCCGCACGTCCCAGGAAGCCTCTCCTTGTCCATGCCTTGGCTCCAGCCATAGCTGGCCCCCACTGATGTGCCGCTGCTCCTGAGGCTTGGCCTCTTCTGACCTAACCTGTCTTTCAAGGCCTCTTTTGGTCATCTCCTCCTGAAGGCTGGCCTCCATCCAGTTTTAGGGGAATGGCTCCATGCTGGCCCTCTGGCAACCCCGTTCACATCCACAGAGGCCACGCATGCAAAGCCTGACCACAGCTGGGCTAAGTGCCAGCAGGACACTCGGTGTTCTGCCTGGAGCAGGTCTGGGGGCTTGTGAGGAAGCTGCTAAGAGGCTGTTTCCCATCCCCCTTCCCATCTATCAGGGAGGTCAGGGCGGAGACGGTTTTGTCCCCTTTCCCCATGCAAGTCACCATTGCTGTCTGCCATGATGAGTCCGACTCAGAGGAGGAGCTGCAGGAAGACACCCAGCCCTGAGACCTTCAGTGCCAGGAGGGAAGGGCAGAGACCAACTGACACATCAGAGAGGCGGCCCGGAGGCCAGGGTGGCCTCGGCGGTCAGGGTGTTAAGGGTCTGCTCCCTACCCTGACTCTCCGGAGGGTGCTGCATGCCCCTCATCCAGATGGGTCTGTCTCTGCTGCAACAGACCCGCCTCACATGGGCCCCGGGGACAGCCCTGGGGGATGGCCATGCCAGGTCACTTTGCGTTTCCACTGGATGTACGAAGACTTGATTGTCTCTGGCCAGCGCCCCACTAGTGGTGGGGACTCGGTTTCACTTGTCCTTCCCTTGATGATTCTTTGAGCCTCGTTTGTACTTTTGAGGGAGCTTTCCAGGAAGATCCCTTGGAGAAGGGAATGGAAGCCCACTCCAGTATTCTTGGCTGGAAAACCCCATGGACAGGGATCCGGACAGGCTATGTACAGACAATGGGGTCGCAAAGAGTCAGACATGACTGAGCACGCACGCGCAATGGGGTATAAAGCCTTTGGCTCCGCCCCTGAGGGTACTGCGGCAAGCCATCCAAAGTCTCCTTGGTGGCAGGGGTCCACCCTGCGTGTTGCACTCATTGCCCCTTTTCTTGGTGTTCCCCTGCAGCAGTCACGGGGAGCTGACGCCATCGGCTACTCTTGTTTTTGCTCTCTATGGAAGGAATAAGTTGTTCCTTTGCCAGTTGAATCTCTTAACTTCTCTGGTTGAAAGGTCCTGAGGTGTCAGAATCTGGGATCCCAGAACACAGAGCCTGTGACTACCACTAAGTTTATGACACGTGACCACCAGGGGCCCCAGTGACAGAATCATGATGAACCGAGAAACTCCGAGGCTGGCATGGGGATGGTGGTGACAGGCATATGGTTGGCCCTTTATAATATAATGGGTCCTTTATTAGATAAGGCCCTGCTGTGCAGTGCTAGGGGGATGGGTCCCACTATTATTTACATTTTTCTAATAGGGTCACTGAGGCACAGGGGGGTTGATCACTTACCCAGGCTCACACAGCAGTCAGTGAGTGATGGAGATGGGAATTAAATCCAGGAAGTCTGGCTTCTGAACCTGCATCTTTGACTTACATATGGATCATCATCTCCCCCCACTTTGGCCGATTCCGAATTCCTTTTTCCTAGAGCCTGAGTGCGCAACTCCTGTGTTTTAGTCTGCTTCGGCTGCTGTAACAGTCACCGTCGACTGGGTGGTGAAACAGCAGCTCTGCCGGGAGCGGGTGGTGCCCTCATAGTTCCTGGAAGCCTTGCTCCCATGGCTTCGGTGAGAGCCCCCCTGGCACGTCAAAACCAAGGTGGTGGCCTTGAGGGTCTCTGACTCACCTTAGGCACTGTTATCCTCTTTTCTTTTCTCCCATGCCTGGTTTATTGAGAAATAATTGACATACATCACTGTATACATTTAAGGTGTACAGTATGATGGCTTGACATATGAAATGATTACCACACTAGATTTAGTTAATATCTGATACAGATATAATAAAAAGAAAAAAACGTTTTCTCCTTGTGATGAGAACTCTCGGGACTGATTCTCTCAACAACATTCCTGTATATCTTTGTTGTTGCTTAGTCGATAAGTTCTGTCTGACTCTTTTGTGACCCCGTGGACTGTAGCCCGCCAGGCTCCTCTGTCCATGGGATGTCCCAGCAAGAATACTGGAGTGGGTTGCCATTTCCTTCTCCAGGGGAATCTTCCTGGCCCAGAGGTCGAACCCACGTCTCCTGCATTGGCAGGCAGGTTCTTTACACCGAGCCACCTGGGAAGCCCCCTGTGTAACATACAGCAGTGCTCGCCAGGGGCAGTGTGCCGTACATTACGTCCCTAGGACTTATTTATCTTGTCCCTGGGGGTTGATGCCTCCTCTAGTTCTCCCTCCTCTCTTCTCGAATCACAGTGCCCGTCTGCAGCTGAGCGGCTTTATCATCCTGTCCTTTAGAACTTAAGGAGTCTACAGCTTCCCTTTGCTCCATCCCATCTCCAGTCTCTTTGGTGCAAACTGGGCTGGTTGGTGAGGTGCGGGGTTCACAGCTTCATTAAGGGCTGGTCAGCTGCACTCTCAGGACTCTCCCCAACACGCTTCCTCGTTTTGTGCAATATGGAGTAGACAGAGAATTTTCTAGATGCTTAAATGCTGGCTTCTTTTTGCTGAATAATTCCTCCTTCAATTTACTTCTCTGTCCTTGAATTTTACTAGAAGCAGTCAGGAGGAACCACTCTGCTTAGAAATCTCAGGTCAATGCCCAGTTTCATCCCCTGCAAGTCCTGCCTTCCATGAAACACTAGAACATGGACATAATTCAGCTGAGTCTTTTGCCGGCGTATTGCAGGATCACCATTTCTTCACTGTCCAGTCACGTGCTCCCCGTCTCCATCTGAGACCTCCTCAACGTCCCCCCTTTTCCTTCGCGCTTCTCCCAACGTTCAGTTCACGATTATCTGTGTTTTCCAGGAAGATGATGGAAGTTTTCTCAACAGCTCTCTTTTCTTTCTGAGGTCTTAACAGAATCACCGTTTGCTTTGTCTGCTCACAATAGCATCACGATATCATCTCTTTCTAGCAGGCATCTTGAAATTCTTCCCACTACCTGGTTCCAAAGCTGCTTCTGTGTTTTGAAGTGTGTGTTACAGCAGCACCTGACCTCTCAGCACAAATTTTTGTCCTAGTCAGCTCGGGCTGCTAGGACTGGGTGACTTCCGCAACAAATAAACACATTCTCGTGATGATGGGGGCTGAGGAGGCCAGGACCCGCGTGCTGTTGACGTGCTCCCTGGTGGAGCCTGTCTTGCGGGTGTCTGCCTTCTTTCCATACCTCACTGGTGCTGGAGATGGCGTGTGGGGGCAGGGCGGGGAGAGAGCTTGCATGGCCTCTTTTTATAAATGCACTGATCTCATCTTGGGACCTCTGTCCTCATAACCTTGTAGAAACCTAAGTGAAAGTGTTAGTTGCCCGGTAGTGTCTGATTCTTTGCAACCCTGTGGACTGTCCATGGAGTTCTCCAGGCAGGAATACTAGAGTGGGTTGCCATCCCCTTCTCCAGGGGATCTTCCTGACCCAGGGATAGAACCCAGGTCTCCTGCACTGCAGGCAGATTCTTTACCATCTGAGCCACCAGGGAGCCACGTCTCATAGAAACCTAATCACCTCCCAAAGATCCCTGCCTCCAAATACCATCACACGGAGGCATTAGGGCTTCAACACAGTTTTGGGGAAAACAAGCATTCAGCCCATAGCAGTCCTACAGTCAATGCTTAGCCCTGTCTTACTTTGCATTTTGGATGATTTGGCCTCCAGGTTACCCTGCAATAAATATTTGTCACCTCACTGTAGGAATGAGGTGTGGAGGCTTAGAGAGGCTGGCCAGCCTGCCCAGAGTCACACAGCAGCTGAGCAGAGAGCACACAAGCCAAGTCTGAGGCCTGCTGCCTCTTGTCTCCCAGGATGCCCCTGGAGTTTTCTGACTGTGCTCCCTAAAGGGGAGGAGTTGTGGAGAAGAGGTGGTGTGGCCAGCTGTCAGTACTTTCCGGCCACAGAGGACGTGCCTGAAATATCCCCGGACCCTTCAGAATCAAGGCTCTAGTGAGGCATGAAGGGAACGCTTGCGCCCTCCTACTTGGAAGAAAGAGAAAGGTAAAGGTGATCGCAGGTAACGTGATCGCTACAGGTAATGCAGTGACAGTCAGCCAAGAAGGGCCCAGCCCTGGTCGGAGGCTCCGGACCACACAGTGGAAAAGAGCCCCGGGACCCTCTCCCCTACTCCACCTCTCACTGGCCCCGCTGACCTGAAGGATCGCCTCAGATACAGACCCCAGTCATCGGAGGCCCTTGGCCCCTGGCACCCTCCACTCTCTGGTCCCCCCAGAATGTTCAGACGCAGAATCTGGTGTTGAGCACTTGGGCCTGTTTTACTGTAACAGTGCAGGATGCAATTACACACGCTTTCAGGTGGCTTTTCTGAGCATGCCTTTGGTGCTAGCGTCTTCTGTAGGGCAGGTGACTGAAACCTCCCAATGACCCCGATCCTTGTTTCACGGCTGAGTAAACAGGGACCAGAGAGGGTACGCAGCTTACCCAAGGCTTCCCAGCTAGGAAGTAGTAGTCTAGACCCCAGTCCAGGGCACCCTGACTCTGGGGCCCAGGTTCCTGGCCTCCATGTCCATCTTCCTCCCATCCTACATGTCTGACAGGCTGCAGATGGCTTACTTCTCAGACAGTGAGGGCAGATGATGCTTGGACTTTAGACTAGACAGCTCAGTGGTTGAGCGGTACTCTGGAGCCGGTTTCCCCTGGGGACAGCACTCTGATCCTCCCCACCTGCCCGGGACTGCTCCTCATTAGACAGCCCCTGCAGCTGGACTCAGCCACGTCAAAGTCTTGCTGGAAGAGCCCACCTGGGCTCTCAGGCTGACTCTTGCCTAGGGCTGGCCTCTTAGCTGCCGGGCTTCTGCTCTGAACCCAGCAAAGGTGTTGGGAAGCCAGTGCTCGGGAGCGAAGATCACAGGCGGACAAGTGAGTTGGCTGCCGGCCACAGACACCTCAGGAGCCCCCCGTGAACTACTGGTACACTTCCTCCCACCCCGCTGCCCACTCCAGCCTGTAGCGAGAGGTCGAGTCTTAACCTGCCAGAGCCCCCAGCAGCGGGAGAGAAGGCTGACCCAGGCTTCCTCTACCAGGGGTACTGGCTGCCCTTTGCTTTCTGGGAGCCTTTGAGGTCCACCAGCCTGGAGTAGCAGGAGCGGCAAGTGCTGGGGTCCAAAGAACAATGAATGGGGAGCGGAAAGTGAAAGAATTAGTTGCTCAGTCGTGTCTGACTCTTTGCGACCTCATGGACTGTAGCCTGCCAGGCTCCTCTGTCCATGGGAATTCTCCAGGCGAGAATCCTGGAGTGGGCTGCCATGCCCTCTTCCAGGGGATCTTCCCGACCCAGGGATTGAACTTGGGTCTCCTGCATGTCAAGCGGACTCATTTACCATCTGAGCCCCAGGAAAGCCCTCTCCAGCACAGGGAGAGGGTACTGTGCTGAGAAAGCTCTGTGACCTTCCCCTGTGAACCAAGAAGCTCCCCACCCTGCTTCTACCTCCACAGCCGAGTGCTTGGGTTCGGCAGGAGCGCGGTTTGTAAACTTGGGGTGTGTCCTTGCCTCCTTGCTGGCTGAGGGTCAGCAAGGGAGAGAGACACCTCCAAAACCAGGAGCGTTTTGGTTTATAAAATGACTCACTTACATCTCGCAGGTGTCGGAGAATGCCTGTCTCCTTGTTTCCACGCGGTCAGTTTGGACTCCTGTTCTGAACGTTTGATTGTGAGGACTTTACCAAGGGCCAGGCTGGGGTCAACGGATCTCCCTGGGAAGAAGCAGGAAAGGGGCAAGGCAGCGCTGGTGACCTTGACCTCTCAATGCCCATGGTTAGGTAAATAGAGAGGCTCTCCCTGTATCTCTACAGGGGTTCAAACTGTCCACTCCCAGGCCCCCAAACAAACCCTCTGACAGAGCAGCTGGGGTGGGCAGGGCGGTCTGTTAGAGACCTGCTTTTGTGTCATGTATGGGCAGAGTGGCCAGGTCTCTGCTGCAGCAGGGATGTTCGGGCATCAGCCAGGTGCAGGCCCGTCCATGCTGCCATTGGTTGCCCTTTGGTAGAGCAGAGACTCTGGGGTTGTGGGCCCCGCCCAAGCACACAGAAACCTTGGCCCCAGCAATGAGGTGTCTGTGGTGGAGCCTACCTTCATGGGCCTCTTTGTCGCAGGGTGAGAGGGGCTGTTTGGGGAAGGGTCAGCAGTCCTTTGTTCCGGAGAGCGGGCTCCTTGTTCTGCGGGCGCCTGAGTGACAGGGCCTATACTTTGCAGATGACCATGATGAAGGGCCGTAGCCGGCCTCTTGGCTTCTGGAGGTGCAGATGATTCAGCCCGGGCCGTGAGCACCCTCCCGCGAAATCAGCCCCTCATCGTCTCTGTCCCCGCCTCCGCGCCCAGAGACCCCCACCCCTGCCGCGGCCCCTGAGCTGTTGCTCTGTCCCTGGCAGGACCGGAATGTGACCAGCCCATCACTGTGCAGGGGGAAACCGAGGCCAGGAGTGGGGAGGTGACTCGCCTGAAGCTGGACCAGAGGGGGCCCAGCGCCGGCTTCCCCAGTTAGCCTGTGTTCTGCGGGCTCAGGAGTCGTGGACTCAAGGATGGGGCTGCTGCCTTCAAAGAGGCCAGGGGAGTGGGGAAAGGGGCGGAGAGTTCAGCGTCTGCTGGGGGGCTTCTAGCTCTCGGGGGCTGGAGAGAAGGGGAAAGGGTTCTGCTGAGATCATCCCTGATGGAGCATGTGAAGGGACGAATGAAGGGTGAACCTCGCAATGACGACAGTAGCTGGCTCGCTGTGTGTGCCGAGCGCTGGGCGGCCCTGGGGCCACTCTCGACCCCTCTGCCTCCTCACACCCTGTGTCTGGATGACAGGCCGTCCTCCTGGGGCAGTGCTGTCTGGCAGAACTTTCCACAGCTTTCCACAAGGGCACCGTTTGGGGTCTGCAGCGTCCCTACTTGACCACTGGATAGGTGGTCAGTGTGACTGAAGAATTGACTTTGTTTTTGTTTTTTATTTTCTTGGCTGCGTGGCATGTGGGATCTTAGTTCCCCAGTCACGAATTGAACCCACGCCCCCTGCAGTAGAAGTGCGGAGTCTTAACCACTGGACGGTCAGGGATGTCCCCGTCTTTGTTGGATTTTAATTCACTTAAATAGCTACCTAGGGCTAGTGGCTGCCACCTCGGACAGCATGGTTCTAGATTACACCCAGAATCTGCGTGCCTCTTCTGCCTCCTCGACACCCACTGTGTCCCAGCCATCATCTCCCCTTCCTGCCTCTGTCCCTGAAGTCTCTTCTCCAATAAGTCTGCTCAAAACCCTGCCGTGGGGCCCCCTCCCGAGGCCCTCGCGTGTCCTGCAGCCCCTGTTCCCCTGCTGCTCCTCTGGCGTGCACACCTTGCCCCTGCACTGCGCCCTGCCCTCACCCTCACCCTTCCTGTACACACTCCTGCTCCTGCCTCAGCACCTTTGCATGGCCTGGTCCCGCTGACTTAAGGCTCTTTCCTTAGATGGCCACGTGGCTTATGGCCTTTCCTCCTTCAAGCCTCTTCCCAAACCCTACTTTCTCAGAGAAACCGTTCCTGATGATGGGTGAAGGACTGGCAACCTCCCCCACTCCCCTTTTGTGTGTAACTCAGCCGCTCAGCTGTGTCCAACTCTTGGTGACCCCGTGGACTGCAGCCCGTCAGGCTCCTCCGTCCATGGGATTTTATAGGCGAGAATCCTGGAGTGGGTAGCCATTCCCTTCTCCAGGGGATCTTCCCGACCCAGGGACCAAACCCGTGTCTTGCATCTCCCACACTGGCAGGCGGGTTCTTTACCATGGGCGCCACCTGGGAAACCCCTCTCTGTTTTCAGTACCTGTGTGTATCTCCAGAGCATTCACCACCGCCTGGCACTGTACCGTTTTCTGATTGGCTGTTTATTTGCTACCTCCCCTGAAATGTACACTCCACGGGGGCAGGTTTTTTCCCTCTGTTTGGTTCACTGGTGTATACCATGCTCCTGGGCCAGCACTTGGCACACGGGAGGTGCTCAATACATGCCCAGAGAATGGAGGAGAGATGATTTCAGTCAGTGCTCCCTGCCGCCCAACAGGGAGCTGTCCGTACCCCCAGGTCACAAGTGAGAGAGCTGAGGCGGGGCGGGGGTGGGGGCGGGGGCCAAGCTGAGTGGCATGTGGGATCTTAGTTCCCTGGCTAGGGATCAAACCCGTGCCCCTTGCATTAGGAGCTCAGAGTCTTAACTACTGGACTGCCAGGGAAGTCCCTTTTCAAGGTGAGATTTATTTTATTTTATTAAATTTATTTAAAATTTTTATTTATTTATTTTTGGCCATACTTCATGGCACGTGGGATCTTAGTTCCCAGACCAGGGACTGAACCTGTTTGGAAGTGCAGAGTCTTAACCATTGGACTGCCAGGGAAGTCCCCTGGCGGTCAACTTTAAGCCGAGGTGCATGCAACTAGGAAACCCACATACATAGCCGCCACGTCCAGCAGTGAGACGGTGTGAGTCGTTCCACCTTGGAGCCTTGGCTTCTTTGTATGGGCATCCACGGGTCACACCCTGGGTGTCCACAGACCCTGGGCCCAAAGGGAACTGACCGCAGCCCCGAGTTTGGGCGAAGTGTTGCCAGACGCGCAGGACAGGCATGTCCTCTGACTGGCAAGCTGGCCCCTGGGCTGCCGAGAGGAGGGAGGTGTGGGATGTGGCCAGTGGCAGGAGCTGGGTTCTAGCCCAGGGTGATGGGGGTTCCCAGTGGGTTCTTGTAAAGTACTTAAGCTTCTTGTCCCTGTCTTAGCCAAGTCGTCACATGACATTGTCACAAGCATCACGTTTATCCAGAGCCCATAGTTTGCATTAAGGCTCACTCTTGATGTCGTTCATTCTACGTGTTATCACTCAGTCGTGTCCGCCTCTGCGACCCCGTGGACTGTAGCACACCAGGCTCCTCTGTCCCTGGGATTCTCCAAGCAAGAATGCTGGAGTTGGGATCTTCCTAACCCAGGGATCGAACCTGGGTCTCCTGTATTGCAGGCAGATTCTTTCCTTACTGTCTGAGTCCCTGGGGAAGCCCTGCTCATTCGATGGATGTGACAGATGTGTAACGGCGTGTATCCATCAATATGGGGTCGTTCAGAGAGTTTCCACTGGCTGAGCATCCACCGCGCGCTGCCGCTCGCCCTCCCTCCCTGCTAACCTCTGGCAGCCCGTGCGTCTTCATTGTTTCCACAGTGCTGCCTTGCCCAGAATGTCGGAGGCTTAGAATCCAGCGTCTGCAGCCTTTTCAGGCTGGCATCTTTCACTTAGTAATATCCATTTTAAGTTCCTCCATGTCTTTTTATGGCTGGATAGCTCACTTCTTTCTTGCTGAGTAATACTCCATTGTCTGGATGGGTCACAGTTTATTTACCTGTTCACTAACTGAAGGACAGCTTGGTTGCTTCCCACTTTTGGCAATTTTGAATAACCTTCCATAAGAACCTAAGTGCACGTCTGTGTGTGGATGCAAGTTTTCCACTCATTTGGGTAAATACGGAGGAGGGTGATCTCGGATCATACGGCCATTTTGCATTCTTGCCAGCGATGAACGAGAGTTCCCATCCCTTCACGTCCTTACCAGCATTCGATGTTGTCAGTGTTGCAGGCTCGGGCCATTCTAACAGGGATGACGCACTCAGCTCACACGCGAGGAAAGCAATGCTCAAAATTCTCCCAGCCAGGCTTCAGCAATATGTGAACTGTGAACTTCCAGATGTTCAAGCTGGTTTTAGAAAAGGCAGAGGCACCAGAAATAAAATTGCCAATATCTGCAGGATCATCGAAAAAGCGATTTCCAGAGGAACATCTACTTCTGTTTTATTGACTGTGCCAAAGCCTTTGACTGTGTGGATCACAATGAACTGTGGAAAATTCTTCAAGACATGAGACTACCAGACCACCTGACCTGCCTCTTGAGAAATCTGTATGCAGGTCAGGAAGCAACAGTTAGAACTGGACATGGAACAACAGACTGGTTCCAAATAGGAAAAGGAGTATGTCAAGGCTGTATATTGTCACGCTGCTTATTTAACTTATATGCAGAGTACATCATGAGAAAAGCTGGGCTGGATGAAGCACGAGCTGGAATCAAGATTGCTGGGAGAAATATCAGTAACCTCAGATATGCAGATGATACCACCCTTATGGCAGAAAGTGAAGAAGAACTAAACAGCCTCTTGATGAAAGTGAAAGAGGAGAGTGAAAAAGTTGGCTTAAAGCTCAACATTCAGAAAACAAATATCATGGCATCTGGTCCCATCACTTCATGGCAAATAGATGGAAAAACAGTGGAAACAGTGGCTGACTTTATTTTTTTGGGCTTCAGAATCACTGAAGATGGTGAGTGCAGCCATGAAATTAAAAGACGCTTACTCCTTGGAAGAAAGTTATGACTAACCTACACAGCATATTAAAAAGCAGATACATTACTTTGCCAGCAAAGGTCTGTCTAGTCACTAAGGGTATGGTTTTTCCAGTAGTCATGTATGGATGTGAGAGTCGGACTGTGAAGAAAGCTGAGCACTGAAGAATTGATGCTTTTGAACTGTGGTGTTGGAGAAGACTCTTGAGAGTCCCTTGGACTGCAAGGAGATCCAACGAGTCCATCTTAAAGGAGATCAGTCCTGAGTGCTCATTGGAAGGACTGATGTTGAAGCTGAAACTCCAATATTTTGGCCACATCATGTGAAGAACTGACTCATTGGAAAAGGCCCTGATGCTGGGAAAGATTGAAGGTGGGAGGAGAAGGGGACGACAGAGGATGAGATGGTTGGATTGTATCACTGACTCAATGGACATGAGATTGGGTAAACTCCGGGAGTTGGTGATGGACAGGGAGACCTGGTGTGCTGTGGTTCATGGGGTCACAAAGAGTCGGACACGACTGAGCAACTGAACTCAACTGAACTGAAAAGCGTTGAAGTGGTATATCACCAGCAGCTTCCCCGGTGGCTCAGTAGTAAAGAATCTGCTTTCCAGGGCCGGAGACATAGGTGACATGGGTTTGATCCCTGGGTCCAGAAGATCCCCTGGAGGAGGAAATGGCAACCCACTCCAGTATTCTTGCCTGGAAAATTCCATGGACAGAGGAGCCTGGTGGGTGACAGTCCATGGGGTTGCAAAGAGTCAGACCCAACTTAGCAACTGAGCACACACAGTATCTCACTATTGCTTTAATTAGAATTTCCCTGATGGCATATGATGTGGACCATCTTTTCATATGTTTACTTGCCATGAGTATATCTTCTTTGCTGAAGTGTCTGTTAAGGTCTTGGGCCTATTTTTTAATCCAATCATTTACTTTCTTGTCATTGAATTTTGAGAGTTCTTTTTATATTTTGGATAAACTGTTTTCAGACTTGTCTTTTGCAAATATTTTCTCCTGGTCTGTGGCTTGTCCTTTCATTCTCTTAACAGTGTCTTTCACAGGGAAGAACTTTTAAATTTTAATAACGTCCAGTTTATCAGGTATTTTTTTTTCTTTCATGGACCTTGCCTTTGATGTCTAAAAAGTCATCACCTAGCCCAGGGTCGTCCAGATGTTCTCCCATGTTAGCTTCTAGGAGTTTTACGTTTTGTGTTTTACATTTAGGTCTGTGATCCATTTGGAATTAGTCTTTGTGAAGGTGTAGACTCTGTGTCTAGATTCATTTTTTTGCATGTGGAGGTCCAGTTGTTCCAGCACCATTTGTTGAAGAGACAATCTTTGTCTGATTGTAAAAGGTCAGCTGACTATTTACATAAAGGGTCTGTTTCTGGGCCCTCTATTTTGTCTCACTGATCTATTTGGGCTTCCCTGGTGGCTCAGCTGGTAAAGAATGTGCCTGCAATGTGGGAGACACAATTCCTGGGTTGGGAAGATCTCCTGGAGAAGGGAAAGGCTACCCACTCCAGTATTCTATCCTGGAGAATTCCATGGACTGTATAGTCCAGGGGGTTGCAAAGAGTCGGATACAGCTGAGCAACTTTCACGTTCTTTCCCTTTCACCAGTAACACAGTGTTGAATACTATAGATTTTTAGTACGTCTTGACTTTGGGAAATGCCAGTTCTCTGTGTTCTGCTTGAATGTTGCATTGGCTGCTCTGAGTCTTTCCCCTCTCCATATCATATCAACTTTAGGTAGTTGTTTGTCTGCTTGCTTATTGGCTGTGCCGTGGGACTTGCAGGATCTTAGTTCCCTGACCAGAGATGGAACCCAGGGCCATGGGTCCTAACGACTGGGCCACCAGGGAACTCCCGTAAACTTCATTTCTAATTTATGAGTTTGCCTCTTAAAGAAATTACGGCCGCCAGGCTTTCTCTAGTTGTGCTAAGCAGGGACTGCTCTTCCTTGTGGCGGGCGGGCTCCTCATTGCGGTGGCTTCTCTTGTGAAGCACAAGCTCTAGGTGTGCAGGCATCAGTGACTGTCACACAGGCCCCGTAGCTGTGGCTTGGGAGCCCTAGAGATGAGGCTCAGTAACCACGGTGCACGGGCTTCGTTGCCCTGCAGCCCGTGGGATCGTCCAGGAGCAGAGATTGAACCTGTGTCCCCTGAACTGGCAGGTGGCTTCTTCACCACCATACCGCCAGAGAAGTCCTCCCATAAACGTTAGAATCACTTTGTTGATGTTCACAGAATGACCACCTGGGGTGTCAACTTTTGGGGGCTGCATTTGATCTATAGATCAAGTTGGGAAGAACTGACATCTTGACAATATTGAGTTTTTTTACCCACGACTACAAAATATCTTTCCTTTTATTTAGAATCTTAAAAAGTGTCTTTCATCAGGGTCTCCTCATGTAAGTCTTCAGTTCAGTTCAGTTCAGTCGCTCAGTCGTGTCCGACTCTTTGCGACCCCATGAATCACAGCTCGTCAGGTCTCCCTGTCCATCACCAACTCCCAGAGTTCACTCAAACTCATGTCCATCGAGTCGGTGATGCCATCCAGCCATCTCATTCTCTGTCGTCCCCGTCTCCTCCTGCCCCCAATCCCTCCCACCATCAGAGTCTTTTCCAGTGAGTCAACTCATCGCATGAGGTGGCCAAAGTATTGGAGTTTCAGTTTCAGCATCAGTCCTTCCAATGAACACCCAGGATTGATCTCCTCTAGAATAGACTGGTTGGATCTTCTGGCAGTCCAAGGGACTCTCAAGAGTCTTCTCCAGCACCTCAGTTCAAAAGCATCAATTCTTCGGTGATCAGCTTTCTTCACAGTCCAACTCTCACATCCGTACATGACCAGGGAAAAACCATAGCCTTGACTAGACGGACCTTGGTTGGCAGAGTAAGCCTTAGGCATCTCTTGTTGGGTTCACACCTAACTGCTTCATTTTGGGAATGCTAATATAAATGGTTTTGTACTTCCTGTCTCAAATTCCACTTGTTCACTACTGGGATGGAAGAAACCAGTAGATTTTCGTGCACAAGCACACCTCACTTCATGGTTCTTTTATCTGCGGTGGTCACAGGGAATGCATGGTCTTGTTTCTGAGTTGAAGGCAAGAGGCCGTCTGGGTCAGTTGAGCCCATCGGCACCATTTTTCTCACTGTCTCGGTGTCTCTGTGGCACGTGTGCTTATTCCTAACATATTTTGAATTTTTTCGTTCTTACGGTATTTGCCACGGTGATCTGTGACTGGTGATCTCTGATGTTACTACTACTCACTGAAGGCTCAGATGTTGGTTAGCATTTTTTTAGTAATACAGAATTTCTAACTTAAGGAATGCACACTGTTTTTTTTAGACATGATGCTGTTGTGCACAATAGACTACAGTACCATGAAACACAACTTTTTATATGCACAGAGAAACCAAAGAAAAATGTGTAACGTGCTTTATAATGCCCTTTTCCTTATTTTGGTGGTCTGCAACCAAACCCACAATGTCTCTGAGGAATGCCTGTGTTAATCTTGTATCTTGAAGCCTTGACATACATGATCACTTGTTCTAGTTTTCTGTTTTTGTCTTGTTTTGTTTTTGTCAATTCTTCTGGATTTTTCACTTGGACAATCATGTTGAAAAAGGCAGTTTTATTTCTTCCTTCCCAATCTGTATACCTTTTATTTCATTTTCTTGTCTTATTACATTAGCTAAAATTTCCATTACAAAGTTGAAAAGCAATGATGAGAAGGAACCTATTTGCCTTTGTCTTGATCTTAATGTGGAAAACTTCTAGTTTCTTACCTTTAGGTATAATGTTAGCTGTAGGGTTTTTAGATATTCTTTATCAGATTGAGGAGCTTCCTCTCTATTCCTAGTTTACTGAGATTTTTTAAAAAAAATCGTAGATGGATTTTGGATTTTATCAAGGAATTTTTCCGCATCTGTTAATTTAATCATGATTTTTCTTTAGCCTGTAGATGTGATGGATTACATTAATTGATTTTCAAATATTGAACCAGCCTTGCATACCTGGGATAAATTCCACTTGGTTGTCTACAATTCTTTTTATGCACTGTTGGGTGTGGCTTGCTAATATTTTTTGAGGGTTTTTGCTGCTGCTGCTGCTAAGTCACTTCAGTCGTGTCCGACTCTGTGTGACCCCGTAGACAGTAGCCCACCAGGCTCCCCTGTCCCTGGGATTCTCCAGGCAAGAACACTGGAGTGGGTTGCCATTTCCTTCTCCAATGCATGAAAGTGAAGTCGCTCAGTTGTGTCCGACTCTTAGCGACCCCATGGACTGCAGCCTACCAGGCTCCTCCATCCATAAGGTTTTCCAGGCCAGAGTACTGGAGTGGGGTGCTATTTTGCAACTATATTTATGAGAGATATTGGTCTGTAGTTTTCTTTTCTGGTAATTTCCTTGTCTGGCTTTGGTATTAGTCTCATAGAATGTATTAGGAATTATTTCCTCTGCTTCCTCTGAAAGAAATTGTAGAGAATTGGTATAATTTCTTTCTTAAATGTTTGGTAGAATTCACCAGTGAACCCATCTGGGTCTGGTGTTTTATGTTTGGAAGGTGATTAATTGTTGCTTCCCAGGTGGCACTAGTAGTAAAGAATCTGCCTGCAATTTAGGAGACCCGAGTTTGATCCCTGGGTCAGGAAGATCCCCTAGAAAAGGAAATGGCAACCCACTCCAGTATTCTTGCCTGGAAAATTCCATGGACAGGGGAGTCTGGCAGGCTATAGGCCATGGGGTCGCTAAGAGTTGGGCATGACTAGTTTAGTTCAGTTCAGTTCAGTCGCTAGCACACACAAAAATAATCTTTAATAGATGTAGTTCATCAGGCACTCTATCTATCAGATCTAGTCCCTTAAATCTATTTCTCACTTCCACTGTATAATCATAAGGGATTTGATTTAGATCATATCTGAATGGTCTAGTGGTTTTCCCTACTTTCTTCAATTTAAGTCTGAATTTGGCAATAAGGAGTTCACAATCTGAGCCACAGTCAGCTCCTGGTCTTGTTTTTGCTAACTGTATACAGCTTCTCCATCTTTGGCTGCAAAGAATATAATCAGTCTGATTTCGGTGTTGACCATCTGGTGATGTCCATGTGTAGAGTCTTCTCTTGTGTTGTTGGAAGAGGGTGTTTGCTATGACCAGTGCGTTCTCTTGGCAAAACTCTATTAGCCTTTGCCCTGCTTCATTCCGTGCTCCAAGGCCAAATTTGCCTGTTACTCCAGGTGTTTCTTCACTTTCTACTTTTGCATTCCAGTCCCCTATAATGAAAAGGACATCTTTTTTGGGTGTTAGTTCTAAAAGGTCTTGTAGGTCTTCATAGAACCATTCAACTTCAGCTTCTTCAGTGCTTCTGGTTGGGCATAGGCTTGGATTACTGTGATATTGAATTGTTTGCCTTGGAAACGAACAGACATCATTCTGTCATTTTTGAGATTGCATCCAAGTACTGCATTTCAGACTATTTTGTTGACCATGATGGCTACTCCATTTCTTCTAAGGGATTCCTGCCCACAGTAGTAGATATAATGGTCATCTGAGTTAAATTCACCCATTCCAGTCCCTTTTAATTCACTGATTCCTAGAATGTCTATGTTCACTCTTGCCATCTCCTGTTTGACCACTTCCAATTTGCCTTGATTCATGGACCTAACATTCCAGGTTCCTATGCAATATTGCTTTTTACAGCATTGGACCTTGCTTCTATCACCAGTGGCTCAGATGGTAAAGCGTCTGCCTACAATGAGGGAGACCCAGGTTCGATCCCTGGGCCAGGAATATTCCCTGGAGAAGGAAATGGCAACCCACTCCAGTATTCTTGCCTGGAGAATCCCATGAATGGAGGAGCCTGGTGGGCTACAGTCCACGGGGTCGCAAAGAGTCGGACACGACTGAGCGACTTGACTTCACTTTTGACTTCTTCACTTTCACTTCTATCACCAGTCACATCCACAACTGGGTATTGGTTTTGCTTTGGCCCCATCCCTTTATTCCTTCTAGAGTTACTTCTCCACTGATCTCCAGTAGCATACTGGGCACCTACCGACCTGGGGAGTTCCTCATTCGGTATCCTATCATTTTGCCTTTTCATACTGTTCATGGGGTTCTCAAGGCAAGTATACTGAAGTGGTTTGCCAGTCCCTTCTCCAGTGGACCACATTCTGTCAGACCTCTCCATCATGACCCACCCGTCTTGGGTGGCCCCACATGGCATGGCTTAGTTTCACTGAGTTACACAAGGCTGTGGTCCATGTGATCAGATTGACTAGTTTTCTGTGATTATGATTTCAGTGTGTCTGCCCTCTGATGCCCTCTCGCAATACCTACTGTCTTACTTGGGTTTCTCTTACCTTGGTCGTGGGGTGTCTCTTCACGGCTGCTCCAGCAAAGCGCAGCCGCTGCTCCTTACCTTGGACGAGGGGTATCTCCTCCTGACCTTGAACATGGAGTAACTCCTCTCGGCCCTCCTGTGCACGCGCAGCCGCCGTGACTTGAACCTGGTGTAGCTCCTCCCTGCCACTGCCCTGACTTTGGGCGAGGGGTAGCTCCTCTCGGCCATGCTTCCGCGCGGTCTATTGCAGCCGGCGCTGTGAAAGTGCTGCACTCAATATGCCAGCAAGTTTGGAAAACTCAGCAGTGGCCACAGGACTGGAAAAGGTAGTTTTCATTCCAATCCCAAAGGAAGGCAATGCCAAAGAATGCTCAAACTACCGCACAATTGCACTCATCTCACACGCTAGTAAAGTCATTCTCAAAATTCTCCAAGCCAGGCTTCAGCAATACGTGAACCGTGAACTTCCAGATGTTCAAGCTGGTTTTAGAAAAGGCAGAGGAACCAGAGATCAAATTGCCAACATCCGTTGGATCATGGAAAAAGCAAGAGAGTTCCAGAAAAACATCTATTTCTGCTTTATTGACTATGCCAAAGCCTTTGACTGTGTGGATCACAATGAACTGTGGAAAATTCTGAAAGAGATGGGACTACCAGACCACTTGACCTGCCTCTTGAGAAACCTGTATGCAGGTCAGGAAGCAACAGTTAGAACTGGACATGGAACAACAGACTGGTTCCAAATAGGAAAAGGAGTATGTCAAGGCTGTATATTGTCACCCTGCTTATTTAACTTATACGCAGAGTACATCATGAGGAACGCTGGGCTGGAAGAAGCACAAGCTGGAATCAAGATTTCTGGGAGAAATATCAGTAACCTCAGATATGCAGATGACACCACCCTTATGGCACAAAGTGAAGAAGAACTAAACAGCCTCTTGATGAAAGTGAAAGAGGAGAGTGAAAAGGTTGGCTTGAAGCTCAACATTCAGAAAACGAAGATCATGGCATCCAGTTCCACTTCATGGCAAATAGATGGGGAAACAGTGGAAACAGTGTCAGACTATTTTTGGGGGCTCTAAAGTTACTGCAGATGGTGATTGCAGCCATGAAATTAAAAGACACTTACTCCTTGGTAGGAAAGTTATGACCAAACCTAGATAGCATATTAAAAAGTGGAGACATTACTTTGCCAATCAGTGTCCGTCTAATCAAGGCTGTGGTTTTTCTCGTGGTCATGTATGGATGTGAGAGTTGGACTGTGAAGAAAGCTGAGCGCCGAAGAATTGATGCTTTTGAACTGTGGTGTTGGAGAAGACTCTTGAGAGTCCCTTGGACTGCAAGGAGATCCAACCAGTCCTTTCTAAAGGAGCTCAGTTCTGGGTGTTAATTGGAAGGACTTATGCTAAATTGAAACTCCAATACTTTGGTCACCTGATGCGAAGAGTTGACTCACTGGAAAAGACTCTAATGCTGAGAGGGATTGGGTGCAGGAGGAGAAAGGGATGACAGAGAATGAGATGGCTGGATGGCATCACCAACTCGATGGAGGTGAGTTTGAGTGAACTCCGGGAGTTGGTGATAGACAGGGAGGCCTGGCGTGCTGTGATTCATGGGGTCGCAAAGAGTTGGACATGACTGAGCGACTGAACTGAACTATTATACTTTTAAGATTATCTATGTATTCTTAGAGTTTTGGCAGACTGTGTCTTTTGAGGAACTGATCTCTTTCATGTAAGATATCAGATTTGTGGATACAGAGTTGTTCGTAGAACTCCGATTCATAGTTCATGGTATTTGTTTTAATGTCTGTGGGATTTATAGTGATGTTCCCACTTTCATTTTTAGTACTAGTAATTTGAGTCTTCTTTCTTAGTTAGTCTGCCTAGAGGCTTATTGATTTTATTGATCTTTTCAAAGAACCAAGTTTGATCTTTTCAACAAACCAGGTTTGTTGATTTTTCTCTGTTGAGCTCTTATTTTCAATTTTGTGGATTTCTGCTCTAATTCTTGTTATTTCTTTTCTTCTTCTTACTTTGGTTTTAAATCGGTCTTTCCCCGGTTCCTTGAGGTAGAGCAGATGACTGATTTTAGATCTTACCTCTTTTCTGATATATGCACTCAACGCTATACATGTCCCTTAAAGTGCTACTTTTGCTGTATCCTACGCATTTTGATAAGGTATGCTGTCCTTCTCATTTTGTTCCCGATAGAGTTGGCCCTTGAGCAATGCAGGGGTTAGGAGTGCTGATCTCCTCACAGCTGGAGATCTTCATGTGACTCGACAGTCGGTCCTCAGTATCAGCTGCTGCGCATCTATAGAGTCAGCCTACCGTAGATTGTATAGAACTGCAGGATGTGTTTACTGAAAAACTGCATGTTTAAGTGGACCTGTGCGGTTCAAACACATGTTGTTCAACGGTCAACTCTATTTTAAAATTTCTCTTACAATTTCTCTTTTTACCCGTGTGCGATTTAGAAGTGCGTTGCTTAATCTCCAAGTGTTTGGGGATTCTCTGGGTTTCTTTTCATTATTGATTTCTCGTTTAATTCTTTTGTGGTCTGGAGAGCAGACATTGTATGCTTTCTGTTCTTTAAAATGTGTTAAAGCGTGTTTTCTGCCCATAAGTGGTCTATCATGGTGAATGTTCTGTGTGAGCTTGGGAAGAGTATGTAATCTGCTCTTTTTGGATGAAGTAGTCTATAGGTGTCAGTTTTATCCAGTTGATTGATGGTGTTGCCGGGTTCAACGACGTCCTTACTAATTTTCTGCCTGCTGGATCTGCCCATTTCTGATAGAGGGGAGTTGGAGTCTCCTACCACGATAGGGGAGTCATCTATTCCTCTTTGAAACTCTGCTAGTTTTGCCTCATATATTGTGATACTCTGTTGTTAGGTACACACACATTAAGGATGTGTCCTTGTGGGAAATTGACTCCCTTATCACTTTGCAACACCCTTCTTCATCCCTGATAAAACTCTTTGCTTTGAAGTCTGCTCTGTCTGAAATTAATTAGCTATCCCTGCTTTCTTTTGATTAGTGTTAGCGTGGTATATTTTTTTCCATCCATTTACTTTTTTTTTTTTGGCTTTGCTATGAGGCTTGTGGGATCTTAGTTCCCTGGCTAGGGATTGCACCCCGGCCATAGGAATGAAAGTGCCCAACCCTAACCACTGGACTATCAGGAAATTCCCTACCCATCCATTTACTTACAAATGATTCCTTTCTTTATTTTTAGCTGTGCTGGGTCTTTGCTGCTGCATGGGCTTTTGCTAGAGCTGTTCTTTGTTGGGGTGTGTGGGCTTCTTATTGTGGTGGTCTCTCTTCGTTGCAGAGCATGGGCTCCAGGTGCTTGGGCTTCAGTAGCCGCTGTGGGATCTTCCTGGACCAGGGATCGAGCCCATTTGTCCTGCCTTGGCAGAACTCTTTGCCACTGAGCTACCAGGGTAGTCCCTCATCCGTGTACTCTTTTTCTGTCTTTGTTGCAGAGCTTGTGAGATCTTGTTTCCCTGACCAGGGATTGAACCCGGGGCTACAGCAGTGCAAGTGCTGAGTCCCAACCACTGGACCACCAGGAAATTCCCCATCCATCCGTTTACGCTTAATCTGCCGGCACCTTTATATGAAAGTGAGTTTTTTTTAGACAGCCTATAGCTGGCTCTTGTTTTTGATCCACTCTCCCAATTGCTGTCTTTCATTATAATTGATGAGTTTAGACTATTGACATTCAAAGTGATAAGCAATGTGGTTGGATTAATGTCTACCACATTTGTCGCTGTTTTCTATTCGTTATCATTGTTCTTTGTTATTATTTCTGTCTTCTACTTTTCCTGCCTTTTGTGTGTGTGTGTGTTTTCAGTCAGAAATAAATATCTGTTAAGCACTTGATATTTGGAAAGTTTTGTGTTAGAGTAACTACTCTCTTTTCCCCCCCAGCTATATTGAGGTATAATTGACAAAAGAAATTGTAAAAATTGTATAAATTTAAAAATGATGATTTGATGTAAGTGTATATTGTGAAATGATTACCACAATAAAGGTGGTTAACACATCCGTCACCTCACCGAGTCACCTTCTTTTCTTGTGGTGAGAACTTTCACTCCACAATACAGTACTGTTAACGTGAGTCACCAGCTGTAGATCCCCTGAACTTACTCATATTACACTTGAAAGCTTATAGCCTTGTGTCCTGTGTCTATGATTTCAACTATTTTAGATTCCACGTATAAGTGAGGTCACACAGCATTTGTCCTTTTCTGTCTGCCTTATTTCACTTAACATGACATCTCAAGGTTCATCCTTGCCGTTGCCTTTTGTGGTTTAATTGAGCATTTTAGATAATTCCAGTTCCTCTCCTTTCTTATCCTATCAGTTTTTTCTTTTTCTTTTTTAGTGGTTGACCCAGAGTTTGCAATATACATTTACAGCTAATCCAATCCATTTGCCAATAACACTGTATCAGTTCATGGGTTGTACCAATCCCTTATAATAACAAAATAATCCTAATTTCTCCCTCCTAGCCTTTGTGTCACTGCCATTCATTTTATTTTAGCTTTCAAGTTAAAAAATTTAAAAAGTCTTTACTGAATTTGTTGCAATATTGTTTCTGTTTTACGTTTTTTGGCCACAAGGCATGTGGTTCCCTGACCAGGGGTTGAACTTGCACTCCCTGCATTGGAAGGTAAAGTCCACTGGACCGCTAGGGAAGTCCCTCATTTTATTTATGCATAAATATTCATAAGCCTATATTGTGTGTGTGTGTGTCTGTGTATAAAATCAGATATATTGTCTGCATGATTATTTGGAACGACCTGTTCTCTGTTAGATAAAAGAAGAAGAAAACTGAAGCTTTTCTTTTACCTCCACTTATTTCTTCCTCTGTGTTCTTCCTTTCTTTACATTGTTCCATGTTTCTGACCCATATTATTTCCCTTCTCTTTACAGAACTACTTGGAACATTTCTTGAAAGGCAAGTCTACCAGCCACGAGTTCCCTGAGTTTTTGTTTGTCGGAGAAAGTATTTATTTCTCCTTCACTTTTGAAGGGTAATTTCACAGGGTACAGAATTCTAAATTTGTGGGTTTTTTTTTTCTCTCAGCACTTTAAACACTTCACTCCATTCTTGAAGAGTCGGAAGTAATTCTTACCTTTGCTTTTCTATAGACAATGTGCTTTCCCCCCTATGGCTTCTTTTATGATTTTTTTTTCTTTATTTCCACTTTTCTGCAGTTTGAAAATGAAATGCTTAGGTGTAATTTTGGGGGGCATTTATCCTGT
Organism: Moschus berezovskii; assembly: GCF_049115385.1. Lineage (NCBI taxonomy): Eukaryota > Metazoa > Chordata > Mammalia > Artiodactyla > Moschidae > Moschus > Moschus berezovskii. The sequence goes on along the minus strand of NC_142480.1, from coordinate 4,755,351 downwards.
TTGGTGTTCTTTGAGGTTCCTGGACCTGCGGTTTGGTGTTCGACACTGATTGGGGGAAGCGGTTTCGAATGTTTCTCCTGTTCCTGCCTCTCTTTCTTCTCCTGCTGGAGTTCCCAGTTATGCCTATGCTGCACCTTTGCAGTTGCCCTGCATTCCTCGGATATTCTGTTCTCCCCCCCCCAGCCTCTGTTCTCTTGGCTTTTCGATTTTGGAGGTTTCTATCTAGATATTCTCAAGCCCAGAGGTTTTTTTCCTCAGCCATGTCCAGTCTACTAATAAGCCACTCAAAGGCATTTCCATTCCAGTGTGTTTGATATATAGCATTTCTTTTGGGTTCTTTCTCAGGGTTTCCCTTTCTCTACTTACACCACACATCTGTTCTTGCACGCTGTCGGCTTTACTCATTAAATCCCTAGCATATCGATCATTGTTGTCTCAAAGTCCTGGTCTTATTATTCCAATCATCCTGCCATGTTGTTCAGTCTGACTGTCTGACTCTTTGCAACCCTGTGGACTGCAACAGGCCAAGCTCCCCTGTCTTTCACTAGTTCCCAGAGTTTGCTCAAATTCATGTCCACTGAATTGATGATGCCATCCTGCCCTCAATCTTTCCCAGCATCAGAGTCTTTTCAAATGACTCAGCTCTTTGAATCTGGTGGCCAAAGCATTGGAGCTTTGGCTTCAGCATCAGTCCTTCCAATGAATATTCAGGACTGATTTCCTTCAGGATTGACTGGTTTGATCTCCTTGCAGTCCAAGGGACTCTCAAGAGTCTTCTCCAACACCACAGTTCAAAAGCATCAATTCTTCGGCCCTCAGCCTTCTTTATGGTCCAACTCTCACATCCATACATGACTACTGGAAAAACCATAGCTTTGACTAGATGGACCTTTGTTGGCAAAGTGATGTCTCTGTTTTTTTAATATGCTATCTAGGTTTGTCATAGCTTTTCTTCCAAGAAGCAAGTGTCTTTTAATTTCATGGCTGCAGTCACCACCCGCAGTGATTTTGGAGCCCAAGAAAATGAAGTCTGTCACTTTCACCATAATTTCCCCATCTATTTCCCGTGAAGTGCTGGGACTGGAGGCCATGATCTTTGGTTTTTGAATGCTGAGTTTTAAGCCAACTTTTTCACTCTCCTCTTTTACCTTCATCAAGAGGCTCTTTAGTTCCTCTTCACTTTCTGCCATAAGGGTGGTGTCATCTGCATATCTGAGGTTATTGATATTTCTCCCAGCAATCTTGATTCCAGCTCGTGCTTCATCCAGCCCAGCATTCCTCATGATGTACTCTGCGTATAAGTTAAATATTCAGGGTGACAATATACAGCCTTGACACACTCCTTTCCCGATTTGGAACCGGTCCATTGGTCCATGTCCAGTTCTAACTGTTGCTTCTTGACCTGCATATAGGTTTCTCAGGAGGCAGGTAGGGTGGTCTGGTAGTCCCATCTCTTGAAGAATTTTCCAGTTTGTTGTGATCCACACAGTCAAAGACTTTGGCATAGTCACTGAAGCAGAAGTGGATGTTTTTCTGGAACTCCCTTGCTCTCTCTATGATTCAGTGGAGTTTGGCAATTTGATCTCTGGTTCCTCTGCCTTTTCTAAATCCAGCTTGTACATCTGGAAGTTGTCGGTTCACATACTGCTGAAGCCTGGCTTGAAGGATTTTGAACATTAATTTGCTAGAGTGTGAAATGAGCACAATTACATGGTAGTGTGAACCTTCTCTGGCATTGCCTTTCTTTGGGATTGGAATGAAAACTGACCTTTTCCAGTCCTGTGGCCACTGCTGAGTTTTCCAAATTTGCTGGCATATTGAGTGCAGCACTTTAGCATCATTTTTTAGGATTTGAAACAGCTCAGCTTGAATTCCAACACTTCTACTAGCTTTATTCATAGTGATGCTTCCTAAGGCCCACTTGACTTCACATTCCAGGATGTCTGGCTCTAGATGAATGATCACATCATCATGGTTATCTGGGTCATTAAGACCATTTTTGTGCAGTTCTTCTGTGTATTCTTGCCGCCTCTTCTTCTGTCTTCCGTTAGGTCTTTAATGTTTTTGTCCTTTATTGTGGCCATCTTTGCATGAAATGTTCCCTTGGTATCTCTAATTTTCTTGAAGAGATCTCTGCTGCTGCTGCTGCTAAGTTGCTTCAGTCATGTCCGATTCTGCGCGACTCCATAGACGGCAACCCACCAGGCTTCTCCGTCCCCGGGGTTCTCCAGGCAAGAATACTGGAGTAGGTTGCCATTTCCTTCTCCAATGCATAAAAGTGAAAAGTGAAAGTAAAGTCACTCAATCATGTCTGGTTCCTAGTGACCCCATGGACTGCAGCTTACAGGGCTCCTCCGTCCATGGGATTTTCCAGGCAAGAGTACTTGAAGAGATCTCTTGTTTTTCCTATTCTGTTGTTTTCCTCTATTCCTTTGCATTGATCACTGAGGAAGGCTTTCTTATCTCTCCTTGCTGTTCTTTGGAACTCTGCATTCAGTTGGGTATATCTTTCCCTTTCTCCTTTGCCTTTAGCTTGCCTTCTTTTCTCAGCTATTCATAAGGCCTCCTCAGACAGCCATTTTGCCCTCTTGCATTTCTTTTTCTTAGAGATGGTTTTGGTCACTGTCTCCTGTACAATGTTACAAACCTCCATCCATAGTTCTTCAGGCACTCTATCAGATCTAATCCCTTGAATCTATTTGTCACTTCCACTGTATAATCAATCATAAGGGATTTGATTTAGATCATACTTGAACGGTCTAGTGGCTTTCCCTCCTCTCTTCAATTTAAGCATGAATTTTGCAATAAGGAGCTCATGATCTGAGCCACAGTCAGCTCCAAGTCTCGTTTCTGCTGACTGTATAGAACTTCTCTATCTTTGGCTTCAAAGAATATAATCAATCCGATTTCATCATTGACCACCTGGTGGTGTCCACGTGTAGACTAGTCCCTTACGTCATTGAGAGAGGTGCTTCCTCTGACCAGTGCGCTCTCTCGGCAGAACCCTGTTAGCCTTTGCCCTGCTTCGTTCTGTGCTCCAAGGCCAAACTTGCCTGTTACTCCAGGTATCGCGTGACTTCCTACTTCTGCATTCCAGTCCCCTATGATGAAAAGGACACCTTTTTTGTGTGTGTTCTTTCTAGAAGGTCTTGGAGTTCTTCATAGAACTGTTCATCTTCAGCTTCTTTGGAATTAGTGGTTGGGGCATAGACTTGGATTACTGTCATGTTGAATGGTTTGCCTTGAAAACGAACAGAGATCATTCTGTTGTTTTTGAGATTGCACCCAAGTACTGCATTTCGGGCTCTTTTGTTGACTGTGAGGGCTACTCCATCTCTTCTAAGGGATTCTTGCCCTCCTTGCTGTATCAGAATCTGATTCTGAGGCTTGTCCTGTCTCTTCAAACTATGTTCTTTTGCCTTTTAATTTTAAAGTGTGCAGTGTAATTTTTTCTTGACAGCCGCAGCATGATGGGTAAAAAAAAAGAAACTTTTAGAAACAGGACTTCAGTAATGTGGCGGGAAGGCAGCATTCCAGGTCTCAGTCCTACAGTGAGCCTGTGCCTCTGGACTGTGAATTTCATGAATGTTTCTCATTCCTTCCACCGTAGATGGGACAGGGCATCTAGAGTGGTTTGAAATTGTGTTATAATGCTCCTTGCTCTCTAACACTCTGTTAGGCTCTAATTGGACTTCCCTGGTGGCTCAGATGGTAAAGAATCCACATGCAATTCAGGAGACTCAGGTTTGATCTCTGGGTCGGGAAGATCTCCTGGAGAAGGGAGTGGCAGCCCACTCCACTACTCTTGCCTGGAGAATCCCATGGACAGAGTAGCCTGGTGGGATCACAGAGTCAGACATGACTGAGTGACTAACACTACACTACTAGATTGAGTAATTTGATAGATTAAATCTGATAGATTAGGTTAAACCGGTTTCCCCTGAGGGCTTTGTGAGGAATGGAATATTCTGGCATATTCCACAATGATTCCTTTCCCCCTCCTCTGCCAGAAGGACACAGAGATTTTTCCTCCAATATTCCCTTGTGAGAGCAGCTTGGGCTCTTGGAGGCGAAGTTCACAGACAGGTGAGGATCCCTCTTGCACCGGCCCTTCTGGAGCTTCAATTCTGGGTCTTGTTCACCTTGAGTGGAGTATTAGTCCCTCAGTCAGGTCCAACTCTTCGTGAACCTATGGACTGTTGCCTGCCAGGCTTCTCTGTCCGTGGGATTCCCCCAGGCAAGAATAATGGAGTGGGCTGCCATTCCCTCCTCCAGAAGATCTTCCTGATCCAGGGATTGAACCCGTGTCTCCTGCGTCGCAGGCAGATTCTTTGGAGTGGAGAATGGGGTGTGGAGCATGGGTGGGCAGACTGGTGAGGGGCTCTTGCAGTGTCTAGGGGAGGGACAGTTGCTGGGCTACCTGGGATGTTTCCCTCTGCCATTTGTAGACCCAGTCAGCGGCTTCTTGGACATCTTCCAATGTTTTGGCCACATTCCTGAGATTCCCTGGGGGATTCAGGGACCCTAACCGCTCCTCCGCCCCGCTGGCTTTCAGCTCCCTCGTCTGGTCAGGTGGGAAGTCCTGGGTGACAGGTGCTCCATCTCCCAGCCCCCAGGATGCCCTTGTTCTCAGGGGTCCCAACACCCCTCCTAAAGCAAGAATCCTCACGGCTGAGCTGGGTGGCAGGAGGGCGCGGAAGGGAAAAGGGAGTGGGTGCATCCAGAGGTGGTCCAGAAACGTCTGCCTCTCTTTATGACACCAGGCAGCTGGAGGCAGGACCGGGGTGTACCTGCGTGTCTCGGGGCCTCGGGCTGAGCCCGGGGCAGAGCCCTGGAGCAAACATGCCCGCTGTCAGAACATCTCCGGCCTTAGAACGAAAACGGAAAGCCCCCTTCCCATCTTGTGCTGCTCCCTCACCCAGCATCTCCCCCTCTCCTTGGTCGTCCCCTTTCTAGGGGTTTCTGTTCCCGAGAAGCCTTCTGGGGCCTCACTGGTGAAACCAAGGCCCCTGTGGGGCTTCTGGACACAGAAACCCTTCTGTCCTCCATTTCTTGCAGGCAAGACTCCAGCCTCCATGACCTCCCCTGAGCTCCAAAGGGCAGATTCCAACAGTTACTGCTCAAAGGAGGAGCAGCTGAGAAACCACCTTGTTCAGTCGCTCAATTGTGTCTGACTCTTTGCAACTCAGCACTCCAGGCTTCGCTGTCCTTCACCATCTCCTGGAGTTGGCTCACACTCATGCCCAGGAAACCACCTGAGGCCAGATTACAGGGGCCAGGGAAGTTCATAAAGATTAGGAGAGCCACCACTCAAGACCCTCCACACACCCTAATCTTGTCAGCAACCTCACCCTTGAACTGTGGCTATAGAAGTTGAATGAGTTGAGTTCAGTTGCTCAGTCCTGTCCGACTCTTCACGACCCCATGGACTGCAGCTATAGAACTCCTTATCAAACCCTCCCAAGGTGAGACACACAGGTTTTCAGGGCAGGAGCCAGCCACTGTGTCCCCCTTTGCCTGGCAAAGTAATTAAGCTATTCTTTTTCTATTTCACCCAAAACTCTGTCTCTGAGATTCGATTCGGCACCCGTGGACAGAGAGCCAAGCTTTCGGCATCACCGGTAAGCCCTCTGGGTGAACCTCCCCGAGCTCCTTGTCCCTCACTGTGGTGTTGTTACCTAACAAAGGGTGTGATGATGTCCTCAGTTCTGCTTCACCCACTAGACCTGATCTGTTTAGCTCACATTTCTGTTCTCAGTATCTGGAGGGATGCTTACCCCAGGTAGGCACATGGCAAACTTAGTATATAAAGGGATGAATGTTGAACAAATAGGTAAAATGGATCATGGCTTGTGCCAGACTGTGGCTAAAATCACCCGGTGGAGACCCCAGGGCAGAAAGCTCTTCCGTACCCTCCCGGGTGCTGTTCGGCACGCTGCCGCTCCTTGGTTCAGGGCTGGCTGCTCTGCGGGCTGCCAGGCTGTGCTCTCACAGCCCATCCGTCCCTCCGGGGCAGGTGGCGGCTGTGGTGGCTCCGAGGACCTCCCTGCTGCTTACTTGCTCTGAGGGTCTTGGCTGCTTCAGGGGGATGTGGGAATTGCGGAGCTGTGAGGCCCTCGGGCACAGTGCTCAGTCAGTCCTGAGCTGTCCTGATAAATATGTCCTTCCCGTGTGGGCCCCAGAGAATGTACTGTTCTTGCAATATGATGTCTCCAGAACATGAGTCACCACTTAAAGAGAAAACAAGCCACGGATCCCGCTGCGGAAGCTTCGGGGACACGGTGGGAGGCCTGCGGGCCTGTCCGGCCCTGGTGGCCAGGTGGGTGATGTGGTGAACGTGCCATGGCCAGGGAGCGGGGGTGGGAGGCTGCCTTGCACCTCTGTTTCTAGACTGTTCCTTGCGGACTGAAATCTCCTGTCCTTCAATGGAGCTGCTGCAGCCCACAGCCCCAGACAGCTCCCTGTCCTCTGCTGGTCAGTTTCCTCATCTGTAAAGCGGGGATAATGATGATCGTTCTGGGGGTTGCTGGGGGGCAAGGAGACCCTTCAGATAACTATTAATAACAGAGATAAGAATGGAAGGTAGTGACACTTGTCAAGGACTCACCAAGCACTAAGTGAGTCTCACACCACCTGAATGGTCCCATTTTACAGACGAGGAAACCTCCCCTGTAGCTGGGGGTTTGCGCAGCTGAGCTTTGCTGCCAGCTCCCAGACCCAGCCCCTCCAGCGAGACGGAAGACCAAGCAGCAGTCCCGTGAGCCATGGGTGAGCTGGACGTTGCCTCCCTCCAGCCCCCCAGCCTCAGGTCTGGCTTTAGACGCGCCCCCCGCCCCCAAGGTGACTGCCAGTGGAAGGAACTCAACTCTCTTCCCGCTGTGCCCCTAGCTCCAGTGAGACCCCTCCAGGCAGAGGAGCCTCCGGCGGGGGTTGGGCCCAGCAGTTCAGACTGGCCAGTCCCTTAAAAAGCAACAGAAACAGGGGACTCGCGATGCTCCAGGGCCTGCAAACATGTTTTCATTTTAATTTCTTTTAGAATCAAAAGGAAAAAGATAAATATAATAATATGAATCCAGCCTTGATTATATTTGCCTTTATACCGGTGAAGTTGTAAAATATAATTTAAAAATCTTTTAATATTAGAAGGAGCCCACAAAGGCAAAAACACCTCAGGTTCCTGAGAATCACCACGTGGCCCAGACTGCAGAGTCTCCCCTCACCCCGCAGGTACGGGCAGACCCATGTGAGGCCCTGCATCCTCCCGACCTCCCCACTTGGCCCTAATACTCCCACTGACCACTGGCCGTGGTTCTGCCTCCAGCCACCACTCCTGGTCCCCCAACACCTCCCTTATGCCTGACTGTGTCCAGCCTTCAGGTGTCCCCCGCTGGAGACCTCAGACTGTCTCACACCATTCGGGGCCCCTGAGCTGCGCTGGCTGTTTATGCATCGGCCGCTCCCACTGGTCTAGGAGCAGCTCCAGACTCCTGCTGTGTCCTGGTCACTGGGTCACCCTGCCCAGGTCAGGCCCAGGGTGGGATTGAGGTGTCCTGGGCAAGAGGTGAGGGTGCAGCGGATACTACTGTTTAGAAGCTGGGAAGCATCAAGGCAGAAATGGGCCGTGCTCCTGAACTCAGGGCAGGACGATGTGAGGACAGAGGGGAGGTGGGCAGCTCGAGATGGGGGGATGAGGGGACAGGGTGAGGGGGACCCTGGGGAGAGGAGAGTGGGCTGGGAGACACTGCTGACTCTGCTGGCTGATCTCACTGCTCCAAAGAGCTGACCCCTGAGAGGACAGGCCAATTAGCAGGCCTGTTCTAATCCAGAGGCCCAAGGACAGTGATGGGGCAAGGCCTGGGGCCTGGGGGGCAGTAGAGTCCCCATCCCCGGCCAAGAGTCTGGAGGGACCTGGATGAGAGGTGGGGTTCCAGGCACAAGGATCAGCCTGTGCGGTGGCTCAGGGGTGTGTACTGCCACAGGCCTGCTGGGTAGGCGGGCCTGGCATGTGCCCTACAGCCTGGGGCCTGGGAAGAGCATGGGAGCCGCTCCTTAGCGTTTGCGGGAGAGTTTCACTAGGCCAGCACGTGTGCTCGCACCTTCTTCCTCCACTAAGACTAGGGCATTGGCCATCCTCATTGTCAAACACCCATGGATGACCAGGTTGGCCTTGGGAGGGTGCCAGGGACACAGGGGTGGCTCGGGTCTCTGGCTGGTGGAGGGGACACACCACTCTGATGGTGGAGGCCATCAGCTGTGCCTGCAGAAAGCCTGGGGGGTGTAGGGGGGTGGCTGTGTCTGGCTGGAGGGTGTGGGGACGCTTCCTGCAGGAGGGTCGCCGGGGCTGGCCTTGAGGGATGGACAGAGGGATCCCTGGGGGTGCCTGCAAAGTGTGAGTGCTCCTGAGCTAAGGAATAGGAAGAGAACGTGGGCCAGACTGAACTGGGGCCGGTGTGGCATGATCCTGGGAATGCCCTGGGCAGCTGCAGGGCGGGTGACAGCGGTGGGGAGGGGAGGGTGGGTGGCCTGCTTGGGGGCTGCTGGTGAGTTCGTACTCAGACTCTGGTTTTTAAATGAATGAAGCCACTTCCTGGTGAGGCAGGAGAGGCGGTCGGATCAGGAAGAGAAGAGCTGGGGCGTGGAGGGTCTTCAGAGTGGGACCTGGGCTGAGCTAGTAAGGGAAAATGTTAGACCCTGTGTCTCAGGGTGAATTTCTTCAGCAGCAGACCCTGCAAGGATGTGAGTGAGAGATCCTTCTGGAGGTGATGAGAGAGGCACTGCGGTGAGAAGGCAGGGCGGCTGGGAAGTCATCCAGGAGGCGGATGCTGGTCCTGTGCCCCCGGGGGTCTCTGATACAGCATGGAATGAGCAGCCAAACAGACCAGTCCAGGGTGAGGGCACTGGGACTGCTGGCTGAGGGCTGATCCGGGGGAAGGAACACGGTCTTCCTGGCTGTGGGCCACCCCATGCGGCAGCGAGGTGGACGGTGATGGCTGGAGAAGCCGCAGGTGAAGGGCCTAGGTGTGCAGAGTTGGAATCTGCTGGATCAGGGTGTCCAGGAAGGTCAGGGCTGAGGGCATGTGGGAAGGGTGTCCACTGCATCGGCTGTACCCCAACTTGAAAACTCAGAACTCAGGGTCCTGGCGCCTGCCAGAGTCTGGGGGACTGAGGGGATCCTGTCCCTCTGAGTGATGGGGGTGAGCTGAGGGGCACCTGGATGGAGGGTCTTGGACAAGCCCTCTGAGCTTTCCCATCCCCAGGGGGCTGTGGACACAGTGGGAGGGCTGTGGATGGGGAGAAGAGAGGAAGGAGGAGCCCGGAGAAACTGGGGTTGGTTCGTCTGCCTGACTTGTGGACCCGAAAATCAGAACCAAGGTGAGCCGTGGCCTTGAGGGCCAGCACGGCCCCTGTGGTGGACTGAACAGCGTCCTCCCGGGCATGTCCACCTGGAACCGCGGAACATGCCCACATTTGGAAAGAGGGTTGGTGGAGGTGTAGGCAGTTTGGATGATGTCACCCTGGAGGAGAATGGGCCCCGAATCCAACGCCTGGTATCCTTATGAGATGAGGAGGAGAGATCCACGGAAGAAGCCCACGTGGCGACACAGGCAGGGATGGGAACCATGTGTCCGCACCCTGGGGACCACCGGCGGCCACCAGAAGCCGAAGAGGCCAGGAGGCTATTTTCCCAGAGCCTCAGGGGGAGCGCGGCCCTGCAGACAGCTTGATCCCAGACTTGCGGCCTCCGGAACTTGGAGAGAATAAGTGTCTGTTGTCTTATGCCTCTAGGTTTGCGGTAATCAGTTACAAAGGCCGTGCGGGATGCTAAAACAAACCCCAAGGTGCCTCAGCCTGGGGAGGACAGACACCCCCCGGGGACCCCAAACCCACTGAGCGTGGGGACGGTGTGCGGAATGAACGTTCACCTCATTTCAGGAAGCCCAAACGGAACGTTCTGGCGCACCTGTGGTGCTGGAGCAGCGGGAGGCTGCTGCGTGTGTGGCCCCACTTGGGGGGCTTAGGAGGGGAGTCACGGCCACCCGGGCCCTTTTTCGGCTGAGTCTCTGGGTCCCAGGTTGGCGTCATCCCTGACCTCTGGGCCAGCCCTGAAGGGCCAGTGTGTGAGCGGCCACCGCGTCAGCTGCCCTGCATTAATATTTGATGATGTTGAATCGCTTTCTTCTGAGACAGAGAAAAAGAGGCCATTACACGTGGGTAAGATGCGCTGGGCTGTTTGGCGAGCTCCCGGCTGTCCGGGGCCTGAGGGGTGGACGATGCTGTGAATAATTCATCTACCTGTAATGATTTTTTTCTAGCTCTGCGTCTCTCTTGGCCAGTGAAAGCTTGGCTGCCCCCTCCCTGGCAGTCCAGTCCAGCGCCTGGTCACTCCCGGCCGCACGAACCCGAGCATGAGAGGTCCACGCTCCCCTGGCTGGCTGATCGAAGTCCGGGGCTCAGCTGCAGTAGCAGGGGGGCTGTGTGCTCTGCCTCGGTCCCTCTGACCCCCAACAGGAGAAGCAGAGAGGACACACTCCCTGGAGTCGGAACCAGCATGTGCTGTGTGACTCTGGGCACTTTGCTTGACCTCTGAACCTTGGTCTTGTTCTTTTAAATGGACTTTGGAGAAATTCTTGCCCTGCCTGTCTCACTGGGTTTTGTTGTGGCTGCTTCATTTATTTACTTATTTAGGCTGCGCTGGGTCTTCATTCTTTACCAGCTGAGCCACAAGGGAAGTAGAAGATATTAAGAAGAGGTGGCAAGAATACACAGAAGAGCTATACAAAAAAGACCTTCATGACCAAGATAGTCACGATAACATGATCACTGACCTAGAGCCAGACATCTTGGAATGCGAAGTCAAGTGGGCCTTAGAAAGCATCACTACGAACAAAGCTAGTGGAGGTGATGGAATTCCAGTTGAGCTATTTCAAATCTTGAAAGATGATGCTGTGGCACTCAATATGCCAGCAAATTTGGAAAACTCAGCAGTGGCCACAGGACTGGAAAAGGTCAGTCTTCATCCTAATCCCAAAGAAGGACAATGCCAAAGAATGTTCAAACTACCACACAATTGCAGTCATCTCACACGCTAGTAAAGTCATGCTCAAAATTCTCCAAGCCAGGTTTCAGCAGTATGTGAACCGTGAACTCCCAGATGTTCAAGCAGGTTTTAGAAAAGGCTGAGGCACCAGAGATCAAATTGCCATCATCCGCTGGATCATGGAGAAAGCAAGAGAGTTCCAGAAGAACATCTATTTCTGCTTCATTGACTATGCCAAAGCCTTTGACTGTGTGGATCACAATAAACTGTGGAACATTCTGAAAGAGGTGGGAATCCCAGACCACCTGACCTGCCTCTTGAGAAACCTGTATGCAGGTCAGGAAGCAACAGTCAGAACTGGACATGGAACAACAGACTGGTTCCAAATAGGAAAAGGAGTACGTCAAGGCTGTATATCGTCACCTTGCTTATTTAACTTATACGCAGAGTACATCACGAGGAATGCTGGGCTGGAAGAAGCACAAGCTGGAATCAAGATTGCTGGGAGAAATATCAATAACCTCAGATATGCAGATGACACCATCCTTATGGCAGAAAGTGAAGAGGAACTCAAAAGCCTCTTGATGAAAGTAAAAGAGGAGAGTGAAAAGGTTGGCTTGAAGCTCAACATTCAGAAAACAAAGATCATGGCATCTTGTCCCATCACTTCATGGGAAATAGTTGGGGAAACAGTGGAAACAGTGTCAGACTTTATTTTTTGGGGCTCCAAAATCACTGCAGATGCTGATTGCAGCCATGAAATTAAAAGACGCTTACTCCTTGGAAGGAAAGTTATGACCAACCTAGATAGTATATTAAAAAGAAAAGACATTACTTTTCCAACCAAGGTCCGTCTAGTCAAAGCTATGGTTTTTCCCGTGGTCATGTATGGATGTGAGAGTTGGACTGTGAAGAAAGCTGATCGCCGAATAATTGATGCTTTGAACTGTGGTGCTGGAGAAGACTTTTGAGAGTCCCTTGGACTGCAAGGAGATCCAACCAGTCCATTCTAAAGGAGATCAATCCTGGGTGTTCATTGGAAGGACTGATGCTGAAGCTGAAACTGCAATACTTTGGCCACCTCATGCGATGAGTTGACTCACTGGAAAAGACTCTGATGCTGGGAAAGGTTGGGGGCGGGCGGAGAAGGGGACGACCAAGAATGAGATGGCTGGATGGCATCACCGACTCTGTGGACATGAGTTTGAGTGACCTCCGGGAGTTGGTGATAGACAGGGAGGCCTGGTGTGCTGTGATTCATGGGGTCGCAGAGAGTCGGACACGACTGAGCAACTAAGGCAAAAGTGTCTGCCTACAATGCAGGAGACCCGGGTTGGATCCCTGGATCGGGAAGATTTCCTGGAGAATGAAATGGCAACCCACTCCAGTACTCTTGACTGGAAAATCCCATGGACGGAGGAGCCTGATGGGCTACAGTCCATGGGGTTGCAATGAGTTGGACATGACTGAGCAACTTCACTTTCACTTTTTCTCTGGTTGGGTTTCTCATTGTGAAGTCTTCTCTGGATTCAGAGCACAGGCTCCAGGGCACAGGGGCTTAGTTGCCCTGCGGCATATGGGATCTTCCCAGATCAGGGATAGAACCCAAGTGCCCTGCATTGGCAAGTGGATTCTCAACCACTGGACCACCAAGGAAGTCCTGTGTCTGCTGTGATTAAACTTCTGTGACTAGCTTCCCAGGGTCAGGCACAGGATCAGCTATACCCATTTAACCTTTTCAACCAGCAGGTTTCATATTTGAGATCCAACCCCTTAAGCCTAGGGCTTCCCTGGTGGCTCAGACAGTAAAGAATCTGCCTGATATTCAGGAGACTGGGGTTTGATCCCTAGGTCGGGAACATCCCCTGGAGAAAAGAATGGCAACCCACTCCAGTATTCTGGCCCAGAGAGTTCCCTGGCAGGCTACAGCCCATGGGCTCGCATAGAGTGGGACACGACTGAGTAACTAAACACTTTCACTTAGCCCTGCATTCCCCCCTCCACATCATTCTGGGCAACGCTGGCATCTCAATCTTGGGAGCCACAGACGACCGTCGAGACCAACCAACCAGAGAAGCCGTCAGCCACTGCAGCTGGTGGTGGGCAGACTCTGAGAAGGCTCCCAGGGACCCTAGCCTCTGGGTATTCACCTTTTTGTGAGATCCCTTCCCCTTGTGTGTGGATGGGGCCTGGGACAAACTTATAACCAATTCAGACTGTGAGGAAGCTAGTGGGCTGTCACTTCCATAACCAGGCTGTAAAAGACTGGGACTTCAGTCTGCGCTTCCTCAGCTTGCAGGCTTGGATAACGTGACCACGCTGAAGAGGTTTGTGAGGACAACAGCCAACTGGTCATCGAGACCCTCAGCCCAGGGGCCTGCAGGGAACCAAATCCTGCCACCGTCTATGGGAGCTTCGGAGTGGATTCTTCCCAAGTCGAGCCTTCAGATGACACTGCAGTCCTGCCCAACACCTTGATTATAGCTCTGCGAGAAACCTTAAAGCAGAGGGCCTGGCTAAGCCAGCTCCAGATTTCTCTTTTTTAAAAAATATTTATCTATTTGGCTGTGCAAGGTCTTAGCAGTGGCATGTGGGGTCTTTGATCTTTGTTGCAGCATTCAGAATCTTTGGTTGCAGCATGCAGGGTCTTTATTTGTGGTGTGCAAACTCTTAGTTGCAGCATGTGGGATCTAGTTCCCTGCTGCTATGCTGTTTAGTCTGTAAGTCATGTCTGACTCTTTGTAATCCCAAGGACAGTAGCCCAATAGGCTCCTCTGTCCATGAAGAGGCAAAAATACTGGAGTGGATTGGTATTTCCTTCTGCTAGGATGTGAGTGAGAGCTTCTTTGGAGGTGATGAGTGAGGCAAAATACTCAAGTGGGTTGCTGTTTCTTTCTCCAGGGGATCTTCCTGACCTAAGGATGGAACCTGGGTCTCTTGCATTGCAGGAGGATTCTCTACTGCTTTTCAAACCCCAGCCCGCTGTATTGAGAGCACAGTCTTAGCCACTGGACCATGAGGGAAGTCATGATGTTCAGATTTCTGACCCATGGAAACTGTGAGATAATAAAAATGTGTTGTTTTGAGTCTCTGAGTTTGTGGTACTTGGTTATATAATTAATACTTAGTTACGTAAGCTAACACATTAAATTCAGAGTCTTTAGTGAATGCAGCCATGCCTACCATATGTGTCCTGATCTAATGTTGTATGCCTCCTTTCTCAGTCTAATCCCCTTAGAATCCATTCCCACAATGGTCCCCCAGGTTTCTGCCAATATATACCAGCAAAGCCGTCCAATTCTTCTGCCAGGTAAGCTTTTCATGGCCAAAGTGTGTACCTGTGCTCCTGGAGGACATTGAAAATGGGCCCCAGGTGTGTGTCTAGTGGCAACAGGGAGGGGTTGTGATGGGTCTGGAGGGGAAGGAGCAGCCCCTTTTGGGGCCCCAGGTGAGCTCTCACAGGATTTTCAGGCAGAGGAAGGCTAGTCTCTCAGGACATGGAAAGGAAAGCTATTTCCCCTGGTGAGGGAGGCTCCTCCTGATGCGGTTCCAGACCAACAGTGTCATTTGGATCCAATCCGAGGTCCTCATTGCAGGGTTCAGGATCCTATCCTTTGCTAATCAATGCCCTTACCTGTCCCATGAGAAATTTGTTGAGACTATAAATTCAATTGATGTATTTCAGCAACCTGCACAATTAAATTTTGTATTTGATTTCCAGCGACATCAGGCTTGCAGCTAAAGAGACATTTGCGCTTCCTTCGGAGCTGTCATGGAAGTGGGCTGGTTCGCAGGCTGTGCCTTGAGCCATCAGGGGTGAGGCTGTCCTTTGCTCTTTGCAAGTGTTTGGCTGCACCCGTGAGAATCCCAAGCTCATCTGCATCCTCCCAGTCACCGTGAGGGTCAAGTTCAGCCTCCACTCACAGTCCTCAGGCACCAGCCACTTCAGCGCAATCAGTGACAGGTGATGGTTTGGCTAATGGTGGCCCTGCTGCTCAGCGCTGTGTGCTCCCCCCAGAGGCAGGACCAATCCCATCCCCATGTACCACCTGGGACCACTCCTATTACCGATTTTGTATCCATCAGGGTCCAGTCAGGAAGTGGAGGGGACACATTCATTTGAACAGGGAAATTCTAGCCTACAGAATTATTACCTATAACAAGGGATTGGAGTCCTGAGAGACTGGCTGGTTAGAAATCAAGAGACCTCTAAGGAATGGTAGATATTGAATTGGCCCAAAGATTCATTAGGAATTTTCCATTAAAGTGTCTTATGGAAAAATCTGAATAAGCTTTATGGTCAACCCAGTATAACGAGTAACTACTGCTCTAAGGGTGAACATGGCACCCAGAGAAGATGCCACCTCCCCTTGGACTGAGCTCTAGATATTATTGTGGGGGGAGTGGTTATATTTCATTGAATGGCAAAGGGGCCACTGTGTTGCCAGGCTGGCAGAAGCTGGAAATCCATTACAGGGGACTTGCCAGAAATCTGCCATCTAGGGTGTAGGGAAACTGTCCATGGAGAAGCGTGGTTCATGACCAGACTGCCCAGCTGATGCTGGAGAAGCCAGGCACACTGTAGGACCTGCCCCTCTGCCCATGAGGTGATGGTGTACCCCCGTCTTGCATGGACCCCAGAACATTCTGGAACCAAGTTCAGTGTGTGCCAGCCTCCCAGGAAGACTCGGGGGCTCATCTTCCTTCACCTGGAGAGGCATCAACATGGCTTTGAAGCTCAAAGGCAGTGAGGTGATAGCCAGCACAGACAGAATCCAACCCCGCCCCCACCCCACCCAGCCATAAAACTGACATTCTCTCATTTCTCGCTTTGTACCCATTCCTGAGTTTTGTTCATGATATTATATTGTTTCGTTTTTCCTACGGGTTTTCTTCTATTCCTCTAGATGACGTTCTGATAGCTGGTGTATTGAACTGCTGAACTCAGTGGAACACAGACAGGATTCTCTGCCCGTGGACTCTGCAGGCCTGCCCAAAGGGTCAGGAGAGGGGCTCTGTCTCCTTCCTCCCCGCCCCATGCTAGTCTCCTTGGGCTGTTTCCACAGTGCTTCTTTAGAAGATGGGGGCCCTCAGACTAATTGCCTGGACTTTGGGGGTTAAGGGCTTATTCTGAGAGGAGACAAGTCTCCACTCACCATCCTTGCCCATCCTCAAACCCCTGGGTCCTGCACCTCAGAGAGTTTCAACTCCTGATGGAGGTGAACTGTTTCCCCCCCGCCAAATTCATATGTTGACCTCCTAACTCCCAGGGCCTCCAACTATGAGCTTATTTGGAGGCAGGGTCTTTCCAGAGGTGCTGTGTTGAAAAGAAGTCATCGGGATGACCCCAACCAGACTGGTACCCTCATAAGGGGGAGTTGGTCACAGAGACCCATGTAGAGGGAGCTGGTCCTGTGAACACAAAGCCAGCGGGACAGCCTCCACCTCCCGCCCCCAAGCCTTAGAAGGAACCACCCCTGCCGGCACCTTGATCTTGGACTTCCAGCCTCCAGAACTGTGAGACAATGCACCGCTATTGCTGGAGCCACTCTGTCGCTGGTCTGTTGCTATGACGACACCAGAAAGCTGCTACAAGCCCTGAGTGCAAACAGGGTCAGGACCGTTCGGTGGTCACGCAGGTGACCTCTGCAGGTGGACTTGCTGCTTCTCGTCCCAAGCCTCGTGCCCTCGCTGTGTGACCTTGGGCAAGTTTCTCAGCCTCTCTGAGCCTTAGTTCTCTAATCCGTGAAGAGGGAGGGTAACAGTCCCCACATGCCGGGCTTCCACACCCACTCACTTACGTTGTGCTTTACTGGGACCACATAGAACGGTGTTCGGCATGTGCTGCAGAGGCTCCAGGCTTGCCGGGTCAGGAAAGGGGTGGGAAAGAAGCCAACAGAGGAAGGATCGGGGTGTCCTCAGGGGCCCCGGAGTCAGAGATTGCACGGCTGCGTCATGGCCGTGAAGCAGTGTCTCATGCTCAGGACGGACAGTCACGTCTGGTTTGGACCTGATCCTGCCCCGGCTCTTGCCCACAGACAGCCTTCTGGGCCCCACGCAGCCTTTGGGGCAGCCGGCGAGAGGACAGGGCCCCCAGTGGATGGGGAAGCAGGCCCAGTGATCTTCAGATGACGCAGTGAGGACTCCTCTGAGTCGGGACTTGAACCCAGGTTTCTGGGCTCCGAACTCGGTGTCCCTGCTTCCTGGTGGCCTCCTCAGCCAGGAGCAGTTGGTTAGGGGATTCTCCCTGGGGTGCCCACAGCCCCACCCAGCACGCCCTGCCCCCAGTGCAGTGCAGTGCAAGTCGCTCAGTCGTGTCCGACTCTTTGAGACCCCACAGACTATACAGTCCATGGAATTCTCCAGGCCAGAATACTGGAGTGGGTAGCCTTTCCTTCCTCCAGGGGATCTTCCCAACCCAGGGGTTGAACCCAGGTCTCCCACATTACAGGCGGATTCTTTACCAGCTGAGCCACCAGGGAAGCCCCCTTCCCCCAGAGGTCTACGCTCATCCTGGCTCCCCCTTCCCAAGGAGCAGCTTGGGATTCCTGTGGGTAAAGACCCCACTGTGCACCTTCATCTCACCTGAACCACAACCCTGCCAGATGGGGACCCTCAACCGTCTTCTAGGCAGGGGAGGAAGCGAGGCTCTGAGAGGCCAAGACACTTGCTCAAGGCCACACGGTCGGCAGGCAAGGGCACTGGGACTTGAATCAACGTCAGAGAAAAGATAGGCCTGCCACCTCCACCCCTGGCCTTGGGGACCCCCAACCATTCTCCCCCTGGAGGCAGAGTTGGAGGCAGGAGGGGTGCAGAGGAAAAGCCCCTCAAGGGAATGCCAGTCCTGGCTCAGCAAACACTAGATGCTCGAAGCAGGGGAGTGGGGGGAGATGGTTGGAAGCAGGGTGCTACCTCCAGACTATGTTTTGGGTGGGTGTCCTGTGAGGATCTGGGTGGGCAGCAGGCTCCCCTTCCAAGGGCTGGGGAACACCCTGGAGAGAACTTTGCCATTCTGTGCCCACTGAAGACCAGAGCGGGAGTAAGTGACCAGGAGGCTCTGAGACCGGGCAGCCCAGGGTGGGCGGAGGCCCGAGCAACCAGGGGCCAGCCTGCCAGGAGGGTCAAGGGCCACCTTGTGTCCTGCCCAGGACTAAACTTTTAGCCACTGCTTTTCAAGGTTCCAAAAAGAAAGAAGTGTGTGTGTAGGGGGGGGAACAGAGAGGGAAGGCGTTGTTTTCATGCCTTTTGCCTCATTTGCATAAGGTGAAAAATGTTTCCATAGAAACAACCAGAGTCTGTAATTTTTGAATAACGATTTCTGCACAAAGCACAACCTGTCTTTTCGAGAAAGGGAATTAAGAAATTCTCAGCAGCGTTTCCCACCACAACAAAAAGTTGCCCGATGCGGGGAGCACTGCTTTTGAGGGGAGGGGCTTGGCTCAAGGCCCCTGCCGTGCCTGGGCCTCAGTTTCCCTCCTTGTGATACGGGGCGGCTGAGGATTGGCTCAGAATCGGTGGTGGTTAAATTTCGCGCACATCAGAAGTGCGGGCGGGGACTGGTGTGAAATTCTCACGCCTGGGCCCTCAGCCAGGATTCGGACGGACGCCCGGGATCTGGTTGAGTTTTAATGAGCTTCCCAGATGAGTTTAGGGGCAGAGGCCTGGGGGCTACCTGGGCTGCGGGGGAGAGGTCAGCCCCTGCCCTGGGCCTGGTCCCCTCTGCAAACGGATGGACGCACAGACGGGTGAGGCCTGGCTCCCTCCAGCAGAGGCAGATGCTGGGTCTGGGCGCCTCTGCCCCCTTGTGGCCCAAGAGCACCGCAGCATTTGCCGGCCTGGGGCTGGCCTCCTGCCACTGGGCTCTGTCCTTTGTCCTAAAGTCATGTCAGGTGGAGAGAGGGACCCTAGGACCACCCTGAAACTGGCCCTGCACCCCTGGTCTCTGGGCAGCTGGCCTTCCAAAAATGGCCTCACCTAGGGGCCCCCTGGGGGAATGCAGATTCCCGGGCTTGCCTCTGTGAGTCTGACTTAGAAGTTAGGATGTAGAGGCTAAAGCCGGTAGGGCTGAGCCCAGAGGGACTCATCTGCTCCCCCATATGACAGATGGAAAAACTGAGGCCCTGACAGCGGTCTGGCATTTCTGTGGCCTCTCCAGTGCGAAGGCCCTGTAAGCTCTGTCTGTCTCAAGCCCACGGTCGCTGTGTCCAAGGTGACTGGGCATTGTGGGATCCACAGAGAACGGTGACGTGGGCAGGGGCAATTGCTGTCCTCGCAGGAGTCCAGGGCATCTTTATTTATCCACCTCATTTAACTGTGGGTTGAAATATTGTGCCGGAACTGGAGCTGAGCAGGCAGAAATGCTCCGTATTGTGAGCTTAATTATAGCCGGAGGAGACGGGAGAAATGAGCCATGAGTTGCCAGTGGCTGCACGCAGGAAACAAGCCTTTGGACATTCTTCCTTTTATTTAAAAAAAAAATACATATAAGATGCCTCCCTGGTTGAAAAATATTGAATCTACTGGATATTGACCTTTTGGGAGGAGCATCTGCCTCCACCCAGAGCTTCTGGAATCTTCCATTCATCCTGCCGCTCACCTACCTGCCAGGTTGCTGGGCAATGGGATAGGATGGTAGGGGACAGGATGCGGCCCCAGAAGGCCCCGTGGGGGGTCTGGCCCACCCTGGTTGTCGTGGCCAGGGACCACCTCTGGGAGTGCAGGGAAGGCAGAGAGCAATGCCTACACCCTATGTCTGTGGGTCACGCCCTCTGGGAACTCAGAATTCGGCCCCTCACTCTGCTTGGCTAGTTTCCTGCCTCACAGGTGCAGAACCTCCAGTCTACTGGAAGGTCCTCTGCCCATCTGCTGGCACGCGGCAGAGTAAGGAGGGGCAGAAGCAGAGTCTAGATCACCCACCCCAGCCCTATGCATCTAGCAACAAGATGGAGAGACAGCCCCCAAAAAGTGGCAGTGGGGTGATCGCGGGCCACAGAGACAGCCGTGCGTGCTGTGTCACTGAGAGTTTCACTAGACAGACCAGACCTTACCTGCTGTGTGACCTTGAGAAAGTCACTTCACCTCCCTGAGCCTCAGTTTCCTCATCTGTGAAATGGGGCTTTTGTGAGGATGAAAGGTGAGGATCTCTGTGAGCAGCGACTCAGGGATGAGCGCCCCCAGCCTGGGGGTGGTGAAAGGAGATGGGGGCCTTTTTCCCTCCCCACCTGGAGTCTTGGAGGAGAGCAGCTGCTCCGTGGGAGAAGACACGTAGGTTCACCAGCCCCTTTGAAATAGCAGGGGCTCGTTGTCCTGAGCCGCGGAGCTCCTGCTGCAGGCTTCCCAGGGAAGCTGCGACCCAGCAAGGGTCTTGATCGAACTGCCGATGCCCCTGATGGTTTGTTGGTGAAATGAGAGACCGCCGACCTTGGTGTGTTCTCGCGGGAGTTCAAGTCAATGATGCTGAACTCGTTTAGAGACGGTAACGCTCCGTGAAGGACAGTGTCTGAGATGGAACTCAGAACTCACAATGCTCTGAGGGAGGGGACAGGTGAGAAGCGGGGGCACGTGGCCTGAGGCCACACAGCAGGGACAGGTTGCAGCCCAGATCTGGGGGGCAGTCCAGTCTTTGGGGCAACTCAGCTTATGCAGTTTGGGGGTCCCTCAAAGTCAAGTCAAGGGCAAATATTCAGAAGAAAAAGAGAAATGCCAACAAGTGGTCCACTTTAGAAGTCTGCCGATTATAACAGAAGTCAACACTGCCAGGCCCTCCCCACCAGGATAAAATTGCCCTGGCAGTGACTCCAACCCAGATCTTAGACTCCTTCTCTAGTGCTCTTCCTGTTAGAGCAGCGCCCTGTAAGGCACCCAGGTTTCTGTGAATGAGTTTCTTTGCCTCTGGGATGAACCAAAGATGTGGATAAGGCTTTCAAAATGGTTTTGCCCTGCTTGCCTCCACAGTGCCTTCCCAGTTTGGGGAGTGGAGTGAGGCAGAATTGCTCTTGTGTGGAGACAGGGTGGGCAGACTTGGGGGGATGAGACAGCCTCTTGAGTTCTGTGCCCATTTACGTATCGCTTCTGTTCACTGTCAAGGAACCCCCTCCTTTCCGGGGTTCCCGAAAGGCACGGCTCCCCCGGGCAGATGAAATCTTCATGGAGTTTTGTGACACGAAAGTCAGTTGGAGGGAATAGGCTTGCGCAGCATACATCAAGGAGGAAGGCAAATGGGGTGCAGGCGGGATGAAAGCACCCAAAGTTATTTTACGACAAAAGCTGCCCTCAGCGCCGCAGAGGAGAGGAGAGAAGACAGGGGAAGAGAGAGCGTGTCCTTCGTGGAAAAACGGAAACCTCTCTGACGCTTTCAGGGTGGTGTCCTGCCAAGTAGTGAAACCAGGTGATGGCACACGGGGCTCCACCCCAGGAGCTGAGGATGGGCAGCCCACTCTGGAGGGGCAGGGCAGGGCCTGCAGGGCGGCTGGGGGAGCGCGGAGCCTGGTGCTGGAGGAGGCCGTGCTCTTGGGAACGCAGGTGGGTCCAGCCAGGTGGCCCTGTGCCAGCCCAGGACAGGGGGACGAGGGCATCTGGGCCCTGGGGAGGAGTGCTGGGGTGCTGAGGAGTCAGAAGCCAAGAGTCTGACGGCTCCCTTGCTGGCTTTGGAGTTCCCTTGGTCTGGAGTGAGGCTACCTTCAAGGTGGCCTCTCCGTGGGGACAGTGGGAGGTGAGGTGGGCAGGAGGGCAGTGGTGGCGGCATTTGAGGCAAAATGGCCCCTGAAGGGGGCTAATGTGTCCACTCTGGGTGTGAAAGGGCAAGTCACCCCCTTTCTAGGTCAGGTATTCATTCAACAAACACATATCCTATGCTGGGCCCAGAAAAACTCCAAAAAAAAAAAAAAAAATCACTGGGGCTGTCACTGCCCCCACCGTCCAGGGTGTGGGCTGATTTGTGACAGTCCAGTGCAGGGTGGGGTGGGACCTGACAAGGCGGGGGACGGGTGCTGCTGTAGACAAGGCCGGGTGGGGTGGGTGCGGGGTGGAGAGGAGCTCGACGGACACTGAGACAGGACCTGGGGGTGGACAGGAAGCAGGAAATCCTTCCAGGTTTGGAGCTGAGTGCAGAGCCCCCGGCACCAGGGCTCAGCCGGGTCCAACGGCTTGGCCAGGTGCCCGCGTGGTCGGGAGCGTCAGGAAGGAGCCGGTGGCCTGGCTGGGTCACACTGTGCGGGACTCTGTGTCTGTGGGAGGAATCGGGGCCAGCCCCTGAAGGACGGGGAGCTGCCTGAGGGTCTGGCTGGGGGACAGAGTTCCATTCGCGTCGTGGCTCAGGGAAGGCGGAGAGCAAGAGCTGGAGCCTGAGGCCAGAGAGAAGGGCACCGGGTCAAGGGGGAGAGGGGAAGTCGGAGGCCCCATGCTGCTCCTGAACTGGCCGGCCTCTGCCTGGAGGCTTCTAGGGTTTCCTTCCTGTCCCTCCCTCCTCCCCTTCCTCCCTCTCTTCCCCTCCCTCCTCCCCCATCTTCCGTCTTTTCTCCTCTCTCCTCCCCTCTCCTCGCCCCCTCCCACCCTCCTCCCTTTCCTATTCCTCCCTCTCCCTTTCTCCCCTTCCCCTCCCCTCCACAGCAGAAGTCCTTCTTCCCATCTTCCCTCAGGAGCAGGGGTCTGCCTCTATATTCCTCCCCTCCAGCCCAGGGGGCTTCCTACAGAGCCTGGAGCCCCAGAGAGCCTGTGTGCCCCTTCCCGGGCCTGGGCACCCAGTGACTCTCTGCAGGGATGAGAGGAAGCAGGACAGAGCCCTTGGAGCTGAGCCCAGACACCGTGGATGTTCCTCTCTGGGTTTTCTCTCTTGGCTGCAGGCCTGTTGTAGTGCAGACTGCGGGGAAGCCATGCAGGCCTGCAGACACTTGGGTGCTGGAGCCCACTGGCCGCTCTTCAGGCTGAGAAGCTGAGGGTTGGGTGGGTGCAGCATGTCTAGACCTGGGCAGCGGGGGAGGACTCCTTCTGTGGGGACATGCCCTCAGATTCACTCAGACCACCACCCAGGGGACCCTGCTTAAGGCCAACCCCAACTCCCTGGGGGATGGAGCTTGTCGGGTGGGACCAGCTCTGCAGGGAGCTCCCGAGAGGATTAGCTGCCCCAGGAGCACAGCTCACAGGTGCCAGTCAAGGGCCAAATCATTCAATCTTCTGTTCAGCTCCCCCAGAAGGAAATGGTCACCCACTCCAGGATTCTTGCCTGGGAAATCCCATGGACAGAAGAGCCTGGCGGACATGGTCCATGGGGTTGCAAAGAGTCAGACATGAGTGAAACGACTTAGCAGGCCTGCACCTATTGGTGTTGCTGGGCCCCAGGCCCCACACAGCTCAGGATGGCCAGAGAGCCCTGTACACGGAGCCTCTGGACTGTGGTCTGAGATCCAAGGGCCGATGCAGGAAGGGCTGACCTGCCTTGAGAAGAAGACGGAGGACTCAAAGGGGAGGAGGCAGTGTGGCCAAGACAGGGGCTCCAGGACCTTAGATCAGACCCTGGCTCCGTGGAAGGAGACACACTGTCCCTCTGCTCCCCTCCCACAGGGAGAGCAAGTGAACTCATCTGGGCTGTGGATTTGAGGGAAAAGTCTCCAATCTCCTTCCCACGGGGCTGAGCTGGGCCCAGCGTCCACTGTGGGGCAGGCCTGGGCCGCAGCCGGGGGCCACGCTGCCCAGCCTGGGTCCTGCTGAGCCTCCTAATGTGCTGGGCCTCCCTGCACCAGGCTCCACCGTGACCGGATGGGAGGCTGCCAAGGCAGGCAGTTCCGGTCAGCCCGGACCAACGCCAGCCAAGCAGCAGGGTGGGTTTGTTGTTGTCGTCCAGTCGCTCAGTTGTGTCCGGCTCTTTGCGACCCCGTGGGCTGCAGCACAACAGGCTTCCCTGTCCTTCACCCTCCCCCGGAGCTTGCTCAAACTCATCTCCATCGAGTCGGGGATGCTATCCAACCGTCTCATCCTCTGTCGTCCCCTTCTCCTCCCGCCTTCAGGGTTTTCCATGGGGGTGGGGGAGGGGGGAGCCAAACCAAAGCTCTGGGCTCTGTTTTCCTACCAAGCAGCAAATCTGGAACCCGTCAGCTATCACGGAGATGGAAGATTAAGACCGTCTTAGTCGAGGAGACAGCCTGGGATGGCCCAGCTGTGGGGCTGGGAGTATGAGCAAGTTTGCATCCTGCCTCTGGCCTCCCCTCCCAGAAATCCAGGAAACCCTCCTCAGGATCTTAGTTTTCTCATCTGGAAAGTGGGTATCATAGGAGTATCTTCTTATAGGCTTGCAGGATTGACATAATGGACCAAAAGTTCTTGGTGTGGGTGACAGGTCACATAGGAAGTGCTCAGTCAATGGTGGCGGGGTGGCGGCTATTATTCACATCGTTTTCATGTCCCCAGAGCTCCATGCAGCGTCCTTCAGCTTCACTCCAGAGATCCTCGGGCTCTTCTTTTTGGGGATATTGAGAACAGGAGACCGCAAGGGGAGATGCCCTGACCTACCACTTTGACTTCCCTGGTGACTCAGGTGGTAAAGAGTCTGCCTGCCGATGCAGGAGTTGTGGGTTCGATCCCCGGGTCAGGATGGTCCCCTGGAGAAGGAATTGGCTACCCACTCCAGTATTCTTGCCTGGAAAATCCCATGGATCGAGGAGCCTGGCGGGCTACAGTCCATGGGGTCATAAAGAGTTGGACACGACTGAACTTTGGACAGTGCTTTGGTTGGTGGAGTCGGAGCAGGTTTTTCGGTTGCCAGCCTCCCAGCCTAGGTTGTCTGCCTTCCCTGAGGCCACCCTGGCAGACCTTTCAAAAGAAACAAGGTCATACTTCCTCGCGGGCCAGGGAGGGAACCCGAGGCAGTTTTGATATGTGGACTTGGGGAACAAGCAGGTCACAGCGGGTCAGGGGTGCCACTTTCTGCCAGCGGAGGTTACTCGAAGCGATGCTCTTCGGGTTCTCCTGCTAATGTGCTGGGTGTTTATAGTTTTTTTTTTTAAAAAGGGCCTCATCAAAGAAGATGCAATAATGATGCTTCCGACTTAACAGCGATGCTTTAGCAGGGATGAATTATTCACATCAGAGATGAAACAGGGACTCTGCAAACTGGGCCAGCTGAAGCAGTCCTTTTCCTCGGGACTATTTTTATCTTCTTTTACAGTCTTTCATCTTGGGAGACTTGCGGTTCAGAAAGTGCGGGGAGCCCAAGCTGGCAGGATGTCAAGCCTGAAGTACTAGGCGTCTTGGAGCTTCTCCCTGGAGTACAAAACCGAGGACGCTTCAGCAGGTGTGGACAACGGGGCGGGAGCCCCACTAACGAGGGTGATGGAGGAACTCTGAGGACACCCAGGTTTTTCATCTTGGAGGACCCCAGGGGGCCCTCAATACTGCAGAGCCATCTTGCCCGTTCCTTCCCTGGGCGTTGGATCATTCCTGGCATCCGATGCATCTGGAATGATGCATGGAGCAGCCTGCCCAGAGGGAGGAAGAATTTTGTGACTGCAAGTCTGCTCAGAGTCAAGCGCGGCCCCGCAGGATCCCAAAACCTTCAGGGCGAGCCCGTCCGATGTTGCCACGCTCCATCCACTCCCATTTGCTTTAAGAAACACTCTAGACCCCTGTGGGCCAATACAGTAGCCATAAACCTCGTGGGACTATGGAGCTCTTGACATGTGGCTGGTCCAAACTGAGATGCCCTGTGAGTGTAAATGACACCCTGATTTCAAAGACTCAGTGCATTTGAAGAATGGAAACTGTCTCACTAATCATTTCTTATATTGATTATGTGTTGAGATGATAATATCTTGGATACACTGGGTTAAATAAAATATAATGTAAGATTAATTTCACCCGGTTCTCCTTTTTTCAAGTGGTCACACTAGAAAATTTTAAATTACCCATGTGGCTCACACTCGTGGCTTGATTTATATCTCAGTTGGAGTGCTTCTGTAGAGGGGAGCCTGGGAAGATATTAACCAGCCACTGACTTGCTGGTGGAATTACAAATTTATTTTTTTTAGTACTTTTTTCTTTCTTTCATACTTTTTTGTAATTTCTAATTTTCGCAGAACCTTCAAAACTAGCCAGTCTTGCTTTATATCTGAAAAGCCACAGCCACGCTTGGTATTTTTTTTTTTTAATTGAAGTGTAAACTTAGTTGCTCAGTCATGTGTCTGACTCTTCGTGACCCTTTGGACTGTAGCCCACCAGGCTCCTCTGTCCATAGGATTTTTCAGGCAAGAATTGAAGCATAGTTGATTTACAATTTTGTATTAGCTATATAGGTGGCTCATGGGTAAAGAATCCACCTGCCAATGCGGGAGACATGGATTCCATCCCTGCATCAGGGAAGATCTCCCGGAGAAGGAAATGGCAACCCACTCCAGTATTCTTACCTGGGGAATCCCATCAACGGAGGAGCCTGGTGGGCTACCATCCTTGGGGTCACAAGAGTCAGACACGACTTAGCAACTAAACAGCAATAACGATACAGCAAAGTGACTCAGTTATACATGCACATATATTTTTCTGATTCTTTTCCATTATAGTTTGTTACAAGATATTGAATATAGGCCCCTGTGCTGCACAGTAAATGCTTGCTATTTCTCTATTTCATGTATACTGGTATCTGTTAATCTCATACCCCTAATTTATCCCTTCTACTCGTTCCCCTTTGGTAACCATAAATTTGTGTTTTATGTCTGTGAGTCTCTTTCTGTTTTGTAAATAAGTTTATTTCTACGTATGTTTTTAAGATTCAACGTGTAAGTGATATCACACGATGTTTGTCTTCCTCTGACTTCCTTGGCTCAACATGACAATCTCCAGGTCCGTTGCTGCAAATGGCAATATTTCGTTCTCTTTGGTGGCTGAGTAACATCCCATTGTCAGCATATACACCACACCTTCTTTTCATAGTCTTTTCCATTAGAGTTTTTTTTTAGTTTTGGCTGCCCTGATTCTTCACTGCTGCCTGCGGGCTTTCTCTAGTTGCGGCGCGCAGGGCCTGCCCTCTGGGGCAGCGCTCGAGCTTCTCCTTGTGGGGGCTTCTCTTGTCGCAGCGTGTGGGTTCAGTAGTTGCAGTGTATGGGCTTAGCTGCCCTGTGGCCTGTGGAATCTTCCTGGGCCAGGGATCGAACCCGTGTCCCCTGCAATGTGAGGCGGGTTCTTAACCGCTGGACCACCAGGGGAGTCCGCCATTATGGTTTATTACAAGATATGGAACGTGGTTCCCTGTGCTGTTCAGTAGGGCCTTGTGGTTTATTTCATATAAAGTAGTTTGTATCTGTTAACCTCGAATAAGTAACTTATTCCTCCTCCATCTTCCCCTTGGTAACAAAAAGTTTGTTTTCTCTCTCTGTGAGTCTGTTTCTGGGTTGTAAATAAGTTCATTTGTATCATTTTCTCTTTTTTTAGATTCTACATATAAGTGATATCACATGCTAATTGTCTTTCTCTGTCTGATTCACTTCACTTAGTACGATAATCTCTGGGTTTATCCATGTTGCCACACATGGTTACAGTCCGTGCTTTTTTATGGCCAAGTAATAAGGAGATCCAACCAGTCCATTCTAAAGGAGATCAGTCCTGGGTGTTCATTGGAAGGACTGATGCTAAAGCTGAAACTGCAATACTTTGGCTACCTCATGCGATGAGTTGACTCACTGGAAAAGACTCTGATGCTGGGAAAGGTTGGGGGCGGGAGGAGAAGGGGACGACAGAGAATGAGATGGCTGGACGGTATCACCGACTCTGTGGACATGAGTTTGAGTGAACTCCGGGAGTTGGTGATGGACAGGGAGGCCTGGCATGCTGTGATTCACGGGGTCGCAGAGAGTCGGACACGACTGAGCGACTGGACTGAACTGAACTGAATATTCAATTGTGTGTGTGTCTATATAAACATATATGAAAGCAGTCGGGAAAGTGTTAGTTGCTGAGTTGTGTCTGACTCTTTGTGACCCCATGGACTGTAGCCCACCAGACTCCTCTGTCCATGGAATTCTCCAGGCAAGAATACTGGAGTGGGTAGCCATTCCTTTCTCCAGGGGATCTTTGCAATCGAAAGATGGAACTCAGGTTGTATTGCAGTCAGGTCTTTCACTGAGGCAGCAGGGAAGCTCCGTATATTTGTGGCATACATACATACCACACTATCTTTATCTATTCATCTGTTGACGGACATTTAGGTTGTCTTGGCTATTGTAAATAGTGCTGCTATGAACATTGGGGTGCATATATCTTTTTGATGTATCCAGATTCATGTCCAGGAGTGGGATTGTTGGGTCATGCAGCCACTCCGTTTTTAGTTTTTTAAGGTCTTTCATATCGTTTCCCATAGCGGCTACACCAGCTGACATTCCTACCAACACTGTAGAAGGGCTCCCTGTTCTTCACACCCTCTCTAGCATTTATAATCTGTAGATATTTTGATGACGGCCATTCGGACTGGTGTGAGGTGCTACCTCCTCCTAGTTTTGACTTACATTTCTCTAATAATTCACCTACTCTTGTTTAATGAATTCCAGGCCTCTTTGGGAATTGGAACTAAACTGCCCTGGGAGTGACAGTGTCACCAGCTGTGCAGTGAGATTGAAGATGGGGAATAGAAAAGAACTGCGGAGGGGGGCGGAAAGTGCTTTGAGACAGTCAAAAACTAGAAATAGAGCCCAGGGTTTGCGAGTTCAGGGCCCTGGCAGGCAGGAGCTCAAGTGAGGGCTCACAGGTAGTGACACTGTGACACAGGAATTGGTTCCATTCACACCTTTGCCCGGATGGGGAGACTTCGGGGGGTACACTGCAGGAAGCTGTTCTGTTCCTGCTGGGGGCTGGCTGGACCTGTCTGTCCCTTCCTGCAAAGAGTGGAGGCCACCCTGGCATGGGACCAAAGTCAGGAGGCCCAGGAGAGAAAAAGGGTCAGGGCTCCACTTCCCAGTCAACTAGATGTTAAAAAGCTAATCCTCGCTTATCACTGAAATTTCTGTGCGGGTCGCTCCATATATCTTACACGCATTAATTCATCTATTTCTCGATCTCACTTTTATGAGATAATAGTGTTATTATCTCCATTTCACAGACAAGGAAACAGGCGCAATCATTAAGTAACTTGCCTGGGTCAGAACTGGTATGACCGGCCTTCTGTGAAGTGAACTTCCTCATCCCAGCCACCAGGGGCGCTCTTCACAGCCGCTGAAGCCTTGGGCCAACGCAGTCCAACAGAACTGAGTCACAATCTTTAAAAGGAAAAAACAAGAGTGAAATTAGTTTTACTAATATGCTTTCTTTAACTCAGCATATCCAAAATATTACCATCCTGACGTGTAGTCAACATAAAACTTAATAATGAGATATTTCACACTTTTTTTTTATGCTACATCTCTGGGCTTCGCTGGTGGCTCAGATGGTAAAGAATCCCCCTGCAGTGCAGGAGACCCGGCTTCAATTCCTGGGTCGGGAATATCTCCTGGAGAAGGGAATGGCTACCCACTCCAGTATTCTTGCCCGGAGAATCCCATGGACAGAGGATCCTGGAGGGCTACAGTCCCTGGAGTCGCAAACAGTCAGACACAACTGAACGGCTAACACTTTCATCGTTGAAATCTAGTGTCGTCTGCATACTTGGAACACATCTTCTTAAGGTACTGTGCACATTCTAAGTACTCGGTAGCTCAGTGTGGCTAGTGGTTACCTTTTCGGAACCGTTGGCCCCAGAACCTGGGAAGTTAAAACAACTAGCCTGGGTTGGAAAACTGGTCCATACCATCGGCCAGCCCTGACTGTCGATGCCGGCGACCTGGAGGCCTGCATTCAGGGAGATACTGAGACAGTGCCAGATTCAGTGAGGAGGAACGCTGCGATTGATTAGCAATGCCTGCCGTGAACACAGAAGGGAACTCCAGAGAGGCCTGGGCCTCTTGTCTACTGATGGGCAGTGAGCCCAGCCTACCTCTGCAGTCCCACGCGCGAGCCCGCCCGGAACACACACAGAGGGCCATCTTGGTGAGGGCCATCTTGGTAAGGGCCCCCTTCCCCGCTTGCCTATGGTTTTGACTGTCCGCCTCTGTGCATCCAACCTGGGTTCTGGGCCCAGATCCGTGCACATCAACTTTATGGCCGTGTGACGCCAGAGAAACCACTTTACTCCTTGGAGCCTCAATGTCCACATCTGGAAAATGGGCCTAGCAACCTCTCTGCTTAGCAGGACGTGGAGTCTGTGAAGGGCTGGCGCATGGTAGGTGTGGTACAAAGTAGCTTCCCTGGTCTCCCTTCTTTTAATTCTGTGTCTCCTGCCCTCCATTCTGTTCCCATCTGAAACCCTCTTGGGAGGCACACAGCTCCTTCCTGCGCCTGCCCAGAGATTTCTCTGTCCCACCCAAGACCGAGGGAGGCCTCCTGCATGCTCGCTCCTAGGATGGCCCCTCCTTCAAGGCCAAGGACGGCCTCAGCTCTCAGCAGCCCGGCACAGGAGCCCCAGTATCTTGGATTCCAGGGGCAGACGCGCCATTGCCGGCTCCAAGTGGGGCCTCCACACCCCTCAAACGGTTGATGGTGCTGAGACACTCTGCCAGTCCCCATGCTTTTAATTATTCCCTTCCGGCCACTGTAGACAAGGACGTCCCATCCCCAGTCGCCCCGTAGGATGCCGCTCTCTTCCAGCGAACTGCTTCGCGCACCATCTCCCGAGGCCCGCGCTGGTTAACGTCTCTCCCAAGACACCCCTGGTCTTTTTGCGGGGGAGGAATTTACATCTAGCCACATCTGGCAGGAAACGAACGGTAAATGGTGAACGCGCCGGCGAGGCAGGGACTCCAATTAGGAAACAACCAGCCTTCTCAGAGTATGATGGGGAAAGTAATTCTCTGGCCAACAGAGTTTAATCAAAATGTTTTATGCAAGACGTATCCCTGACCCTGACAAATCTTCCCCCTCTTGCTGGAAATTAAACAAATATATTGTCAGCTCGGATTCCAATGAGCGCATAAACAGATGCGGGGCCCGCGGAGTCATGAGGTTATGGGTTTCAACAAACCAAGATGACCAAAGATCAGGTCGGAGGCTTCGGCATGGTCCTTCGGGCTTCTAGCAGCCCCTGCTTCCCACCTGAACCTTTGTGTCTTTCCCTTGGCCTCTTCCGTCCTCCCGCCCCCGCCAGAGCCATGCCCTCGCCCTCCTAGCATTTGAATCATATCCTGTATCCACTTCTGTTCTGACTTGTGCCACCCTGTCCTGCAACCATTTGCTTCAGCATCTGTCTTCCCTGGCAGGCTGTGTCCGATTTGTCTCCACATCCCTGGCACCGGGGACAATGCCTGGCACACACAGGACCTTGAACAACTGTTCGTGGGAGGAAGAGAGGGGAGGGAGGAGGGTGGGGGGTGAGGTCCAGGGAGCTTCCTTCAAGCGGGTAGCACGGTCTAGACGTGCCCAGCGTCAGAGTCTGGGGCTCAGAGTTGCAACCCTCCAGGTTTTCCACTCAATGACACTCAGTTTACTGATCAAGAAAGTGGGCCTAATGATGCTGAACATCTGCTCTGGTTTCAGTGAAAATTAAAGGAGCCAGCAGATGTGTCTGTGTAGACAGGGTGTGAGCTGGAGGTGATGGGGCTGCTGCTGCTAAGTCACTTCAGTCGTGTCCGACTCTGTGCAACCCCATA
Organism: Moschus berezovskii; assembly: GCF_049115385.1. NCBI lineage: Eukaryota > Metazoa > Chordata > Mammalia > Artiodactyla > Moschidae > Moschus > Moschus berezovskii. The sequence goes on along the minus strand of NC_142480.1, from coordinate 4,723,662 downwards.
GACGGCAGCCCACCAGGCTCCGCCGTCCCTGGGATTCTCCAGGCAAGAACACTGGAGTGGGTTGCCATTTCCTTCTCCAATGCATGAAAATGAAAAGTGAAAGTGAAGTCGCTCAGTCTTGTCTGACTCTTAGCAACCCCACGGACTATAGCCTACCAGGCTCCTCCATCCACGGGATTTTCCAGGCAAGAGTACTGGAGGGGGTGCCATTGCCTTCTCCGGAGGTGATGGGGATGGAGGGAGAAAGACAGAATGTATCCATTGCAGAGAGGGTGATGCTGCAGCCGGCTTTTAAAGTGGAGGGACCAAGGGTCAGAGAGGTGACTTAGTCTCCCAGCAAGGAAGCTTGTGTGGCTTGCCATCTGACTCTAATGCCTGTGGGTTCCCTGCTACCCTCCCCCAGGTGTTTCTGGTGGGTGTGGACATGGAGCCTAGTGTGGATCCCTCTCGTTGGCTATAGAGCAAGGGTCCCCAGCCCCCGGGTTGCTGACTGGTACCAGCCCCCAGCCTGATAGGAACTGGACAGCACAGCTGGAGGTGAGTGGTGGGGTGATCCAACCATGTTTCCTCTGTGCCCCCCCCGCATCGCTCCCCATCACTCAAATTACTGCCTGAACCATCGGTCCCCCTCACCCACCACTCAACGGAAAAATTGTATTCCACGAAACTAGTCTCTTTGTGCCAAAAAGGTTGGGGACCACTGCTGTAGAAGAATCACACCTGGAAAGGTTGAAAAAGAAAAGTACAGTTCTCCTGGTCTGGCCCCAGACATCCTGGGTTATGGAGAGGCAGGCGGGGACCTGCCTCGGTCTCTGGGACAAACTGCCCAGGGGGATTCTGATGCCCCAGAGGGCCAGGGATGGCAAGTGTGGACCATCTGCTTCGTGAATGATTGTAAATTTCAGTGCTTTAGCGACACAGGGCGCTTGGTCGCATCGAGATGGGCAGAGCAGGCGGGGGCAGGAATGGGTATGATGAAACTAACCTGGCCGAGGCCCCTGCTTTCCACTCTCCAGCCCCTCCCCCTGGCATCTCCTGGGGACCAGGGCTTCCCATCGTTCGAGGGGTACCCAAGGCCCTGGAGTGGCATGTGCTGCCCAAGGAGCCTGTGGACTGTGTCCAAGGGCCAGAATGCTGCCCACTATGTCCTGCTGAGGAGAGGCCTGTCTTCCTCCCTGTTCATGTTGGTCCTGTTAGCTCAACAGCCCTGTTTTTCAGAGTGAAGGGTAGCAGCCACTCAGGGGAAATCGTCAAGTGATAGATCCTGGGATCAGACAGGCTGGCGTCCTTCTTGTGTTACTGATGGAGAAAAAGAGCTCAAGGTCAGAGAGGCCCCCCGTCAGCATTCTGGCCTTGAGTATGTGAGGCTGACCTCCTCCTGGGGTTGAACTTCCTCACAGACTCAGGGAAGAACTGGGGGAGTAAGCAGATGTGCCAAATACTAAGAGTCTGGATCTCGAGGGGTCTGTGGGGACACCTCCCAACCCACTCCTTCACCCCGAACCCGGCCCCCTCTCTCCATGCAGCCGACATGGAGAGCACCCACCATCATGGATCTGAATAGCACAGCATCAGTGACAGAGGTGGCTGGTGTCTGAGGCTCTCCATTGACAGATGATGAACCTGTGCTCAGGGGGTCCAAGGACACAGCCAAGCCTGAAAGACACCAGAAAAGGGGATGTGTGTGCAACCCAGGATGTCGCTTCTAGCAGGAGGGAAATGTCAGCCCATTTCTCATGCAGGGAAGCTGAGGCTCAGAGAGGCTTGGCCACTCACCCAAGGAGGTTGGCAGGAGCCTGGCCTCCAGCACCCACCCAGGTGTGTGGCCCTGGTCCCCTGGACCACTTTGATCTGTTTTGTGCATTTCGGGGCACGTGTGTAAGAGCGTGTCCAAAGAATTATGTTCTAAAGTGAAAAGGCTGGGAGTCATCAGACTTAGACTCTCATTGAGGGGAGCCTCCCTGGACCATAGAGAAGGTGGGGTTGGCCCTCTTAGCCTGGACCATACGCGAATGTCTGCACAGTGTTAGGAAGGGATGGCCAGGCGCCCTGCCTGAACTCTCCCTGGTCACCCACTCACGTTCTGGGAGGCGACTAGGCCCAGGACCGGATTCTCCAGGCCTTCCCTGGGGCACAGCCTTTCGCCACGGTGCAGATGGAGTGCCTGGGCGGTGGCGGGGCAGGCAGGAGGCTTCCCCGTGCTCCTCGCCAACAGAGCAAGTGTTCCCGGGCCGGCGGACATGGGGATTAGCGCTCCCTTGTCCCCTGAACCCCAAGTGCCTGTCTCATCTCAAAAAAACTCTCCCCGTGGCCTTGCCAGGCAGCTGGGCTCTCACGGAGGGGGCCTCCTGGCCTGCAGGCCCAGGGCAGCCGTGGCCGGATCTTCCCATGGCCTACGTGGCCTGCTCGGACCACCAGTTGTGCCCGCACCCGGGTCTCATCCCCAGTGGGTCTGGGCCGGGCGCCTCACCCACGACCTGAGGCAGGGAACGGGCAGGGGTGCTGACCCCCGGCCTCCTGGGTGGAGACTCTGGGCAAGGTGTCTGGAGAGCACTGCTCAGCGCGGGGTCGGGGGACGAATGATGGGAAGGGGAGGGGGGTCATGGACCAAGACAGTGCAGAAGCAGGGGTGATGGGTGGGCAAGGAGGAAACTGCTGGAATCGGCCTGGCCTAGAGCCGTGGATGGTGCAGACCCCACCCCCTTATGCATCGGGTCATGCAACGAGTTGGGGAGGAGGGGATCTTGCCAGGGATGCTGGCTGCGCCCCAACACTCTACTCAGGCCTCACGTGAGGACGGGGTAACGCTCTGGGTATCGAACACAGGACCACTGGCCTCAGCCCATTTGCCGTTCCACAAACAGGCTGTCTCAGAACTGGCCGTGCTGCACAGGGCTGGCTGAGGCCTCCATGGCTGCCTCTAACGGCTCTTTTTTAAAAAAGGTGGTCCAAGCCTGTTGCAAAGGCCCACGTGAATGAGCATATTCCCGGCAGAAGGTCCTTGCTGCAAAGCAAAGGGTTTGGGGGGCTGTGTCTCCCTGGGTCTTGGCTCGTGCATATGCCCCATCCTCAGCAATAATTATTTAAGACCCATTAGGTGCCAGGCGTTATGTGGCCATGAAGCTCTTACACTGATGAGTAAGGTCACGTGCTTGCCTTGGCACAAGCTATGTTCCTGCTGCTGCTGCTAAGTCGCTTCAGTCGTGCCCGACTCTGTGCGACCCCATAGATGGCAGCCGACCTGGCTCCGCCATCCCTGGGACTCTCCAGGCAAGAACACTGGAGTGGGTTGCCATTTCCTTCTCCAATGTGTGAAAGTGAAAAGTGAAAGTGAAGTTGCTCAGTCGTGTCCGACTAGTAGCGACCCCATGGACCGCAGCCCACCAGGCTCCTCTGTCCATGCGATTTTCTAGGCAAGAGTACTGGAGTGGCTTGCCATTGTCTTCTCCGATGTTCCTGCTACAGCCCTCTATTCCTCTCTTTCTACCTGACAAGTTCAGGGTCACCCTATAGTCCCAGGGAAGGAAGCCATAAGACATCAGACCCAGATGGAGCAGACAGAGGAAGAGCAAGTACTTAGGCCGGGTAGCTGACGGAAGGCTTCCTGGAGGAGGTGGCATTGGAGTTGGTTCCTGACAGGTGAAGAGGACTCTGTTGGTCACACAAGGTGGAAAAGGGCTTTCAGACACAGGAAACTGGGCATTGGGGTACAGAGGAAGGCAGGCCTATAGCCCTGGAGCTTTGGGAATGCAGCCTCTTTTGTGGAGGACGATTGAGGGTTTCTAGGCCTGGTGGTGGTAGTTTAGTTGCTAAGTCGTGTCCGATTGTTGCAACCCCATGGATTGTAGCCTGCCAGGGTCCTCCATCCATGGGATTCTCCAGGCAAGAATACTGGAGCGGGTTGCCATTTCTTTCTCCATGGGATCTTCTGAGCCAGGAATCAAACCTGGGTCTCCTGCACTGCAGGCTTCCCTTGTGGCTCAGCTGGTCAAGAATCCGCCTGCAGTGTGGGAGACCTGGGTTTGATCCCTGGGTTGGGACGATCCCCTGGAGAAGGGAAAGGCTACCCACTCCAGTATTCTGGCCTGGAGAGTCCCATCGACTGTATAGTCCTTGGGGTCGCAGAGAGCCGGACGTGACTGAGCAACCTTCGCTTCACTTTAGTTCTGAGCTGCAGGTAGATTCTTCACTGACTGAAGTACGAGGGGGGCCTTTTCTCAGCCTAATGAGGGCCAATATTCAGGAGGACTGGCTGGAAGCACTCGCACACATTCACAGCTGCCTTTTCCCGCCTGGTGCAGCGCCTGGTATAGAGCAGGGCTTAGGAAGTCTCAGTTGAACACGTGAATATACAAGCCCCCAAACACACACTTACAGAAAACACACACACACACACACACGCACTACATACTCTCACAGAAGTAGAATGTTGAATGCTGGCTGATACTCAAAGAGGAACAATCGGGAGAAAATGCTCCTTCTGGCCCCAGGATCTTTGCATATCTTTGCATAGTCCTCTGCCTATCATGCTGTTCCACACACCACTTCCACTACCATTTTTCATAATGAACTGTGTCTGTCTTGGTCCCCTTGTGTCCCCTTGGCCAAGTACAGAGCTGTCCGTTGGTCAATATTTATTGCTTTCATTCATGTGGCCAATACCCAGAAGTACATGTTTAATACCATGTATTAAATAAAGATTTAGAAATGCGTAGGTGTGTGAATCGGAGAAGGCAATGGCACCCCACTCCAGTATTCTTGTCTGGAAAATCCCGTGGACGGAGGAGCCTGGTAGGCTGCAGTCCATGGGGTCGCTACAAGTCAGACATGACTGAGTGACTTCACTTTCACGCATTGGAGAAGGAAAGGGCAACCCACTCCAGTGTTCTTGCCTGGAGAATCCCAGGGACGGGGGAGCCTGGTGGGCTGCCGTCTATGGGGTCGCACAGAGTCGGACACGACTGAAGTGACTTAGCAGCAGCAGCAGCAGCAGGTGTGTGAATACCCACACAGAGACCCTGGCTGATGTCGGGAGAGAAGGAAAGGGACAAACTAAGGGGAAATGCAATGTTTCTGTTTAGCAACCAGCTTCCAAGGCTGAGAAATGTGGAGAAATGGTCCTTGGCTGCCGCCGTAAGCCGCCGCCTCTACCTGCAGAGTTCTCTGCTTCGCGGCACTTTTTCTGAGCTACCCCTTGGCTTCCACTTCTTCATCTGCAGCACGGGTGCTGCAGATGGTCCCCATGCAGACATAGGGTCCCTGTGAGGACGCCCCGGGCAAACAGGGGCCCTAGAAGTGGTGGCAGTGGTTATTGTAGTGGAAGCGGCCACCCACATGGAATCAGGGATGCCATTCTCTTTCAGAGATGGGGGTAAACCTCTGCCAGGCCACCTGGACTGTCCTGCAGCCCCAGGGTTTGGTTCTAAGCCCAAATCTGCCTGCCCGCCCCTGGACTCCCCCCAGCACCTGTCATCCTGAGCTCACTCTTGGGCCACTTGGTCCCCACCTGATCACTCTTACCCACCCCCAGCTCAGATTTCTCACCCGGTAATTTGGGGCCGATTGAACAGGCTGACATTTGCCAACAAACAGCCTGCGATTCTATGGCCATCTGTTACAAGTACATCTTTCACTTTCTGCAAAGAAGAAATCAATCTCCTGGCTTCCTGGCATTTTCCGGTTGGCTCATCGAGGGGCGGAGGTGGGCAGGACCCAGAGGTGGGCCTCTTCTCGGGGGTGGGGGGGGTCCTGCCCGCTACCTCCCCCCCACACCCGAGGCCCCGTCTCCACGAGGGTGGCTGGAACTGGAGAACCAGCCTGGCTTTCCATTGCCTGCTGTGCCCGCCGCTTCCAGCCCAGAAGCAATTTGCTTTCATTACAAAGGCCACGCGAGTATGTTTGCAGAAGGACTCAGCTTCCCAGCCGCATGGACTGCGGGGAAAATTTTCCTTAATTATTTTTTTATAGCCTAACTTTTGTTTGAGACGGTTTGTTATTATCCCTGTCTCACTGGAGAGTCATAAGCCTGCAAGAAGAATCATAAATAAAACTTTACTTAATATTCAAAGTCCCCGTGATGGGATGATGGATGGGGGGTGGGGAGGCAGCCCCCGCTCCTTGCCGCGCTCCCACCTTGGTGGCAGGGCCGTCTTGGCTTCTGCAGGAAGGCAATTACTTTGAGCTCCCTGTAATCAGAACCGCTTCCTACCTCTGCATTTTGTTTTTCTAACTTTCTCATTTAAAACCCGTGTGGGCGACGTTGTCTCCCATTTGTATTGTGCCGGGCGAGATTACTCTGAGCGTTGCTGTGTGCAGGGCCACTGGGACCGCAATATTTTACCTGGGAATCCGCCTTTGAAACATTGAAGCGCGACAGCTACAAAGACAGGACCATGATTTGATCCCTAGCTTCTGCAGCTTCGGGGACAAATGCCTGGCGGTGGAATTAATTTTTCTTGAGGAATAGGAGAGCTGTAACTTTCCCTTCTATTATTTCAGAGCCGGCAGACTGACTCTCCCAGGGCCCGAGCTGCAGCTGGCAAAAGTAGAAACGGAAGGGGCTCTGGTGGAGAGCTGGGTTCTCGGGGCCAGGGCCTGCTGTGTGACCTTCTGAGAGGTCTTGACCCTCTCTGGGCCACAGTCACCTTACCCAGAAAATGGAGGGACTGGACAAGAAAACGATACTGATATCACCTTTTTCGGAGCTGACCTGTTGTTGAGCACCTACCACGTGCCGGGCACCATGCTAGGCTCTTCACATGCATTATGGTGAGAAAGCCACAACAGCCTGAGGGGCAGGGCCATCCGCAATGCACACACAAGTATTACTGAGGCCCTACTGTGTGCCCGGCATGGTTACAGGCATGAAGGGCACAGTGATGAACAAGAGAGGGAAGGAAGCACAGAGAGAGCCTAAACATGTAGACAAACGAGGTCGTCCCAGGGAATGAGGGGGTGGCTGCTTTGGAGAAAGTTAAGACAGGATGAGGTTGCAGATGGTGCCCAGAGAGAGGCCCGGTGAGACAGAGATGGTCGTGACAGCCTCTCCGAGGACGTGATAACCAAGCGGAGCCTGAAGGACAAGGAGCTACCCAGAGGCATGCAGATTGGCAAAAGCATTCAGGTAGAGCAAATGGCAACTGTGAAGGCCCCGAGGTGGGCACAGCAGACCCGACAGGACGCCCTCCCACTTGCCACTGCCCCCCGCCCCTTTGCCCTCTTGTCCCATTGAACCTGGAAAGCTGAAGCAATGCTTCTTAGAGCTCCTAGGGTTAAGGTCCTAGCTGGGACCTGAAGGCTTCCCTGATGGCTCAGCAGGTAAAGAATTTGCCTGCAATGCAAGGAGACTTGGATTCCACTCCTGGGTCAGGAAGATCCCCTGGAGGAGGAAATGGCAACTCACTCCAGGATTCTGGCCTGGAGAATCCCATGGACAGAGGGGCCTGGCGGGCTACAGTCCACGGGGTTGCAGAGAGTGGGACACGACGGAGCATGAGGTGGAGCATGTGGGACCTGAAGGTTATCCTGTGCAGGATAAGGAGGGGGGGCTTTCTGGGGGGACTGGGGCAAGAGTCATGGGTGCCGGATGGAGAGAGGTGGCAGCAGGGGGTCCTGCCATGACAGTGGGAGTCGGGGCTGCCACAGCCCGCTGCGCATGGGCTTTCCCTGGCCTCTGGCCTGACCCCCTGCTGGAGTCTTGGCAGGGCTTCACCTGAGCTGTCCTGTGCATGGCGGGGTCCAAGTGCCCTGGGGAGAGCCCTCCACCAGCCGCTGACCCCGGGGTGCCTGCTGGCAGGACACTGCGGCGCCTTCTCTCCAGTGCGGGCTCTCCGTGGTTGCTGTTGGGGGACCCCTGCCACCCCCTGTGCTGTGTTGACTCCTGGCCTCCCTGCCTTCAAGTCCTGCCATCGCCCCCCCCACCACCGCAAATAAACGATTTGCCCTCGAGTCTTTGTCTCCGGTCTGCTTCTGTGAACCCCAAAGAACTCCTTCACATCGGCCCTCCATTTTGGTTCCCTGGCCGGTACGATCAGCCTTTCTTGCCTGAGATTCCATGGGACTTTAATCCTGCCTAATGAGCCCCTCCTGATCAGATACGCGAGGGTGAATTCTGACGCCGGCAACGGAGAACCCTGGCAGAACTCTAGACGCCCTCATTCTCACTGTGGCCTTTTCGCCGGCAGGGGCGCAGAGGCTCGGGGCAGATCCACCGGCCCATGCTGCTCTGGGCACCAGCCTCCGTCACTGCCAGGCGCCGCTCTGCCTGCAACGGAGATGGATTCACAGGCCTGGGTCTCGGGCTGGCCCATCTGGAGCAGAGATCCCTCATCCTTTGTAAACATGCTCTTTGAAGGAGCTGAAAAGGTTAATGGGGCTTCTGCGGGCGCCCAGCCAACTGTCAGGGAGCAGCTGGGGCGGCCGCCACTTGCAGCTCATTAGGTAGGTGGCAGGTAGATGAGCAGGTGGCAGTATCTCACTGCTCAGGCCGCGAAGCAGCCCCAGGCCACCCCACCAGCTCTGCAGATACCTGTGTCATTTTGCTGTTGGCTCTGCTCACGTGCACGCACGGTACACCTGCTCTGTGCCTGGCTGGGGCTGGGTCGAGGGAGGGCGGCTCAGAAGCAGTTCAGCTCCTTCTGGGAGCTCCTAGCAGACAGGAGAGACCCCAGCAAAGACCCCTAATCACCGCTGAAAGGGCTTGCCTGCCCCTCCCCATTCCCTGCAGCAGGCGCAGAGCTGGGAACAGAAATTGTCATCCGGTGACAAAGATCACAAGCCAAGAGAGATGGGAGCGGAGACAGAAAGAGCCTGGGGTCCGCCAGGGCCTCCCTGAGCAGTGGAACCAACACCAGTACCACCTACCTCCAGGCTTCTTGCTAAGTGAGAGAGAGAAAAAAAAAGCCTCATTTGTTGTAGACGATGTTCTCTGGGTTTGCTGTAACTTGCCTCCAAGATCATTCCTAATTTATAAGCTCATGTACTGGCCCACAGAGGAGATCTGAACACGTTGTAGAAATTTAAAGCACTGAGTCATGTCCTAAACACTGCAGGTCTTCCCCTAGGTGCCCTCAGGTGACCCAGGACTGACCACTGCCTCCTCCACGTCCCCTCTCCTGACTTTGGCCATCCCTTTTCCAGAGAAGTTCACCCTGTTGCCATGCACACCTGTAGCACCCCATCAGGCTTTGAGTTCCTGAGCCCTGGGGCCCAGCACGGAGCCAGCATGGGGAGGAGATCAGAGGCTGTTTGAACCACTAGATGAGGTGCCTGAACGCATGGGATCGTCCTTTCCCATCCTGGGAGTCTGTAAGTCTTAGCTGAAACTGGGGATAGTGTGGCCAAAGTTGGGAATTCAGCTGGTGGTGAGCCAGGAGGCTGGTCCCCTGGGGAATGAAAAGCCCTGACGTGTAGCATTTGCCAATTTCCTTGGTATAAATACTCCCACCACGGCCAGTTTCAAACTGCCAGATGTTCAAACACCAATTCACAAAATTGCTTGAAACTTTAACCGTTGGTCCTTGCAAGCCAGCACAAGCCAGCCTGGGCGCACAGCTCGTTTCCACTCCCTTCCTTCCTTCCTTCTTCCCCTTCTCTCCTCCCTTCCTCTGTCTTCATCTTCTCCTCAAGCGTTTTCCGAGGCCCCACGACTGCCTCTCAGGACCTCTCTGGGAGCCGGGCCCTGGTGGAGGTATTAATCACCTGCTCTTCTGGTGGGGCAGATGGTCCTGTCCATAGAAACAACACAATCATTCAATAGACGTGAATGATTGTACTTTGATGGGGAAGACACAGGGGTCAGAGAAGGGGCTCTTGCTCTAGCTTTGGGGGAGGCAGTTAGGACAGCCTGAAGGAAGGAAGGGACAATTCCAGTGAAACTCCAGAAAAAGGGAGCTTTGCCCAGCAGAGGCTTGAGGATGGGGAGGATGTCACTCCCAGCAGGAGGACCTGGGGAGTCTGGACATCTGTGATGGAGCCTGGGAGGAGAGGTGCGCAGTGAGTGGGCAGTGCCGGTACAGCGAGGGGCTTGGCCTTTGTCCCAAGGGCAAGGTGAAGCCATTTCTTTTAAAGTGGGGCACCGGCAGATTGGCATTTTAATAAGCTTCCCCCGAGTGCAGAGAGGAGGTGGAGCAGGAAGGCCGCGGCCCGCCGTGGTTGAGGGAGCGAGAAGGATGCAGGCAGCATCGCTGAGATGGCCGTGCTGCAGGCTCAGGACCACAGCAGGCACGGCTGAGTTGGGGGCAGAGGGTCAGCCAGCTTGGCCCCCGGGTGGATGTTGGTACCTTTATCCAAGATGGGGATAGGGTGTGAAAATGGGAGGCGGAGCAAGATCTGGGGGAACGAAGAAAGCTCTGGCCTGCCTGGGCCCTCATCTCCTCCCCTTGGGAAGTTCTGTTTCAGGACCACAGCCTGTCTTCCGTTTAGGAGGGAAATGCATGAGAAACTCATCAGATAGGTGCTCCCGGGATCTGTGTGTGAGTGAGGGGAGGGGGAGCTGAAGGGTCCCAGCATGCTGGGGTGCTGGGAGGGAACCCCTTGACCCCAGCTAGGAAATGTAGGAGCCCCCGGCATGAGACACCGAACAGCCCCAGGACTGAAAGGACTTTGAACATCAGGGAGAAAAATGGGTCTGAAAGTGAGCAACCCGGGGCCCTTTGGCTAGGACCCCTTGGCCAGGCTCTAAGATGCACCCCCCCCCACCCTGCGTTTGTAGGTGGGGGGTACAGGGGTGGTGAGAAGGCCAGCTCCAGGCTGTTTTCCTGGGTACACGAACACAGCCGTTCCCCAGGCCAGACAGGTACATAGGATTAATAAGGCCGACACACTCTCCCCGGGGGGGTGCAGCCAAGCTAGCCTCGCGGATGGAACCATCAATCACGGCCCCTAATAGCTCTGCAGGCTGTTGCTCCCCCCGCCGAATTTAAAGCGAGGATGCAGGCCGCCGGAGGCAGGAGGATGCCGCAGCCCTTAACTGCCATAATTATGAAGTCTTCGTGGAAAGAGATGCTTATCGTATATGTTAAGTGAGCAGAGCAGGAGACCAGATGCCCTGCCTGTGTGCGCACAGCCGTGGGCATGGACGCCTGCCTGGAAACAAGGGGGGGGGGGGTGCACAGAAGAATTGCCACTTCCAAGGTGGGGATGGGAGGGGACAGTCAGGGGCTCTTGAACAATTCAAAACCGCACTTAGTAACATCCGTGCCTCATCCTTTTATTAAAAATTGTATCTTCTTTTTCTGATTACAATAGGGGATCGGCTCACTGTAGAATCAGTGGGAAGCGTACGAGTACAAAGAAGAAAATTAAAATCCCGTTGAGTCCCCATCCGGAGGCCGATCACTGGGGTGAATGTTCTGCAGCGGTTTTGTTCCCACAGCTCTGTGGCTGTCTGTTTGGTTTGGGTTGTTTTTACGCTATGGAGATGATTCATTGTATTTTTAATACGTATTTTGAAGTAAGTGACCAGTCTCAGGTGTGGGGCTGGAATGATCATGTAAATTCTGTCCGTTTGACCAGTAAATCCAATATATGAGGGGAGATAGGAAGAGAGTTTACACAGAGAAAATCATTATACACCCCTGGTCCCCAAACCTGGGGAGGTTGACCGTCTGTTTCAGGTGCACGTCAGGAGCCCCTCAGGTGTGCAGGGTTGACACCGGGAGCCGTGGAGGGGACCCACCTTACCCTGGGCTCCACGGTCCTGAGATGCAGAGACAGCGCTGGTGGAAACACTAAGGGTCCCTGGGACTTGCAAGGGTCCAGTAGAGCTGGAAGCTCCCTTCCAACCGTGGTTCTCTGCAACTTAGAAAGGCAGGTACATGCTGAAAGTTTGTGATGCCTTTGTCCTGGAAAGGCATTCCGGGTTGGGGGTGGTTGGGTGTGGGGGGGGGACAGTTTAAGCAAAAGCATGGAGGCCTGACTGCCCCTAGTCCAGCTGGTTGGGAACCCAGGTTGCTTTTTTCCCCCCTGATGCTTTCCATCTTGTGTGCCCAACTCCCTCTTTGAAGAAAAAAAGACTTGTTTTCCATGATGACTGCCCACTCTTCCTTCAAGCGCCAGTGCCACTTCCTCCAGGAAGTCCTCCTTGGTTTCTCAGACTGAGACACGCTTTCCTACTTTAGGCCTGCAGCACTCATCACTGTTGAGATGCCCAAGTCACATGATTGATTGGTTCATGTGTGTCTCTCCTGCTCCTGTGGCCCCAGGGCTGGTTTGCTCATGGTCCACAGCACCAAGCCCAGTGCCTACCTGCAAAGAGGCCAGCGACTGAAGAACAGAGTTCACAGTCTCCACCACCTGTCAACCCACTTTAGGAACAGAGAGGGCTGGGGGCCAGACCCTTGCGAACCCTGCCCCACTGGACCCAGGGGCCTCTGCTCACCCCGCGGCTCTAAGTTGCCTTGTTGCAAAATTCTGGTCATGAAGAGGAAGTTTCTAGCGACTCCTACTTTTCGTTTCTTTCTTTTATTTTTTATTTTTTTCTGGTGACCTTTCCATGTAATTAAAAGGCAGCTATTCCAGGAGACGAGGCAGCCGGAAGCAGAAACACTGCTCTGTGTGTACGTGTGTGGAAATTTATTGTCTGGAGCACAGAATTCTGCTTGAGGCTCCTGTGCCAAAGCTCCTGCTAGCTCCCTCGGGGGTACCGACCCCGGCCCAGGGAACGTCCCCCGCTGCAGACCTACTGTGCGCCCAACAGGGCCCATGTCTGTGCTCACTGACCCTCAACCTGCCCCCAGTGTATGCTTTTCTTAGGGAAATGGTTCTCCTGAGGGCCTACCAGTCTGGTGATGTCCACCAGGGCTGCCTCACCAGGGAGGGACCCAGGCTGATGGGCTGTGCCCTCCCCACCCCTGCTGGATTCAGGTCCTTAGGCCTTTGTCCTGCAGCACAGAGGACCACCCGGGGCAAAGCTAGTCCTGTCTTCTCGCAGCTGGAGTCTCATGTGGCAGCTCCTTCTTAGCTTGCTGCTTGAGGGGCGCCCCCCTCACCCTAGAACTAGAGGCACCGTCAAGGAAACGCATGTGCAGCTTAGGGAAATGGACGCAGCCCAGAGCAAGGTGGGTGCAGCCCTCTCCAGGGAGAGCTGGGCTCAGATTCTGGCACCCCCACCTTGGTTCACCACGTGACGCCAGATGAGCCCCCATTCCTCCCGCTCCTCCTCCGCCCATCAGGGCCTAGCCTGCTTTCTCCACTCTGGTGGAAGAATCCTGGGAAAGTTACATTCTGGACGGAAATCCTTCCTTGGCTGTGTCTTCCCCGTGCTGGGTCTGGGGCCCCTCTCTTCCCTGTGTGGCTCTGCTCAGCACCTCCCGGGAATGCTACCCCTCCCTCCAGTTGCTGGGTCCCTGGGTGGAGGGTCTGGGGTGGGGGGGTCCTGAGGCCCTGGAGCCCCCTGCCCGGCCAGGCCTCCACCCCTTGGCTCCCCGCAGCTGCAGCTGCTGAGGTTAATGAAGGAGGCCTGGCCCCCCGCCCAGCTCCCCCCCATGCCACGGAGAATTGCAATTTAGCAAGTTCGTCAAACGCCGAGGCAGGGGCCCAGGGCCGCATCTGTGACATCAAGGCGTCCCAGCGGTACCGGGGGGCCTCACGGTCCCCATCCGCCTCCGCGCCCGGCCCGCTTCCCACAGGCCTGGATTAGGCCCCGGCAGCTGGGCGGGGGCGGGGGCCCGGGGAGCAGGGGGGCTCCGGGCTGGGGGCCCAGGCAGCGGGGCCCTGGGCCTCTCTGGCCCAGCCTTGCCACGTGGTTCCTGGTAGGGGGCTGTGTCCCTGGGCCGCGGGCATCCCATCTCGAAAGGGAGGTGGGTCCTCTCGCCCATCCTTGGGACCCTGGAGCCCGTGGTTACACCCGCGGCAGGCCCCCAGGCCCACACAGAGGGGCTGGGGGGCGGCTCTGAGGGTTGGGGAGCAGCTCGGGTCACTCGGGGAAGAGCGAGTGGAGACGTCACTGGGGCCTCACCGGGCAGGAGTGCTCCGGATGAGGGCGGCGGTCAGGGTCTGTGCTGGGCTGAGGAGTAAACAGGGCCCAGGCTGGAAAGACAGAGGATCCGGGGCCTCCTCTCTGCCTGGAAACCAGGCACGTGGTGTTCAGAGCAACCTACGTGGCCCATGAATGCATCTGTGAGGTACGCCAGGCACTTTCGTGGCCACAAACGGCCCCTTCTCTGAGAGCAACAGCACAGGCCTCAGGAACCACAAGGCTGAAGGGACCGATCAATCACTCCTTCCAGACCCCTTAAGGACCAGAAGTTCTGCAAACCAGAATCCCACACAGAGACTTACTTGCCTGCTGGGATGGAGAGCTCACTACCTCACTGGGGAGCCCGTTCCTTCCTGGAAGAGTTCTCATGGTTAGGAAAGAACTTTCCAGGACTGTGCTTGGGCCCCAGTGCATCAGGAGGTGGCAACCTGACCCTCCCGACCTCTTTCCTTCAGACCAAGTCTCCAGGCTTCTTTTATCTACTCCTTGCATGATGCCTGTTGGTGCCTCCCTGTGGACAGAAGTCATCTGTCTGCTTACCCAGGACTGAGCATTAGTACCCCAGCTACAGCCTGCAGCAGACTCTCACCTCCCTAGCTCACAAGACCGTGCTCCTATTAACGAAGCCCTCGGTGTGTGTGCTCTGATGGACCCATCACTCTGTTGAGTCCTGCACAGGGTGGTATCGGACACTCAGCTGGCGACAGTGGATGAAGCAGGGGGCCACCCTGTGCTGCTTGGGGAAGCTGAGGCCCAGAGAAGAAGGCTCCCTCTCAGATACCCACCCACGGCATCAGCGACAGGACTGGGGAAAGGACCAGGCCTCCCGCCTGTCCTTCGACACAGAAGGCCCTCCATCCATCCCCCACTCCCTCCCGCCTTCCTCCATGCTCCCTCCCGCGTTTCCTGAGAGCCTCTTGGCTGAGTCAGAGAAGGTGAGGCCCATGGCCTTCAGATGCTCATGATCATGGGTGGAGGGGTGAGTGCAGGGCAGGAGGGGCCCGGGCCCCATGGCCTGCGCCCTGTTCCAGGGAATCAGCGGCGCCGAGGGGCTTGGGGGCCGAGGTCCTGCACAGCTGACCCCGTCCAGCTTGTTCTGCAAGCTCTGGGTGTTTCCAAGATCGCTGGGCCTGCACATTCCTTTCTGCTGAGGGAACTCCCGGCAAGCGTGGAGAGGCACCGGCCAGTTCCAGGAGGGTTTGTGGTGGGAAAAGGAAGGCAGTTCGCGTTGGCTGCCGGGCGCTAATGTGCACCAGGCGCCCCTGGGTGGCGGGGTGGGGGTCTCTCCTGTGCCACTGGGGGAAGTGGGCACTGCGCTCTCCTGCCCGTGCTCGGAGCGAGGGGAGGGGTGGTGATCAGAGGCAGCGGTGATGATGGCTCCTCCTTCCAGGACTGTCCACATAAGACTTAAGTCACAGAGGGGCCCAGTTCAGCTCCCAGAGCCTGCGGGTGCCCGCCGAGTCCACTGTCAATGTCCCCAGCCCCAGAGCAAGGGACTGGCAGGCCTGGGATTTGAACCTGAGTCCGTGAGCCAGGGCAGCACCTCCACAGTCGGGGGTAAGGGCCACTCTGTTGGGGAGGGACTGCCTTTCCTGCATTGCCACCAGCCTGGTCCCCGGCCCAAGGCTCCCCACGAGGAGGCAGTGGGTGTGGGGGCTACGCACCCCCACCCCCCAGGCCTTAGTTCCTGCCCAGAACATTCCATGGTGCAAAGCTGCAGCCTGGCCACCCCCCCACACCTCTGCCAGAGGCCGTGCGGGTGTCCTACGGGCAGGCTGCCGCTGCCGCCACAGAGGCCTGGCCGGCAGCCCTTGAGTTTCCACCAACTAATAATTTTTACAAACCTCCAGCCTCGTAAAAAAGTGCACAGTGGCCTGAACAACCTTGGCCGGGAGCCTTGTGGGCAAGCGGAGGCGCGGAGGCTGGGGAGCAGCAATCTCGGCCAGAGGCTGCTTCCCGCCTGCCCTCCCTCTCAGTCCCTCAGGCTGCAGACCAGGCTGTCCCCCCCGCCTCGTGGCCCTCCAGAGAAAGGCTGCCCTGCTAAGCAGCCCAGGGAGGTCTCCTGTGTGCTGCCTTCATGTCCTCCCACCTCGAGCTCTGGGCTCCTTGCCGGGAGCTGCCTGTAACCCATCCCTGAGCTCGCCTTCTGCTGAGCACAGGCCTTTTTGCATGTGCTGTTCCTTCTGTCCTTCCCTCCCGCCATCAGGGATGTAGAGATGGTGCCATGTCCTCATCCCAGAGGGGCTCTCGTGCCCAGGGGTCTTGAAGGAAGGGACATGTGATCCATCTGTGCCCCGACAACCTCCAGACAAGGGGAAGGGGTGCTGAGGTGAGAAGGAAGGCAGAGTGGATGCCCGGAGCCCCTGAGGCCGAGCACCCCTATGGTCCCGGGAGCTATGTGGGGGGTGCTTCTTGACGGAGGGATGGAGGCTGGGCAGGGGCTGGGTAGACAGGCAGGGAGGGGAGTCGGGCAGGGTGGTGGGATGGGGGAGTGGTTAGGCTGGAGGGAGGTTGCTGAGGCAGAATTTTCAACACCAGAGATTACCTGGAAACTAAAAGCGCTTGCTCCTTGGAAGAGAAGCTACGGCAAACCTAGACAGCGTAGTAAAAAGCAGAGACATCACCTTGCCGACAAAGGTCCATACAGTCAGAGCTATAGTTTTTCCGGTGGTCATGTGTGGATGTGAGAGTTGGACCATAAAGAAGACTGAGCACCGAAGAACTGATGTGTTCAAGCGGTGGCGCTGGAGAAGACTCTTGAGAGTGCTTTGGACTGCAAGGTGATCAGACCAGTCCATCCTAAAGGAAATCAACCTCGAATATTCACTGGAAGGACTCATGGTGAAGCTGAAGCTCCAATGCTTTGGCCACCTGATGAGAAGAGCCGACACATTGGAAAAGACCCTGATGCTGGGAAAGATTGAAGGCAGGAGGAGAAGGGGACGACAGAGGATGAGATCATTGGATGGTATCACCGACTCGATGGACATGAGTTTGAGCAAGCTCTGGGACGTAGTGAAGAGCAGGGAGGCCTGGCGTGCTGCAATTCATGGGGTCACGAAGAGTCAGACACGACTGGGTGACTGAACAGTCATGGCCTGCACCTGAGGGACGAGGGAGGCGGCCACGCGCAGGCTGGAGGGAGCTTTCAGGCTTGGCCCCTGATCCCAGGAGAGAGGGGTCCCGAGTCCCAGGTGCTGGGCGTGTGATTCCATGGTGCTTGGTGGTGGAACGGTCTACACGGTAGGTGGGCCCCCGGGGCAAGCTTGGGCCTGGGCCGCAGATGAAGACTGAGATTCCCGGGCACACAGTCTGGCGAAGGGGGTAAATGCTGGGCAGGATGCCTGTCACAAAGAGAGGGCTGGGCACCAGGCTGACTTCGAGGAGAGTCTGGGAGGGTCTCCAGAGAAGCCCGAGGAGACCCAAGTGGGTCCCCAAACCAAGAGAAGAGAGTGTATGAACAGGCAGGAGTGAGCCCCTGGGGGTGGGCAGTGACAGGAGCCGTGAGGGATACCCGTCAGACTCCGGGGTCACGAGTGTCCTTGTCGGGGGGCAACAGGGTGTGTGAGCATCACTGGGGGCAGAATGGGGGCGGGGGGCCCCCGCCTGTGGCCCTGACTCTCAGGTGAGCCCCTGTGGGGAGGTTCACTCCAGCCCCTCCCGGTCCCTCCAGCAGCTACCAGGGACTTGCTCAGGTCTCTGAAGGACCCAGAGAGGTCCCAGAAGGACGCAGAGGCAGCTGGGGTCTTGGATGGGGGCGCCGTGGCCCCCTGCAGGATGGGAGAACAGCTTGTGCTCCCCAGGTGTGGTGAAGACCCTCCCGCAGGTTTCCCCATGCCTGCGGGAGGTGGGCAGGGACCCCTACCCTGGGGGGGCCACCCCGTAGCTTCAGGTGGGACTTAGCGCTTCTGGCGTGGGAGGCCCACTTTGGGAGCTGATTTACGGGCCTGGCCCTCGGTGCACGCGGCTCTGACCCTTCTCTAAGTGTGTGTTCAATCAAACTGAAAGTGCCGGAGGAGGAGGAGCCATTAATTACCTGAGTCTCTTGGCAGCTGTCCCCAGGCTCAACGTGCCTGAGGAGCTGGGAGTCACGTTCCTCCCCTCCCACCTGCAGGGTGGCTGGAGCGGAGGCTGACCGGGCCTCCAGGAGGGCCTCAGTGTGCCCATCTCTAAATGGGCACTCTGGGTATGGGAAAGCAGGCCTGGAGGCCCGTGCCCTCCAGATCTTGGTGGGGGGGGTGTCTGTACTGCCTTGCCTGCTGCCAAGACTTTTGGGGAGTCTTGCCCCAAGCAAGGGTCTTCCCGCAGCCGACCTCAAAGACAGGCCCCCAAGGCCCTGGGACCCCCGGCACGGCCGCCCAGAGGGAGGGAGCCGGGGCCCCACCTCCTGTCCTCCCTGGGTGTCACTGCCTGCTGTACCTCAGTTTCTCCTCTGGACACCTCTCTCCAGCGTCAAAGAGGGTGTCAGTGCGAGAGTCTCGGCACTGCTCCCAGCTTCAGACCGATTGTAAAAAGCTGCTTTGTGTTTGTACCCCTGCGTTCACAACAGCACTTGTTACAAATACACAACAGCTGAAAAGCAGAGGCAGCTCAGCGTCCATCGACCAGATAAACAGATGAACAAAATGTACTCTATCTGCACAGTGCATTATGTTCAGCCTTAAAAAGAGAAGAAAATCCCGACGCAGGCTGCAACCTCGATGAACCTGGAGAACGTGATGCTCGGTGAAATAAACCAGACAAAAGGACACACGTTGTAGGATTCCACTTACATGAGGTACACGGGGCAGGCAATTTCCTAGAGGCGGGAAGTAGCAAGGTGGTTTGCAGGGGCTGGGCGGGCTGAGGGGAGGGGAGTCGCTGTTTAATAGGGACCGAGTTCCAGCTTGGGAAGATGAAAACCTTCTGGGTTGGGTGGTGGGGATGGTTGTACAACCATGAGAATGTACTGAAAACCACTGATCCATACACGTAGAAGTGGTTAAGACGGCAAAATTTATGATTTGTATATTTCACCACAATTAAAAAAAAAATCAAGATTTGTGTTTCATGAAGTGTTGATTAAACCAGCGTGCCTCACAGTCCGGAGAGCCTCGCATGTCATTCTTCCTTCCTCCATTCATGCGTGCGTGCTAAGTCGCTTCAGTCCTACTCTTTGGGACCCCATGGCCTGCAGCCCGCCAGGCTTTTCTGTCCATGGGATTCTCCAGGCAAGTACACTGGAGGAGGTGGCTATGTCCCCCTCCAGGGATCCTTCCCAAGCCAGGGATCGAACCCACGTCTCTTCTCCTGCCTTGGCAGGTGGGTTCTTTACCACTAGCGCCACCTGGGAAGGCCCCCTCCCTTCACGCTTGCTGGTAAAAACCTCTTCCTTAGGGAGTGGTCTGAGAATGAAGCCCGGATGTCCTGGCATCCAGCCCAGAGCTCCTGGGAAGTGGCCAGCTGAGGCTGGTTTGGGGAGAGACCGCAGTAGGTAGGGGTCTCGGCCACATGCTTCCAGCCAGAAAACCGCCCAGAACTCTAGGACGGCCATCCACCTGGCCCGGGTCAGTGCAAACTAGACAGTTACTGGCTGGACCGAGTCGTGCAGTCTCGTCGGCCCCGACAATATGAGATACTTCTGAGACCTCTGCTGTCCCTCTGCTCAGCTGACACCAGCCTTCAGAGAACAAGCGAGCCAGAGGATGGAATTAATTTCCTAAAATTGAATGTTATGTCGCCAAGTCACCTCAGGATCTCTTGCCAGGGAGGAAGGAGAAATGGCTATTTGGTCCTTGCTAGGTCTTGATAGCCTGTTGCAGCTTGCACTCAAATGTTTAGTTTGGGGATGAAATGTATGAAATTGTCTTCTCTGTAGGGCAGAGATGATAGAATCTAGGCAATTTTATATGGTTCTATCTATTCGAAATAACTATGAGCATATTGTACCAGAGAAAAAGGGAGAAAAATACCCCTGCTGTCTACTTTCTGGGGGATGCAGTATTCCTGAGATTCACAATAGATTATTTTGCATCCAGTGAATTAGCCAAATGCAGTCAATCCTTGAACAACACAAGAGTTAAGGGTGCCGACCCTTCATGCAAAATCTGCATATGACTCCTAGTGGCTCCTCTGGATCCGTGGTTTCTCTGTAGCTGAGGTTCTGCCTCAGAGCATATGACCAACCTCAGATCACGTAATAAATAGTATTTACTATCGAAAAAGGGGACTTCCTAGGTGGCTCAGATGGCAAGGAATCTGCTTGCAATGCAGGAAACTAGGGTTCAGTCCCTGGGTTGGGAGTATTCCCTGGAGAAGGGAAGGGCAACCCACTCCAGGATTCTTGCCTGGAGAACCCCATGGACAGAGGAGCCTGGTGGGCTGCAGTCCACGGGGTCGCAAAGAGTTGGACACGACAGAGCCACTAAGCACATTCACACATCAATAATCCTGCATCTATTGGGTTGGCCAAAAAGTTCACTTGGGTTTTTCTGCTATTAGTGAAAAACCCGAATGAACTTTTTGGTCAGACTTTTTTGCCAACCCAGTAAGTAGACTTTCGAAGGTCAAACCTGGGTTGTTTAAGGGTTAACTGCATATACATTTAATGACAACCTCAGAGACATACTTGTCAGAAGGGCACCAGGAAATGTGAAACTAACATGGCCCATTTAGAGATGAATATGAAAACATGTACAAAGAGTTATAAATGTGTTGATGCCTATTGGTCTTGAGATTGTACTTTTGGAAATGTGCTCCTAAGAGACAACCCCCCAACACAAGAAACCCTGTACTATGTTAGCGGGAAGGTAAATTGGTGCATGCACGATGGGAAACAATATAGAGATTGCTTAAAAAACTAAAAATAGGGCTTCCATCTGATCCAGCAATCCCACTCCTGGCTATATATCTGGAAAAAACAAAAGCACTAATTTGAAAAGATACATGCACCCCGATGTTCATAGCAGTACTGTTTACAATAGCCCAGACATGGAAGCAGCCCAGCTGCCCATCAGCAGGCGATTGGGATAAAAGGATGTGCCACGCGTGCACACACACACACACACACACACTGGAATATTACTCAGCCATAAAAAAGAATGAAATACTGCCAATTGAAGTCACGTGAGTTGACCTAGAGAATATTATGCTTAGTGAAATAAATCAGACAGAGACAAATACTATAGAATATCACTTACATGTGGAATGTAAAAACTAACACATATGAATGTGTATGCAGAGCAGAAATAGACTCACAGACCTAGAAAACAAACTGTGATTGTCAAAGCTGGAAGGGAAGGAAGGAGAAACAAATTAGGGGTACGGGATTAACAGATACAAACTACTGTATATAAAATAGACGAGTAACAAGGATTTACTGGATAGCACAGGGAATTATAGCCATTATCTTGCAATAACCTATAATGGAATATAATCTGCAAAAATACAGAATCATTTCAATATACACCTGAAACTAACACAATATTGTAAATCAATTATACTTCAATTTAAAAAAAAATAGGAAAACCACCCAAGAGAATCAAAACTGCATTTTCATGAAGACGTTCACTGCAATGTGAGTCAGGCTCTGGACAAAAACAGACATCAACCTTGACTTCCAACGGCGGGGGGTAAACCGAACCCCTCATGAGCCCTGGGGAAGCAGAAGCTGGTGTCTTTCAACTCACAGCCGGGTGGTGCCCAAGCCCCCTGGGGAGGGAAGATGCCAGCCTTGGTGGCCCTGGCACGGGAAGGTTTTCCTCCAGAGAACGTCACTCAGGTCGGCTGCCCTGCAGTTAAAATTTGTCCGTTTCACTACTCAAGACTGGAAGCTTCAGGGATTAGACCAGTGTGTGTGTGTGTGTGTGTGTGTGTGTGTGTTTTGTGTGCGCCCGCATACTTTTTTATAAACTAGAAAATGGAGATGGCTAATGAAACATGACAAGATGAAAACACAGAGAGCAAGCGTGGTCGTGCCTTTGACTGTGGTGGGCAGAGAGCAGACGAGGCGGGCGGGGCCCAGTGGATCGGAGGTGGCGGGGCGGCGGGGGCGGGAGGGGGAGTCACACTGCTGCTTCTCCCTCTTGTCAAAGTTGACGTTTGTGCTTGACGCTCTATAACTCTTTTTTTAAGGTGAAAAACAAAAAGAATGCTGTACCGTCTGTACTCAGACTTGTGGGGTGGCCTCATACTTCCCACCCCTGCCAGAGCTCCTGTGATCCCTCCTAGGACCTCTCGGATCCTCGAGGGGACCAAATGCTGCTGCCCCCTTCTGCCTCAGTGCCCCTCACTGCTGCTGTGACCCCACCAGGCATGGGGGGAGGGGACAGAGGGAGAAAGAGGGCCTACTGGAGGGGCCTGGGGCTTGCATCTGGAGTGCAGAGCTTATCCCCGACTGACGGGACGCGCTGTCTCCCCTACCTGTGCCAATGACATCTCGTGTCTCCTCCCCGTCAGCTGTCCTGTCCAGGCCTGCAGCTCCTTGTGGGGAGGGGTGGGCTGACTGCCCCCAGCTGGCAGCCTCGTCCTGGTCCCGAGGTCCTAGGTGCCCTCCTTCCTCCCTGGATGCCTTGGACCAGTCATTGCCCAGGGTCCTGGAGCCCAGGGTGGGCTGGTGGGTTCAGGCATGTGCGCGCTCTCTCAGGCCTCCCTTCTGGATCTGACGTTCAATACCTTTTTGATCCTAAGAGAGATGGATTAGCCCCAAGGGAGAAATAGAAAGGACTATTGTGGGGGCTGCTCCCCGAGAGGCTGCCAAGGATGGGGGGAGAGGAGGGACTGAGATCTGGGGAGCTCTCTGTGCTGCTCTGTGCCTCCCCCAGCAAGGGATCCCCACGGGCACCCCCGCCTCCCTTGTAAGCACCGTGCCTGGAGAGGTGGCAGCAGCAGCTGTGTGTCTCAGGACTGCAGAACAGGGAGGCGAGGCTGGTGCATGGAACCCTTCAGACCTGTCAGCTGCAGACGTGCCTGAGCTCATTGTCAGCCATGAGGAATGAAGGGTCTCTCTCAGGCAGGTGCCAGAGACATTTTCCAGTGGCCTCCAGTGACCTCAATGTGGCCAGCTCTGAGGGCTGCCTGGATGACTGGTTCCAAAAGCTCCCCAGGAACATTTCTGGCTCCACTGGCCCCTGTCCAGGCCTGGAGCCCTGAGGACACCTGGAGACGTCCCCGCCTCTGGCTCGTATGGCACAGCACCATCAGCTTGGCCTCCAGGGTGCCCTTGACCGTCGGCCTCTCCAGCCCCGCAGCCATATCCTCCGGTTGGGGCCGCATCCCTTCCCACCTGGACCACCTCCCAGGTGGCCACCAAGCTCAGGTCTCAGGTCCACTCTGAGCCTGGGCAAGCTCCCTAGACCTCCACTCTGACCATGCCCCTGCCCTGCCCACAGTCCCCTGACCCAGCAGCCTCAGGGTGGGGCCTGGGGCTTGTGTCCACGGCCCTCTTGACGTGACCCCTCCTCGAGCTGCACCAGTGGCTCCTCTTGTCCAAACATTCAGACCTTTGCATCTCCCACCCCATGGTGCCCTCCCCTACCTGGTTACCTGTATCCCTCCAGAAACTCTGCTCACCTGTCCTCTCCTCCAGAAAGTCTTCTCTGACCACCACCCTCACAAAACCCCTCACCGTCTCCCCTTGTGACCCCACCTCCACCCCAGTCTGAATGAGTTTAGCCGGAGCAGCGGTCGGTTAGGATGAGTAGGCGGCAGTGAGCGAGTGAATGACTGGGTGGGCGAATGACCACGTGGATGCCTGAGCTGAGCGGCGCCTCCGCAGGGCTTGGGGGTGCGAGGGTCAGCCCCCCAGGCCTTTCTCCCCAGGGTCCCTCATGACAACGCTGGCCTCTGCCTGACTCCTTCCCTGGTGCCCCTGTTCCCCAGTGGAAAGCAGAACTGAGGCCTCTGGAGCTTGCGGCAAGGCCGTGGCTCCGGCCCTCTCCCTTTCGTCCTGTCAGCATGGGCCTGAAGGCTGCACCGCCCTGGCCCCTGCCGGAGGGCCGGGATTAATCGCCCTGTTTCTGGAGGAAGGATGGGGCCTCATGGCTGGTGAGGAGCTGCGAGGAGAGTGACCTGGCATTACCTCTCCCGGGGGCCCTGAGGACACGTGGGGACAGGGCATGTGGGGACGGGGGGCTGTGTCCCTGGCCGGGGGGCTACACTGCAGGCTCCCCCTCCCCTGCTTCTGCCAGGTACCCGTGAGCCTCACAGGGACCCACCCCCAGGGCGGCCAGCATTAGTATTCCCAGCACAGGCGCCTGCAAAGAAATGACTCACCCTCTGATTGACTAATTTGAAAGTAAGCTGTTTTTGCTGCAAGTGGGAAGGTTCAGTGAATCTTAAAAACTAAGCGATGGAGATTTTATTCCTCGTTCTAGACCTTTCCTTCTGTGGGGAAGGCGGCTCTGCCACAGCCTCTGTTTATCATAATAGAAATGTCTTTTGTTGGCTCACCTGCAGTGGGGCGCGGGTGGGACTCGAGTCTCAGCTCGGCTCCCACCTGCCTCGTGACCTCGGCGAGTTACTTAACCGCCCCAGGATGCCAGAAACAGCGTATAATGAGGATAAACCTCAGAGGAAACACAAAATGCGCCTTTGGTGGGCCGGGAAGGAGGCCCGGGGCTGCAGAATCAGGATGAGGATCTGGCCCCTCCACCTGTCCATCACAACTCCTCCTGTGGGGTGGTGGGCTGCCAAGAGGGGTGTATGCCCCCACGTGTCGGGGGGCTTAAGGTATGAGGGGGCATTTCCCCCCCTCCATTTTACAGATGGGTAGCCAAGAGGCCGGAGAAGACAATGGCGTGCCACTCCAGTACTCTTGCCTGGAAAATCCCATGGACGGAGGAGCCTGGTGGACTACAGTCCATGGGGTCACTACTAGTCAGACAAAACTGAGCGACTTCACTTTCACTTTTCACTTTCACACATTGGAGAGGGAAATGGCACCCCACTCCAGTGTTCTTGCCTGGAGAATCCCAGGGACGGGGGAGCCTGGTGGGCTGCCGTCCATGGGGTCGCACAGAGTCGGACACGACTGAAGCGACTTAGCAGCAGCCGCCAAGAGGCATGGAGAGGTTTGGTGGCCCACCTGCAGACACACAGCTTCTAGGTATAGAATGTGGGATTATAACCCCGGGCCACCGGCTGCAGTCTGATTTCCCAGTTTCGGTTACCCCCTTGAGTTAGAGAGGTGGACAAGGGCTGGACCTTTGGAGCTGGACCTTTTACCGTTGTCCTGTGGCAGGTGGGGTGTGAGAGATTCGATCTGAACACACTGCAGGATGCAGGAAGGCCCTGGAGGAGGCGTCCGAGGAGCGGAGGCTGAGGGCAGAAGGTGGTCGGGCTGGGGTGATGGCAGAGGAGAGAAGGACGCAGTCAGATTCAGGACATGCCCCCAAAGGATGGGCCCGAAAGAACCCTGGCGTTAATTAGGGAGGAGACGAGAGAAAGAACAATCAAGGGGCTTCCGAGGGTCTGGGCCGCACACGTCATCTTCCGGACCCTGACCGCCTACCGTGACTGGCCACGCGCCGCCGGCCTCCTGCCTCCCCTTCTCTGATTCTCCTCTTTGACACGCTGTCTAGGTGTACTGTCCATCGCCAGCACAGACGGGGCAACCCCAGGCAGAGGGACAGCGGCCGCCTCACCCCAGGCCTCCTCTCATGCCTCCCAGGGACGGCGTAGGGACCGAGCCGGTCAGAAGACGAATTTCCCAGACCCTGGGCTCTCAGGTCACTGGGTGTGACGCCCTCTATTTGCTCCATGACTTTGGGAGGGCTGGTCAAACACGGTGTGCCTCCGCGTCCACTCCTGCATGTGGGGTTCCTAGTGACAGCTGAGTACCATGTGTTCTCACTCTTGGCACTTCTCAGCCTTTCAAGGACCACAGTCACCATCGTCCTCCAGGGCTGAGTGAGAGAATGTGCGCACAGCCTGGGGCCTGGCACAGAGGAGGCACTCGGTAAGGATGTGCTGTGGCGCTGCCTTTTCCTTGCTCGCTGTGTGTCTTTTGGCAAGCAGCTCTGCCTCTCTGAGCTGCAGCTGTTTCTTGTCTGCAAAGCCGTGATAATGTGGTCCCTGTTTCCCAGGCTGTTCAGGAGGTCTTGACTAGGTGGCTCATGGAAGACTCTTGGCACGGGTCCTAGGCTCCTTTTAAATGCTCCATCAGGGTTTGCTGTGATGATTATAAAGTGGCAGGGCAGGGACTGGCACCCAGCCCGGGGCAGGCTCACCCACTTTGCAGCACCAGCCTCTTCTGCAGCCACCTCACCTTCCCTGGGAAGCTCTTTTTTCTCCGGCAGCACAGTGATGAGCAGAAAATTGAAAAACTTCGTCAAACTAGCATATTACTTTCCTAGGGTCCCCCTCCTCCCCCACCACAGAAACACAAGCCACAGATAACACCTTCCCAAATAGGTTTACTGAAGTCAACCCATTACAAGTGCGGACACGCTTGCAGATAACAGAAGCCTGTGAGTTCTTAATATCCTGCCCAGCATGCAGGAGGGATAAATGAGGGACGGAGGCGAGACAGCCTTGACTGCAAATATTCTGTCGTGTCCTTTGG
The DNA here is from genome assembly GCF_049115385.1 of Moschus berezovskii. Lineage (NCBI taxonomy): Eukaryota > Metazoa > Chordata > Mammalia > Artiodactyla > Moschidae > Moschus > Moschus berezovskii. The sequence goes on along the minus strand of NC_142480.1, from coordinate 4,697,143 downwards.
CCATCCATCAGCCCGTGTGTCAGGCAGTGTCTCTGGCCCCGGGTTTGGGAAATATGGTCGCCATAGGGATGGAGTCAAATACATCCTTTCAAAACAGATCTGCTTAAAATTCATTAACTTAGACAACTCCACCAGAAGAAGCAATCAATTCCTTGAACACTATAATCATGCTTCTCACAGGGATCTTTTTGCTTCGGTGTCGGTTAAGCTAATAAATGCTGTTTGGGTCCAGTGGAAAGAGAGGCGTGAGAGGGCAGGAGGCACGGAGTCTAGCCTTGATGTTCTGTGGCCAGCTCGGACCCCATTACTTCCTGGCGTATTTGTCTCCTGAGTGAGTCATCCATCACGCCAGCCAGGGGTGGGGGTCTGCTCTGTCCCTGCTGGGCGCTGGGCCGGGGCCAAGGGTGCCAAGCAGCCCAGAAGTGGTGTCACTCACAGGGGCTGCCGTGAAGTGGCGAGCAGATGTGGGGACAAGTGTCTGCGTTCACTGTCGGTGATCTCATTCTGCACGTGGCCGTAAATCCCGCTCGCTGGCTGACGAGTCCGGAATTTACGTCTGCAGCCCAGGACCTACTCGCTGAAACCCCAAACCCTGCCATCCCAAGGCCCACTCTGCATCTCCACCGGCATGTCCAATGGGCATCTTTCCAAACCAGCCGCATCCAGGGGCAGCCAGACCCACCTGGGGTGCCTCCTGCAGCTCAGGCTGGAGATGGAGGGTCCCTCTGAACTCTCCTCCGACTCTTGAATCCCGTGTCCAGCTTGTTGGGAAGCCCCATGGGGCCTGTCCCCCGAGACCAGCCAGACTCCAACCATGTCTCCAGGCCCAAGCTGCCTGCCCCACTGCATCTGGAAGACTATGGGGGTCCCCACTGGGTCTCCCTGCTTCCACCTGTGCTCCCCCCACCCCACCAGCGCCCTGATCTCAGCCCAGCTGGAGGAATCCTTTGCACATGTAAGCCACAAAGTCTCCCGGGTTACCCATTTGTCTCTGGAACCCTCCGAAGTGCCTATGCCTCCCCTCCTGGCCTTTTACCCTCCGCTTCCTTCACTCCACAGCGACCATCACAAACAGCCGGCCACACTTACGTGCCCTTCCCAGGTCTGAACCCACGTCTTCCTTGGTCGCCTTCTCTGATACTGTACCTCCCGCTTAGCACTTACGCTAGCCCCAGTCTCCACCAGAGAGATGTCAGAGCCACAGAGTGGGAGGGAGTGGGGGGCGGGGGCTGTGTGGTCCCTGCAGTGCACCCTGACGTCCTGTGGAACACGGTGGGTGCTCAGGAAGTGCTCGGGGAACGAATGAATGAGCAGATGAAAGAAACGTCTCTTTCTCCAAAGGGCTGCCCCTGCCCCCTGCACATCGCGGAGTCGCGCTCTCGTCTCCATTTGGAGGCTTCCAACCGCGGCTCTTTCGCTGTGCTGACGTCTTCCCCGACCTGATGAGCTGGCTGCTGGCCGCCATCCGGCCTGTCCCACTTGTTTCCTCTGCCCCTCGTCACATGTGGGGTGGACACGGGCACAGTCAGCTGCCTGCTCTCCGTGCCCCTGCCCCGTGAGTCTCTTCCGGAAACTTCCATTTCATATTCCCCTTCCGACCACCAGTCCCCCTGGGACAGCCCCCCTGGCTATCCCTGGGATAGCTCAAGTCAAATTAAAATCTCCTTCTCTTGCCCCTGCCTCCCAACCTGCTCCAAAAGCATCGCCCCCACCCCATGGTCCAGAGGGAAATTTGGGGACCCCTGGTGCCTCCCCACCCACCATCCATTCCCCCTTCCCTATGCCCCCTCCACTGGACTTCCAGGCCACCACGGCTTCTTAGCCACCATCCCAGCAGCCTGTGAACCCACGCCCCCCGACCCCAGCCAGGCTCCAGCAGGGTGAGAGCAGGGCCGTGACCTCTGGGATGGAGCGGCCACCCTCCAGTAGCCCAGTGCTGGTGCTGCTGGGTAATGGGGTACCACTGATACATTTGGTAAATCTCATTAAGACGCACAGGAGTACAGCATGGGCTCGGGACATGCGCAGTGAGCTCGGAAACTTCCAGGTGGTGAGCCTCGTGCTCTGTTGATACAATTCGGTTCGATCCACTTAACAAACATTGATTCGGTGCCTGCAGCGGATGCAGAGCATCAAGCCGGGCCCTGCGGGAGGCCCCATCGCTGGTCCCGGGGCCCTCGGTTGCTGCGGCCTCTGCTGCCCCACCGGCGCCCTGTTCCCGCTCCCTGGCCTCCTCCTCCCATCCCCTCCTTCCCTCCTGTCTCCTCCTCTGCTGCTTCTGGGGGCTTCTCTGAAGACCCTCCACGCCAGGCCTCTCAGTTCTGACATTCAGCCCCGCTGGGTGGAGGAGGGCGGGAAGGGCAGGCGTCCTCAGGGTTTGAGTGGTGGCTGGTGGCCGTGCTGTGCTGTCCGAGGGATGGGGCTTCCAGGCCGGGAAGCCGCGTGGTCCAGGCACAGGCAGGGGGCCTAGGGGTCGTCCAGGTGACCAGAGTACGGGGGGGCCCCAGAGGGCAGCAGTAAACACAAGGGGTCCCATCACCGGCCATTGCTCCCAGCACTTCGATGCTGTGTGTCTAGGACCTCTACAGGAAATGAGGCCAGGAACATGTGTGAATGATGGAGGTGGGCCCGGAACAGGGTGGGGTAGGGGCTCAGGATTGGAGGGACTGCCCATTCATCTCTGCCTCCTCCCGCAGCTCAAGGTCATAATGACACAATTGTGAATCGACCCAGACCTCAGGCTTACCACCCATCCAGGCACCTTTGCGTGTATGCAAACTCCTGAATGCCAAGGAAGGGGCTACTGTTATCCCCGTTTTATGTATGGAGAAATGGAGGCACAGAGAGAGGTTTAGCAACTTGGCCAAAGTCACACAGCCAGGGAGTGGCAGAGCAGGGGTCCAAACCCTGGGGGAAGAGGAACCAAGCATGTCCAAGATGTGGGTGAGCGGGCTGAAGACGCCCCCGCGTGCCTCTGACAAGGGGAGGGTGGCCAGGGGCGCTGGGGCAGAGACAGAAGCTCTTCTTCTCAGCTGGCCCTTTGGCCTGACAATGCCGGCTGGGTGCGTGCTCAGCCGTGTCCAACTCTGTGACACCACGGACTGTTGCCCACCAAGCTCCTCTGTCCATGGAATTTTCCATGGCAAGAAGACTGGAGTGGGTTGCCATTTCCTGCCCCAGGGGATCTTCCCGGCCCAGGGATTGAACCCGTGTCTCTTGAGTCCCCTGCGTCGACAGGTGGGTTCTGTACCACGGTGCCACCTGGGAAGCCCTTGGTGAGGGCGAGAAGTGAGCTCTCTCAGCCATCTGTACCCCTTCATTTATTCGTCCACCCATTCATTCGTTCCTTCACCAAACAGAGTGAACACAGAGCGCTGGGGGCTCATGGAAAACTCAGACACTGCATGGCCCTCGCTCACGTTGCCGCCCAGACATCGGGCTCCAGGAAACCGGTGGCGTGATGAGAGGGTGCCCCTGGGGGCCTGTGGGCAAGGAGGAGAGGGCAGGCTGAGACGCCGACGGGAGGACGAAGCGTCTCTTTTGTTCTGTCTGGGGGGAGGCTGACAGCTGAACTGCCGGCAGAGGGGAGCAGGCTCAGACACCCTGTGGCCCAAACTCACCCGCCTCCGACTTTGTTTTCCCTTGCCCCATCTCTCTCGCCCACTTCTAATTTATCTGACTGCTGTGGTGTCACTTCCGAAGCCCTCCTAAAGCCTCTGCAGAATGAAGTGGGGATAAATAACATCACTGCTGTCAGCCTCGGCCCAGTGGGACTGCCGTCCACCCCAGGCACATCTGCCCAGAAGGTGACCAGAAAAACTCAGAACATAATCAAGCCGAGACTTGATTTTCTACTGTGGCCGGGGGACTGAGACCACGTCCCTATCCACAGCTCACCTCTTCTGCCCTGCAAAGTTGGCCAAACCAAATAAAAACAAATATAAGTGGTGGAGGAAGTCAAATTGTTGAACAAGAGTATTCAACCTTGAAAAACTGACCTCCGCGTCGACTGGCTTTCTGAGCCACTCTCTATCATTAAGATGAAAAGGGAATTAATTCATCTTATCTGTATTTTTGTCCTTTGCTGTATAGCATTTCCCCCTCCACTCTCTCCAAATAAAAAGCATCACTTGACCTGGGGTTAGAGAGCAAGGGGACCCCCTCCTCCCACCCTGGCTACCCCCTCCAGCTCACATCTTGAATGCAGAGAAACTTCCAAGACTGTGTCCAGTTTCTCTCCGGATTTTTCTAAATGATGAGCGTTCTAAACTCTGATAGTTGGGAAAACTGATGCAGTGGGTCTTTTGATGGATTCAAACGAAGGTTAGTCCAAGATCATCTATATGCCCTAAAAAACCTCTTGAGGGACTTCCCTCGTGGTCCAGTGGCTAAGACACCACACTCCAAATGCAGGGGTCCTGGGTTCCATCCCAGGTCAGGGAACTAGGTCCCACACGCCGCAACTAAAAGATGCTGCCTGCCTCAGTGGAGATCAAAGACCCTGCATGCTGCGACTAAGATCCGGCACAGCCAAATAAATACTAGACAAATAAATAGGCCAAATAAACCTGAACTCCTGCTATTGACAATTCAGTCCCTAGTTATTTTACCATCAAGCGTCCCTCAAATCAACGTCTTCTAAACACAGCCATGGACTTACGATCCAAAGATCAAAAAGAAGGCCCCGAATCACCGGCATCTCTTTCACCCCCTCATCAACAACCTGAGTGACGTCACACCTGGACTGCTTAGTGGAGAGTTAGGCGGCGTTAACTGTGGCGGCTTTGTGGTTTTCGCCCCCCCTCAGGGACACGTTCAGCCGTATGAATCTGGCGTCCACAGCTTCTCGGCTTCTTGGCAGGTTCCCATGCTGCCCCACCCTCCCCGGAGACTGTGGAAATGACCCTGAAGGCAGTGCGCTCTGGCCTGCCGTCTGATTGCGCAGACTGTGCTTTCCCCTGGGCTGAGCGGAGCTGGGCGCTCTCTGTTCAGTAGCAAAACCCTCTGGCGCTGGTACTGTCCAACGTGCATGACCAGCTTGTAAATATCACTGTCAAGGCGTTGGTTTCTTGCAGCTTCTTGTTCGAGAAATCACCCAAGGTTGGTTTTTTTTTTTTTTTTTAACCAAGTACTGGATTGATTTCTTGAATGGTTTTAAACCAGCATCCGAGACTGCCTTCCACGTTCAGGTGGCGGTGGACTCGGTTATGTTTGGAAGGATGGCTCTGGGAAGAGCAGTGCTTCGCCTGTACCGACTGTGCCCAGTCCCTTCCCAAAGCCTCTAGGGAGGATCTCACCTGGTTCTTCCAAAAATCCCATCAGCTGGGGACCATTTTTTTTTTAAATTGAGGCAAAATTCACATCACATAAAATGAACCCTTTGAAAAGGAGTAATTCCATGGCATGACAACCACCAATCCACCCTCTGTCTCTGGATTTGCCTGTTCTGGACGTTACACACAATTGGAATCATACAATATGTGGTCTCTTGTGCCTGGCTTCTCTCAGTTCACATGTCTTCTCGCTAAGGCTCCCCTGGAGGCTCAGACAGTAAAGAATCTGCCTGCAATGCAGGAGATCTGGGTTGAATCCCTGGGTCAGGAAGATCCCCTGGATAAGGGAATGGCTACCCACTCCAGTATCCTTGGCTGGAGAATGATCCCATGGACAGAGGAGCCTGGTGGGCTACAGTCTAATGGGGCCGCACAGAGTCGGACACGACTGAGGGACTCACGCTTTCACTTCTTCTGGCTCCTGTGAAGAGGGCTGCCACGAGTGTGCTTGCACATGTATTAGTTTGGGGCTATTCCCCATCATCCCCATTCTGCAGATGAGAAGACCGAGGTAGGTCCTAAGAGGCCCCGTGACTCTCCCTACCTGCACGGGAGCTTCATGGGGAGTGACGGTTTGGGGGGTCACCATGGAGACGGGGGTCCCGGCCTCGTGAGTTTGAAGGTCCTCATCACATGCACGTGTTCTCCCTGCTTTCAACCTCTCACTCCACGTTCCGTTTTCAAGCTGTGATCCTGGTTCCCAGGAGAAACACCATCTAAGACTCAGTGTGCTTTGGAAGGTAGACCAGGATGCTGGAGAGTCTCCAGATCCCCTCCTGTCAGCACTTGTGGGGTTGACCCTCAGCAGGAAGGTGTGAGTCCCAGAGGCTGATGAAGGATGCTGGGGGTTGTGGGAATGGGAGCCGGGTTGCTGGGGGCCTCAGGAGTGTAGTGATACTCCCAGCTGGAGGCCACAGAGTCCATGATCAGTCCTGGGGCAGGGGCACCCCGGGCTCCTCCTTGGGTGGGCACAGCCCCGCCAGCAAGAGTGGCAGAGGCTGCCTGTTGGAGTAAAGACCAGCACGGGCAGGGCCCCCCGGACTCTGGATGGATGGCTGAGAATGAGCCTCCCGGCACAAATGTCGCCGCTCGGCCCAGGCTGCACAGCAGCTCAGGGGCGGAGCTGGGATGGGGCGGCTGGGGTGAGAACAGAGTGAGGGGGTGTGGGAGCCAGGGGGTGGGGGAGCCCCCGGTCCATGAGAGGTGGCAGGGCCAGATGACAACCCTGTCTTTCAGAAGCATCCTGGGCCGCGTAGGTTCCTGCAAGACATTGACAAGGAGGCTGGCTCCAGTCCGAGCTGGTGGACCGGCCAGATCCACAGCATCACCTGCGACTGAGGGCCAGGTTCCCACTCCCACGGGAGCCCTGTCCTCTCCAGTCCTTCCGGCCTTGACCAGCGTGCAGGGCTGGGTCACGCGAAGAGCAGGCGGGCACCGGGTTTGCTGTGCTTGTGACTCAGCTGCTTAGACAAGCATGGTGTCATGACCTTCTTCTCCCTGAGCCTTGGTGTGAAGGACGTTCTGGAAGGTAAGTCCCCAGCCTGGTCCTACCCAGCCTCCTGCCCGGGGGGCCTGGCTGTGTTTCTTTCCCCGGATACCCCCGCCCCACCCCGCCCCTTCTTTTCTCCCCCTTCCCCCTGGGCTGCATTTGTTCAGAGAACCTCGAATCACGCGGGGAGCCTTTCCAGTCCCCGGAGGCCTACTTTGTTTCCTTAACAGCTTTATTGAGACAGAATTTATGTATCATAACAATTACCATTTTAAGTGCATAATTCAATGGTGTTTAGTAAATTTGCAGAGTTGTACAACCGTAGCCAGCATCTAATTTTAGAACATTTCCATCACCGAATGGAAACACCGAGTTCTCCTAATTTGTTTCTGATCTTCACTGTTGGGGGCTGCCCTCTCTGCTCTGAATAATGACAGGCTCTCGGTGGGCACTGTACCCCCTGCCGGGTCCTGTTCCGGGGGCTTTCCGAGGACACACGCGGTAACCATCCTGGCGGTCATGCGGGACAGATCCTGTTATCCCCTACCCACACCCACCGAAGCGGAGGCAGGGGTGTGCCTGAGTTCACTGCTGTAGGAGCTTGAATGGACCCCCCCTCAAGCTATGTCCACGTTGGAACCCCCAGAAGCTGTGTCTGTGGCCTCATTTGGGAGAAGGGTCTTTGCCGATGCCATGCAGCCCAGGATCTGGAGGGGAGATTACCCAGGTGGGCCCCGAATCCGACGGCAGGCGTGGGGATAAAGGAGACCCGGCAAACGGGACAAGGCAAGGCTGTTCCTTCAGAGCCGCGGGGGCTGGGGGCCGGCGCCCCACTCACCCCTGGGGAGCCTCACGGATGGGCAGACGGGGGGCTTCACAGCGGGAAAGGTGGGCTCGTGACTCACGGGGCTGCTGGTCTGGGACGGTGGGGGACTCACGGGAGGGGGGCTCCTAGGGGGCCTGTTAGGTGTGCACTTGGCTCTCTCTGCCGGGCCCCACGTTGGAAGCAGGAACAGGAATCGGGGCAGCAGTGAGTTATTGATCAGGTCCCAGTGATGGTTACAGGGTCACTGCCCTCTGACCTCCTGCAGGCGGGCTTCCTGGGCGGTTTGCTGGAGGGAGGGCTCGGCTCCCCGGGCTGGTGGCTGCAGGCGGTAGGTTCTCAGAGGCCTGTTTCCATGTGTAGTCTGCTCATTCCCCTTCGGGCATTCAGTCTCCCGCAGGGTCCTTGTAAGAGACCCGCAGAGAGATACACAGATAGAGGTTCGAGTGATGCAGCCACGAGCCACGGGCTCCAGGAGCCGCTGGATGGTGGAAGAGGCCCCGGAGGAGTTGCCTCTGGAGATTCCAGAGGGAGTGTGGCCTGCCGACCCCTTGATTTTGGACTTCCGGCCTTCAGCGCTGTGAGAGAATCAACTTCTGTTGTTTTCAGCCACCACATTTGCAGGGGTTTGTCACAGTGGCCATGGGAAATGGATCCGCTTACTGAGGGTTGCAGGGTTGGTGGCTGGCAGTGAAGGCCGTGGATGTGGAGGAGGGGAGTGGGAGGGCGGGGGGCACTGGGGCTGCCTCCAGGGACCAGGTGATGGGACTTCCTGCTAGTTTGAGTGGGGAACCTGGGATCACATGACTCATTAATTCCATATTTGCTGAGATCCCAAGGGGGCCATGGGCTCGTGGGTCATAGCCTCAGTGACATCCTGGACCAAACTGTCCTTCCAGCTGCCCCTGGCCCTTCTGGCTGCCTCCGGCCCTGGGTCGACACCTTCAACCCACATGCCCACTGGAGCCCCTTGCAGACTGTCAGCCCCCAGACCCCAGGACTGACACTCAGGCTGCCCTCGGTGCTGAGAGCCTAAGCAGTGAGGGGAAATCCAGCTGTCACACCAGTGTCACTTCGATGGCTTTGTTTTATTCTCCCACCCCCACCTCTCAGTTCCAGATGGCTTTTCAGTGGCTTAGGAGGCAGTGACACCCACAGAGGCTGGGAGGGAGGCAGACTGGGTGGGGTGGGGAAGGGAGTGGGCACTTAGAAGCAGCGTGAGTCTTGTGGGGCTGTGTCCAGGAGCTGGAAAGTCGTGTAGGGCCACAGCGCTGCTTGGGACAAAAAGCCTCAAGCCGACCCTTTCTTGCTGCCAGAGTGGCCAAATCTAGCCTGGGGAGGGGGGACGAATGGTCCCTGCTGTGTTTGCTATCGTCTGTCCCTCTGCGAGACTCTCCTTGCCCATCCTGAAGCCCCACCTTGCCTGAAGGAACGAGGGTGTGACTGGAGGGCCCCATCAGAGCCCAGGGTGAGGGGAGAGATGAGCCGTCACACATGGGGCGAGGGGGCGTTGTGATCGATGGTGACAGTGTAAGGGGGCTGTCCCATCTGTCTGTCAGGACGTCCAGGAGGTGGCCACCTGGTTCAAGAAGCAATGAGACTCGGGCCCAAGGCAGAGCAAGACCGAGCAGAAAGGAAAGGTGACTGGGTAAAGAGAGCTCCAGTGACATGCCTCCTGCTCCTGGATCCAGCCGTGCCTGACATCCATGATCTTGCCCCAGACCTCCCAGGCAAGTGGATCAACAAGTCCTCATGAATTTCTCTTACACAGATTTGTTCTTGCCAGGAGCAGCTTGGGCTCACACAAGTACCTGATATGAGAGGAAAGGGGGTGAAGGAGATGTTCTCTTTGGGTGACTACAAATTCCTGTTTCTCTCATCCACGTTTTCCATGGTTCCTGGGCTGTGATGGGGCCTGGCTCTGCTCCACGAACAGGGATATGGGTCCATCATCGGCCTCACTCCACGGATAATGGGGCTGGCACCGTGGTTCTATTCTGGCATCAGTACTGCCAATGGTTGACTGTGGGCCAGGCACTACACAGGTGTGTTTGGGGGAGGGGCCCCTCTGTAAGGATGATAACAGACAGGTCCCGACCCACAGGGCTCACAGGCTAGTGGGGAAGGGTCACGGAGACCCCACCAGAACAGTGGGCCCCTCTCCTCCCAAGTCAGGCCGGGGAGGCTAGCTAGTGCAGAAATAAGCATATGAGTTTTTATACGGAGTCCAGACAAGTGGGACCGACGAGCCTGTCTGCAGGGGAGGAACGGACGCGCAGACGTAGAGAACGGGCTTGTGGCCGCAGCAGGGGACGGAGAGGGAGGGCGCGCTGAGAAAGCGGCGTCGATACACACATGTCCGTTGCCTCTGCCCAGTCACGCAGTCGTGTCCGACTCTCAGAGATTCTGTGGACTGTAGGCCGCCAGGCTTCTCCGTCTATGGGATTCTCCAGGCAAGAAGAGTGGAGTGGGTTCCCATTTCCTCTTCCAGGGGATCTTCCCGACCCAGAGACTGACCCAGGGATTGAACCCTCTTGCATCTCCTGCATTGGTAGGCAGATTCTTTACCACTGAGCCACTTGGGAAGGTCATGTATACACTACCATGTGTAGAAAGGGTAGCCAGTGGGAAGTTGCTATATAACACGGGGAGCCCAGCCGGGCTCTCTGTGATGACCCAGAGGGGCGGGATAGGTTTGGGGTGGGAGGGAGGCTCAACAGGGAGGGGATATATATATATACACATATAGCTATGACTGACTTGCATTGTTGTACAGCAGAAACCAATACAATGCTGTAAATCAATTATCCTCCAATTTAAAAATATTTTTAAAGAATATGATTTTTTTTCCATAGAAAATATTTTGTTTCTTTGGCAAGACACAGAGAAGGAGAGAATCTAGACATTTTCAAAGCATTAATGTTTTGTTTTTAGCTCTCTTGGTCCTTCCCTCAAAGCAGGATTTCTCAGCTTCGGCTCTCTTGACATCTGGGGTTGGATCATCCTTTGCCACGGGGGCTGCCCTGTTCCTTGTGAGGCATTTAGCAGCATCCCTGGCCTCAACCCACTGGATACCAGGAACATTCTTCCCTGCTCCGAGTTATGACAACTGAAAACGCCTGTAGGCATTGCCAAATGTCCCAGGAGGGGAACAAAACTGCGCGGTTGAGCACCTCTGTCCTAGGGACTCCTGTAATCACAGCACAGACAACGGGAGATAGAGTAGAAAAGAGAGAAGGAAGAAGCTAATTTTTTCATATGTGTGATTTTTTATTGTAGTAAAGTATGCCTAGTATGGGTGGAGAAAGACATGGCAACCTACTCCAGTCTTCGTGCCCAGAGAGTCCCATGGACAGAGGAGCATGGTGGGCTCCAGTCCATGGGGTCACAAAGAGCCGGACACGGCTGAAGTGACTTAGCATGCATATATAATATAAACTTTGCCATCTTGACAGTTTTAAGGTTCTTAAATTCTTTTCGGTTTTACATTTAGGTCTATGGTCCATTCTGTGTTCATCTTTGTATGTGGTGCGAGGCGCGATCAGTTGTTGCTGGTATTTGCACAGAGGCATTCAACTTTTCCAGTTCCATTTGTTGTTTAGCATGTGGGATCTTGCTCCTTGACCAGGGATCAAACCTGTGCCCCCTGCAGTGAGAGCACAGAGTCTTAACCCCTGAACCACCTAAAGTCCTCCTAAATAAACTGGTTTAAAGTGTACTATTCTGTGGTGTTAAGTACTTTCATGTGTGATACAACCATCACCTGTTACCCATTTCCAGAACTTTGTCATCCTCCCAACCAGAAGCGCTGCCCCTTACAGTAACTGTCCCCATTCGGCACACATTCTGTACCCATTGCACTAACTCCCCGTCTCCCAGCCCCTGGCAACCACCACTCTACTTTCTGTCTTTATAGACTAGGTACCTCATTGAAGCAGAATCATACAGTATTTGCTTTAAACTATAATTCAGAAAGATACACACACCCCTGTGTTCATAGCAGCACTATTCACAACAGCCAAGACATGGAAACAGCCTAAATGTCCACGGACAGAGGGATGGATACAGAAAATGTGGTTCATGTATTCAACGGAGAGTTACGCAGCCTAGAGCCAGACATCCTGAGTGCGAAGCCGAGAGGGCCTTAGGAAGCCCTGCTGCCCGCAAAGCGAGTGAAGGTGACAAAATCCCAGCTTGAATCTGAATTCCCTCTCAAATCCCGACGCTGTGAAAGTGCTGCACTCACTATGCCAGCAAATCTGGAAAACTCAGCGGTGGCCACAGGACTGGAAAAGGTCAGTTTTCATTCCAATCGCAAAGAAAGGCAATGCCAGAGAATGCTCAAACTGCCGGAGAGTTGTGCTCATCTCACACGCTAGCAAGGTAATGCTCAAAATCCTTCAAGCCAGGCTTCAGCAGTACATGGGTTGAGTACTTCCAGATGTTCAAGATGGGTTTAGAAAAGGCAGAGGAACCAGAGATCAAATTGCCAACATTTGTTGGATCATAGAGACGGCAAGAGGATTCCAGAGAAACATCTACTTCTGCCGCATTGACTACACTAAAGCTTTTGACTGTGTGATCACAACAAACTGTGAAAACTTCTTAAAGAGATGGGAGTACCAGACCACCTTACCTGCCTCCTGAGAAATTTGTATGCAAGTCAAGAAGCAACAGTTAGAATCGGACATGGAACCAAGGACTGGTTCAAAATTGGGAAACGAGTACGTCAAGGCTATATATTATCGCCCTGTTTATTTAACTTCTATGCAGAGTACATCAGGAGAAATGCTGGGCTGGATGAAGCACAAGCTGGAATCAAGATGGCCAGGAGAAATATCAATAACCTCAGATATGCAGATGACACCACCCTTATGGCAGAAAACACAGAAGAACTAAAGAGCTTCTTGATGAAAGTGAGAGAGGAGAGTGAAAAGATTGACTTAAAACTCAACAATCAAAAAACTAAGATCATGGCACCCAGTCTCATCACCTCACGGCAAATAGATGGGAAAAAAATGGAAACGGTGGCATAGTTTGTTTTCTTGGGCTCCAAGATCACTGTGGACAGTGACTGCAGCCATGAAATTAAAAGACGCTTGCTCTTGGGAAGAAAAGCTATGACAAACCTAGACAGCATATTAAAAGCCAGAGACATCACTTTGCTGACAAAGTTCTGTCTAGTCAAAGCTATGGTTTTTCCAGTAGTTGCGTATGGATGTGAGAGTTGAACCATAAAAAATGCTGAGCCAACAGAACTGGTTCTTTCAAACTGTGGTGCTGGAGAAAACTCTTGAGCATCCCTTGGCCAGCAAGGAGATCAAACCAGTCAATCCTAAAGGAAATCAATCCTGAATATTCACTGGAAGGACTGATTCTGAAGTTGAAGCTCCAATACTTTGGTCATCTGATGTGAAGAGCCGACTCACTGGAAAAGACACTGATGCTGGGAAAGATTGAAGGCAGCAGGAGAGGGCGGCAGAGGAGGAGACGGTTGGATGGCATCACCAGCTCAATGGACATGAGTTTAAGCAAGCTCTGGGAGATAGTGAAGGACAGGGAAGCCTGGCACACTGCAGTCCATGGGGTCACAAAGAGTTGGACACAACTGAGTTACTAAACAGCAACTCAGCCATAAAAAGAATGAAACAATGTCATTTGCAGCAACATGGATGCAACTAGAGATTATCACCCTAAGTCAAGTATTAATAACTCAAGAAGAAAAACACAAATAACATATGGTATTATTTATATGTGGAATCTAAATATGACACAAGTGAACCTATTTATGAAACAAAAACAGAATCATGGACATAGACAGCAGACTGGTGGTTGCCAAGGAGGAGCAGGTTGGGATTAGCAGATGTAACTAACAAGATGTAAGCTTTTATTTATATACATATATATATATATATATATATATATATATGAAAGTCACTCAGTTGTGTCCAACTCTTTGCAACCCCATGGACTATACTATCCATGGAATTCTCCAGGCCCAGAATACTGGAGTGGGTAGCTGTTCCCTTCTCCCGGGGATCTTCCCAACCCAGGGATTGAACCCAGGTCTCCCACATTACAGGCAGATTCTTTACCAGCTGAGCCACCAGGGAAGCCCAAGAATACTGGAGTGGGTAGCCAGCCGATCCCTTCTTCAGGGGATCTTCCCGACACAGGAATCGAACCAAGGTCTCCTGCATTGCAGGCAGATTCTTTACCAGCTGACAACCAGGGAAGCCATATACATATATATATATATATATATATATATATATGTATAAAATGAATATACAAGGTCCCACTATATAGCACAGAGAGCTATATTCTATATCCTATGATAAACTGTAATGGAAAGAATATTAAAAAGGAATGTATCTATATATGCAACTGAATCACTGTGCTATACAGCAGAAAGTAATGCAACATTGCAAATCAACTATACTTCAATTAAAAAAATGGAAAGAAAGATGAAAAGGTTCTGGGGATCCAATATAAAGCATGTTGATTATAGATAACAATTCTATACTATATACTTGAAAGTTACTAAGAGAGTAGATCTTAGATGTTCTCAACACAAAAAAGAAATGGTAAGGGCATGACATTGTGGAGGTGTTAGCTAACACTGTGCCCATAATTATACTGCAATACATAAGTGTGTCAAGTAAACATGCTGTACACATTAAAGTTATGCTACGTTATATGTCAATTATATACCAACAGAGTTGGGAAAATAACAGAATGAATGTAATATTTGTCTTTTTGTGACTGGCTTCTTTCAGTTAGTATAATGTCCTCAAGGTTGTAACCCATGTCAGAATTTCATTCATTTTTAAGGCTGAATAATATTCCACTCTCTGGAGAAGGGCAGGGCAACCCACTCCAGTATTCTTGCTTGGGAAATCCTATAGACAGAGGAGCCTGGCGGACTACAGTCCATACGGTCACGAAGAGTTGGACATGACTTAGTGACCGAACAATAACATATCACTGCATAGATACACTGTGTCTTGTTTGTCCGATCGTCCATCAAAGGCCATTGGTGCCATTTGGCTGTTGTCAATAACACTGCTATGAACAGGGGCAGAAAAATATCGATTCAAGTCCCTGCTTTCAGTTCTTTTGGGTATATACTCAGAAGTGGAGTTACTGGATCACACGGTAATTCTATGATCTGATTCTTGAGGATACCTGTTGTAATGTTTAGAAGTTCAGTCTTGACTTTTGAAATTCAGAGTAGACTTTTGCGATTCACTTGAGGAGGCGGAAAGAGCCAAGGGCAGGTATACCACACCAACCTTGGGAATGGGGTGTGGGGCACAGGGGGTCAGCACTGACCTGAGGGTTGGTTTTTAATACCCACAGGACGGGTCCTCAGAAGAATCGAGCTGTGGAAAAACAAAGTTATCTTTCTTGCGTGCCTGATCTTGTGACTCGAGACCTATACTGTTACCCTGGGCCCCAAAGTTCTCCTCTGTGGAGCGTGACCACAGTATTTTTAGCCTGGAAATATTTGCACGATGGGAGTTGCCCAACACCTACATGGACCATAAAATAATTCCCATAAAGTGGCAGCGGAACACCTCTCTTGGAGTCTCGTGAGTGCCTGCAAGCCCTGTGAGATCAACACGGCCCCCAAGGCTGCCCAGACTCCAAACAAGGAGGGCTGCTGTAGGGTAGGGGCCAGACGGTCTCAGACTGTCCCGCTGGAGCCCTCTTCCTGGGGGTCGGACAGAGGCAAGACTGGGTGTTTAGAGCAGGGTGGGGTTGGGGTGCTAATAAAGGCCGCCTGTCTGTCCACTTGGGCCCACGTTGGCTGTAGCAGGACTTTAGTGGCTCCGGCCTAAGGGATCTGGTCTCTGACAACTGTGAGTCACCCTCAAGGGTGGGGCCTGTGCAGGCCAGCTGTTTTCTCAGAACCTCAGGGGACGAAATCGGGGGGCTGCTGGGCTGAATCTGGGCCCAGAGGGAGCAAGGCTGAGTCTGCAGAAGCCCCAGGACTGCCTCAGCCTCACCTGGGCCTCCTGAGTTTGGCCCCGGGCATGGTATCCTGTTTGCTTATTTCTGGGTTGATTTCTATCATGTGTCACAGCTGCCCAAAGTGCCCTCCAGGGAGGTACCTGGAGAGGCAGCCCCTTAAGACCTCGGAGATTTGGCCTCTCAGGAAGGTGGCGTTCAGTGAAAGGCTGGACTGTCCACCTCCACCTGCCAAGGCAGGGTGACTTTCAAGGGAGGGGCCGTTGCCCCACGGACTGGCCTGTGTGTCCTGGAGGGAAGCCCTTAACCTCTCTGAGCCCGTGAGTCACTGGACATGTAGACCTGCTGTGAGGCAGGGTGGTTGTAAGGGGACAGGGCAGGTGAGCCTGGCACGGGGGAGTCTGCACTAAGTGTTCAATGTGGGCAGCTCTGGGGCGGTGCCAGCATCAAGCTGTGAGCCTGGTGTGGGGTGGGCAGTGGGGGAAGGAGTCGGCCTGGGTCTTCCAGGGAAGGAGGGTCCTGGCAGTTTCCTAGAGCCGGGCTCCTCTGGGGGTGGACCCGGGGTCAGCAGGTGGGCAGGAAATCCCAAACCCGAGTGGTGCTCCCCGGGCGACCTGCTGGTGGCTCCTCCTGATGCTGCAGTGTGGTTCCGAGGGACGAAGGAAGCTGGGTGCCGAGCCCAGTCCTACCTGGGGCCCAGGTGTCTGTAAGCTGGAGACAGCATCAGTCTTGGTCCAACAGATCTCACCCCACGCGGGCACTGACTAAGGCGGAAGAGCGGACCTCCCTGTGGCAGACTCGAGGTGCAGAGGCCGTTGGGTGATGTCTTATAAGCCGTTGGTGTGGATGGATTTCAAGGGGCCAGGGTCCATGCTGGGCTTCTCACCGCAGGGCGAATCTACATGGTGGATCGAGTCTGTTTAAGTGGGGTGGGCTGGGCACCTGAGATGCTGGCCAGCTTTCGGGCAGTCCTGGGGCTCAGGTGTCCAGACAGCTCCTGGCACCCTCCCTGGGAGGGAGTGGGAGGAGGAGGCTTTGAAATACTGTACAACTGATGGGGCATGGCTACCCTGCTGCTGCTAAGTCACTTCAGTCGTGTCCGACTCGGTGTGACCCCACAGATGGAAGCCCACCAGGATCCCCCAATCCCTGGGATTCTCCAGACAAGAACACTGGAGTGGGTTGCCATTTCCTTCTCCAAGGTTACCCTAGCCTTCTGGAATTCCCCCAGAGTCCTGGGAGAAATAACAGGGGAGGACAGGGTTTGACTCTCTTTCCTCTGTTGAAAAATGGGGACCACGAGAGGTAGGGGCTTGGCACCTGGGGGCCCCTCCTCCCTCCCAGGAAGGGGAAACAAAAGCCGGCCCTGCCTGCTGACGTGATGGCTGTGGGTGTCTGGTGAGCACGAAGCTTTGCTGGTCGTAAAGTGCTAGATAAATGAGTGAATCATTTGATAGACTAGAGGCTCTCAGAGACAAACAGAACAAGGATGTTGACAGGTCGCTGAGAGAGTGAATCTGACCTGGAAGAAGGGAAGGAGTGCGCTGTGTGGCCATCCTGGAGAAGGACAGGGTTAGGGGCTTATGCTGAAGCCTGAGCACTAGCAGGGGGGCCAGTGCAGCTGGAGGCAAGGGAGGGAGGAGAGAAGGGCATGGGGACAGCCGGGGGCGACAGCCGGATAGTAGGGGGTCCAGGTGTGCTGGCTTTCCTAGGCTCGCCCTGCAGGGGAGACTCTGAGAGGCCGTGGTCAGGATGTAGGTGACAGACGCTGGAGGCTCAGGTCACCCACCTGAGCCTGGAAAAGTGACACATTTTGGAAATAAAGCCAGCAGGACTTGCTGATGGCTTGGATCTCGGTGTGAGAGGAGGGCTGTCAGGATGCCTCTGGGGTTTCTGGCCAGGGCGATGGGAGTATGGAGGTGGGGCCCCCACCAGCTGGGCCCATGAAGTTGATGAGGGGGTCGTGGAGGCATGGTGATGGCCGAGCTGGGCCCAGCTTACCTCCAGCTTCCTGGGTTATGGTGGCACTTCCTGTGGGCACCCAGAGGGCCGTCGGAAGCTCGTGCACCTGGAAGGCTCAGCCTTCCAGACTCAATAAAGCCATGGGCACGTGGCATGTGAAATGCTGGCTGATAAAGCTCGAGGCCGTCTCCTCTCTCCATAAGTGTGTGCACACTCTCACACACACTCACATCTGGCTCACACATAAATATTCATGAGGTTCCTGGTGTCTTGTGTTTTCCTCTTCATACTCATCTCTATTTTCCAAGTTTTCTAAAATGAATACATATTGTACCCACCCCCCAAAAAGACCTATTATTTTCCTGTAAAAGACTTCCATCATCTTAATATGGAGAGTGTACTTTTGAAAGGAACTCATCTGCAGTATGAGAATACAGTTAGACACAGTGACATTGTGACAGAACTGCTTCCACTAATCAAGAGTGGAAATTTCAATCCTAAATGTCTCCAATAAAAAATTAACAGCCAACGGTGCTGCAAACCACACAATGAACCATTATGTAGCCATGGATACTTTCTTTTGCATTTATATAAACAGGGACATATTTCTGCATGGGAACCATCAAGAAACAAGATTACAGATGAAGCTAGATTCCTGGCATGTAAAGCCAACCTAAGAGAAAATGAACAGAAAAAAGACTGGAAGGAAATGCTTCAGTGGTGATATTTTCTGTGTAGAGAAACCACGTGTTTGGTTGTTGGTTTTTTTTTTCTTCTTCTTGATTTTCAGCCTTTTCTAACTTTTTCTTTAAGCAATGTATATTCCTTTCAGAAAGAAAACAACCCAAGTTACTTTCATTTTTTAAAACTCCTACCCCGTCTTCAAAGCCCACTAGATGTCTGAGCCCCACTCCCAAAGGAATCTTGTCCTGTCTGTGTTGCAGGCACATAGGGAGTCAGGAGGGTCTGGATTCCTTCCTTCCTGCCCACACAGGCTTTCTGTCTGCAGGGACGGCCAGTGAAACCAGAGATGAGTGCCCCCACCGGGACCGTCTCCGAGGGCACACCCCAAGGACGTGGCTGCCAGGAGTGCCCCGGGCAGCCTTTCTGCCCTCACCTGGTCACCTGGTCGGAGACTCCCCAAGGTAGAGTGGGCGTCAGTTACTGGCCGAGGCCTCTGGGTGGCTCCACCTGCCCTAGCCTGGGAGACTGTCCCTGCCCGTCCTCCCAGGTGTACCTCCTGGAATGTGGAGCGTCTGTCCTCCCTGCCCAGTGACAGCTGAGGGCCTGAGAGCCATGGGGCCCGGCGGGTGGAGGGGGGCGCCTGGAAACATCTCTCCTTACTCTATTCAAAGTGGCCCGGCGGGGGCATGGGATGACCCCTGTGCACCCCAAATCCCCACGTGCTGGGACATGGGCTGGAAGCATGCTTGCTTTTGAACAGAGACAGTCAGCAGTCTGGAACACGTGTCACGGGGGTGGGGAGGGGGTTGCTGGAGAAAGGTGGGGAGATTTTCCGCTCACTTCGGGGGCAGATCCCAGGCCAGGCAGTGGCCTCCTCTGGCCCCCATCGCTGTCCCCACACTGCAGAATGGCCCCCACACACCCAGCACAACTGGGACCGGACCAGCACCCCTCCTGCCAGAATGGCCGGACCTGGGGCCATCGTGACGCCAGGGGAGCTGTTTGGCCGGGCTTTGTGGGGCCTGATGGGAAGTTTTATTGACCGGGCCCTGCAGTCTGGATTTCGTCTGACGCAGCTGTCTGCGTGGGCTCCCAGGAGGGGTGAGAGCATCCAGCCACCGGGCCGAGCTTGCTGGGAACGGACGTCAGGATGATGGCCTGGAAGGCCTGGGCCTCCATGGGGCCTGGCAGAGGGAGAAGAGCTCTGCGGGCCCCAGGGCGCCTTCCGGCTTCATGGAGCCGCCGAACTCTGTGACTCAGAACACAAAGACCTCTGCTGTCACCCTCCCATCCTGGGCCTGGGGGTCCCCTCTGGCCAGGTCTGTTGCCCAGCGTCCACGGGACAGGGGGCGCCCATAGGAGCGCCCGTCCACCTTCCAGAGGCACCCGTTTCTGCCTCCCCTCCACCGGCCTCCACCACCACTGGGCCCATAGAGATGGGCGACTAGGAGAAAAAAAAATCCAAGGGCATTGTCATCTTAACGCTCGCCCAATGAGGTGTGAAATTCTGCGTTTCCAAAATTTGTTATCAGCCGAAGGGCTCCGTCCTCCCCCCCTAGCGAGGGGGCTGCATTGAGGACATGCAGAGGAGCGCCGTGATTTCTGCGACATGAGTTATGACAGGCCTGTGGCTCCATGGCCGGGAGAACGCAGGCCTGGGAGGGATTGATCACTCCGGAGAGAGCCTTCCGCAGGCTTCATTAGGCTGAAAATGATAATAAATATCTTCCCCTCACCTGTTTTCATTAATAAAGGCCTCCCCGTTATCTTTTTGCCACACGTGCCGTCCTTTTAGGAATCAGGCACGCACTGGCTGGCGGGAGGAGCAGGGCGGCTGGCGGGAGGAGGTAGGCCCAAGCCCCTCGCCCCCCGGGGCGGGGACCCCTAAGTCCTCCAACCGGCGCCAGCAGGGGGCGCCGCGGGCTCGCCGAGACTGGGACGGGGGGCCCTGGCTTCCAGGGGGACGCTGGCCGGCCGTGGCCGGCTAGATGTGCAGGGAGGGGAGCCAACCTTCTGGAAACTTCCCGGCCCTCCCCACCTCTTGGTTCACTCCGCCCTTAACCGCCCCTGCCACGTAGCCTTTCTGGAGCCTCGTGCAAATATAAGCCTTCTCCAGCCACGTCTCCCCCTTGATCCCGTGGAAAGCAGGGTGGTGGGAGTGAAGGCCTTTGGGGAGGGAGCCCTGCTGGCAAGGGAGCCAGAGCTGGGGGGGAGGCCCGGGAGTTGACTCTGACTTCCGATCCAGGGGGAGGCCTGGGCCTCCGGTCCCCAGGCCCCGCGGCCGCCTCCCTCACCCCCGGCTGGGCCCCTCCGTGGCATTCCTGCTGTGCAAACTCCCTGTCCTCCCCCAGGCCGCCCCATGCTCGCTGGAGCTTTTCACATCTCTGACCTCCTCCTTCCGCTCCTTGGAGCCGCTCTCAGGCTCCTCCTGGACACTGCCTGGCGGCCTGGCATTTGAGACCCCGGCCGTGAAGCCCTTCCGACCCTCAGCCCCGGGGGCGCGGGTGGCAGCTCCCCTCACTCGGCCATGTCTCTGAAGGATGAGCCACCCAAAATAGCCAGGCGCGTGGGCACCCTGGCCTTCCCTGGCACAAGCTTGTCCTGCTGCTGGGCCCGGCTGCTAGGAAGGCCTCCCCCTCCCCTGCATTTGGTGAACTCATTTGTCCCCTTCGAGGTCCATCCCCAAGGTTACTTCCACTGGAAAGCCCTTCAAAGGCTCTCAGGCCTGCCTGAGCTACCCGGGTATTCTCCTAGCTCGGTGGGTGGGAGAGAGTCCTCAGTTGGCCCGGCCCTGGGCTTCCCACCCAGCTCAGGGATCACCCTTCTGAGGGCCCTGGACTCCCCACCCAGCTTAGGGCTCACCCTTCTGGGGGCCTTGGTTCAGCTGTACTCGCCCCTTCTTCCTCCTCTGGGCACCACTGACCCCCAACTGCTCCCCCGGGCACACGCTTTGGGCACCATGGATCGAGGTCACTGGTCTTTCTGTCATTTCCATCTTGCAGGTCAGGACCCTGAGGCTCAGAGGGGCGAAAGCTGCTTGCTTTGGTCCCACAGTCTGTCAGTCTGTCTGCCTGTGCTTCTCCACAGCCCTGCCCTCCCCCTGAAATCCCAACTTCTTCCAGCGACGGGGAGCTCACTCCCTGGACTGCATTGAAGGAAGACTCGCCCAGCTGAGATCTGTCCTAGAGGTCCCTGTCCGCTGCTCTGGAGCTCCTGGGAGAAGGCACAGATCCAGCAGTGGTGTTTTTCTGGGCCCACAGTTGTTGCTTTGTGGGTGAAGGTGCCGGGCCCCCCTTCCTAGGGGGTCCCATGGAGAACAGGTCAGACTGGTGTTTTTGCTGGGTCTTCCCCTGACCAGCTCCTGCAAGTTGGGCTGGTGTGTCAACCAACAAGCAGCAAAATAGTTGAGGAAGGGTCTGCAGGCAGAGGGGCCAGAAGAAGCTGAGGTCCAAGAGTTGGGACCTCCCAGGTGTGTGGGAAGCAGGGGTGGCGGGCAGTGAGGGTGTGATGTCAGGACAGGAAGGCTGGCGGTGGGAGGGAAGGGGGCAGGAAGGCCTCATGGCCAGCCTTAGGCGGAAGGGGAGAGAGGGAGGCTTGGTGGAGGTGCATCGACAGGGCAGATCTTGGGACCAGGATCTAGATGGTCTTTGGGTGTTGTCATAACTGTCCTTCGGCTATGGAGGGGAAACTGAGGCCTAGGGGTGTGGCGCTGCAGTTGGTGAGGGTCAGCACTTCTCTGGATGGGAACACCCATGTGTCTGCACAGGCCTGCTCCCTGCCAGCCCACAGGCTCCCGGTGGCCTGTCCCCAGAGTGTGGCCCCTTCTCCCCGGGGCCTGGGGACCATGTGATGGAACGCAGCGGCATCTGGGCCGCCTCGCTGGGCCCCTGAGGTCACGTCTTCAGACTTGCTAATTAGTTGGTAACCACACACCCCGAGAAATGTGCCCATCTTGATTACACGGCTTTTCCAGCATCTCCCCACCCCCCCCGCCCCCCACCCCCGTCTGCCTCTTTCCCGGCAAGGCTCAGAGAAAAAAAAAAACCCAGCAGCTTCCCTTCTCTCGAGGAAGAGTCACCCGCAGATGTTTTTACAAAGTCGGGGCCAGGGAACATACGAGTAAATGCCACGATTCATGTTTGCAAACCCCTCCCTGCCAGCTTCTGTCTTGACAAGCCGTTGGGGGGGCGCTGGGGTGGAGGCAGGCAGATGTGGAAGCCGGGAACGGGGCCAAGCGCTTTGTTCAGACAGTGTTCCCCATCAGGGGCAGAACTAAGTGGCGTGCAGAACCGGGGAAGCTCCGTGACGATTGGGGGGCTCCGGGGTGCCCGCGGGCCGGCCCACCGGCCAGTCATCGCCCGGCCACCCCCGAGCAGGTGGCCTGGCTCTGCGGAGGGGGAGGGTGCCTGTCAGGAAGGCTCTGCCGCTCTTGAGAGAGGTTCAATTTCCCCAAAGGTCAGTGGGCACATTCCTAATTATTGTAATAACAACAATTAGTAGGAGTGCTGATAACCTGGTCTGGGAGCTCTGCTCCAAGCCCAGCTCCATGGCCTCGCTGGAGCCCGGGGTGGGGGGCACCTGGGCAGGAGTCCTGAGCCGCCATCTTACAGATGTGGCCACTGAAGTCGATGGGGTTCCAGACCCCTATTCCGAGGCACCAGTTGGGCTGTGGTGTGTGGGAGCGGGTGCTGGGGTTCCGACTACTCACTCTGGAGGTGCAAGGTGGTGGGATCATCAGTTGGGGTGGGGTGGAGTAGCTACTTTTCAAGTTGGGAGGGGTGTCCCTGAGGTCACATGTAGAGGGTGATGGCCAGCTCTGCTTTTCTGCAAGATCAGCCCCATCCAAGGAGGCCTGGCCATCCCACCTCCCTTGACAGGGTCTCGCTGACATTTACTGAGCACCTACTGTTTGCCTCGGTGGGAGACCCTGCAGCTTACTAGGAGTCCTTCCCCCGGGCTCTCCCAGAGGGGAGGAGCACTCTTGTCCTTCGGGAGCACCCCAGCACCAGGGTACCTCCTGGCCCCGAGCATCCATCTCCCAGGCAGGACAGGGAGCTGGAGAGAGCCAGGAGCTGTGACCTGGGGGCCCAGGAGGGCAGCATGGGGGAGAGGAGAAGGAGGGACTCCACCCCATGTTCCGCGGGGCGCAGAGCATGGACAGGTCCACCATGATCTGCTCTGGGCCGCTGAGACGCCGAGCTCAGAGGAGGGATGGTTGGCTGTCAAGTGGCGAGCTGACCGACTGACCTTGCCTGGGCCTTGGATGAAGGCAGAACCAAGAGTGTGAAGGTCAGGAGCTGAGCAACTGGAGACAGAGCTGCGAGCCGCTGCCCCCCGGGGGCCCTGAACAGACCCACTTCCGGCCTGACCCTGGAGAGCCTTGTGCATCTGTGAGAGGGCTGCCTGGAGGAGGTGGTGGGCTCTAAGACAGGGCCAGGCTGCGGGAAGGTGTGTGTGTGTGTGTGTGTCAGGGATCCCCTGCTGCAGCACACGCCACCCCTCCCCTGGGGCTATGGTTGCCCTGGCCCTGGGCTTCTGGGGCCCAGAGACATTGCTCCGTGTGTTTGCAGAGGATAGCCCATCTCGGGCAGCTCCAGGAGGGCAGGCTTCTGGGGAGGGGAGGGGGCGTGGAACCAACCACAGAGGCTTCCCTCCGCAACCTCAGAGCTGTGTCTTAATTAGTCAAGTTCTCAAATCATTTACTGCTCCCCATACATGGAGCGTTTACTAAAAGCCTCACCAAGTTAAAAATACTGCTGACAACAATGTGCAGGCCGAGGGAACCGCCGAGATAGGCAACTCGATCTTGAGCAAGCCAGAGCAGCTCCTCCTGGGGGAATCCCTACCCAGGTCCTGTCCGTCACTCAGCTGGAGGGACACGGGGCAGCCACTGCAGCTCTGCCAGCCCTGTGCATCCATGCCCAGTGGGGGGGAGAGCAGCCTCGCACCCCTGGGTGCCGTGGGGCCCCCACTCTATCCCATCCCTCCCCTCTTGGACATTTGCAGCCTCGGCCTAAGTCCTCAGGTCAGCATGGGCACAAGGAGCCTGGCCAGGTGTTCGTGGAAAGCCTCCTGGAGGAGGCGGCACTCAGCACAGAATGGCCCTGGGAGGTGGGCACGGTGTGGACATTTCAAGTGCAGCCCAGCATGAGCCAGGGCTTGAGGTCAGAGGTGGGACAAAGCCCCCCTAGGAGTGGGTCCTGTCTTCCATTGAGCCTGAGAGTCCCAGAGTCCAGAGGTCCGTGGATGGGGAGCCCAAACCCACCAGCACTATGACCTTTCAGAGGCAGGGAAGAGGAAGAAGGTGTCCACGACTCTCCTGGGGCCACAGACGACTGACACTTGGCCTAAACTGTTGTCATTGTCATGCATTAATGCCTCCAGACACGGGCACTGTGCCACATGCCCTGGTTACCAGGCCTCGGTTTATCCATGTGACAAGAGAGAGTTTTCCTATTTAACATTCCACAGTGACACCCATCAGTCTACCCATCCACCCACCCATCCGTCCTTCCATCCACCCACCCACGCACCCATCCACCCACCCATCTATCCTTCCATCCAACCACCCACGCACCCATCTGTCCTTCTATCCACCCTCGCACCCACCGACCCACCCATCCCCCCATCCATTCATCCATCTACCCATCCACCCACCCACCCATCCACCATCCATCCCTCCGTGCAGCCATCCACCCATCCATCCATCCATCATGTATTCACTCAACAAACACACCCCGTGTCTTACCACATGGCTGAGGCTCAAAGAAGAATCAGCTCCCCACCCCCACCCCCACCAGCATCTACAGCCGGACATGACAAACCCTGGGTTCTGGGGAGTGAATACAATCCATGTGAAGCCACTTTGAAAGTTAAAATCACAATTAACACCGGGGCTCCATGTGTAAGGACAGCGCTTTCTCTTTGCCCGCAGGAGGGAAATCACACAGTGCCTACTACGGGGCAGATGCTGGCGGCTGGAGAGGTAATTTAATTACGGCGCGTCTCCCATTAGTGGAGGTGTCGGTTCAAATCCCCCTCTCCGCACCAGACCAGGAGCTCACAGAGGGGAGAGACTGTGTTCTCATTCAATTGATCAATGATGCCCCCGCTTCACGTCTGCAGGCTCTCTGCCTGCAAACACCCTTCAGACTCTCCCACCTTTAAATGCAGACACACAGACACAGAGGATGAGACGGCTGGGGAGTGTCGCCGACTCGACGGACATGAGTTTGATCAAACTCCGGGAGACAGTGGAGGACGGAGGGGCCTGGCGTGCTGCACTCCATGGGGTCACAAAGAGTCAGACACGACTTAGCGACTGAACAAAAACAACAACACACACACACAACCTTTTGCGAAATGAAGCCTTTTCCCATCTCACCCCCTTTCTTCCTGTTTACAGCTGAGGTTTATGGCCTCCAATGCCTCACTTCCGACTCAGTCCCTCTATATCCTGCCCTGATTCTGCCCCAAAGGAACCCACCTAACCTGGCCCAGTGGCTTCTTCCCAGCCTTGGTCTTAACTGATGTCTCCGCCTCGTGGGGAACCAATGACCCTGCTCTTCCTCACTTTCTTGTCTCTTGGCATTTGGGATTTCTCCTCATTTACAAACATGAGGGATTCAAGAGTGTCTCTGGATGTCAGGGAAGGAGCCGGTGGATTGAAAGGAACTGGAGTTTCAGAGCCAGAAGGGGTACTGGGGTGACCGGACGAGAGGAAGCCAGGTCTGGCCCCTACCCGCCTTTGGGCAGCTACTTCTGATTCCTCTCCGAACTCCTCTCCTCACCCATAGCTGAAAGGCTGCTGGACCCCAGGGCTCTGTCCCCGCCAAATCTCTGACTGTCCATCTCCGTGGGTCCCCTGTCCACGCTCCAGCACCGTGGTCTGCAGCTCCCCGCCCCGGGGTCCTTCCTGGAGCCGCAGAGCTTACAGTTCAGACCCTCTCCTCCTGCAGGGACGGCCCCTTCCCCGCCCACTTCCCTCACCTGGTCCATGACTTCTCCAACACCCAGGCAGCAAGGCGTGTGCCCGTGTGAGAAGTCAGGGCCGGGGAAAGTCAAGTGGGGAAACTGAGGCCTGCAAGGGGAAAGACTTTCCCCAGGATCACCTAGGGCCCTCCCCAAGTCCTAATGCCCGGCCCTGAGCAGCCACTTGGCTGAGTTGGCCCCCTGCCCCCACCCTAGAGTGGGGCTCACTCAGCTCGCAGTGCGTTCCCCGAATCCATGCTCCACTGCATTCTTCCCATTACAGGGGGCCACCATCCAGGCACTGCTCCAAGCCAGTACACCCCCAGAGCAGTGAGGGCCAGGGTTCCAGCCAGGAGACCTGGGTTCAAGTCCCAGCTCTGCCTGGAAGGAGGCCTCTCCAGCCTCAGTTTCCCTGGCTTGGAAGGAGGCGGTTGGGTCTGGCGATGCCTCTGGTTCCATGGGCTCTTTTACTTCTGTCCTTCTGCCCCTGCTCTGGGCACCTGGAGGCCCCCCTAAACTTCCACGACAGGGACTCCAGGCCTCTGCTCCCAGCTGGGTGAGGCCCCAGGACCTGAGCACATCGGAGGCTGGGAGGGGTCCTCCTGGACTCCTGGGCTCAAGCCCCGCCCTCTTCCCCAAGTCCTTGGCTTCCAGCTCGGGGGATGGTGCACCCCCTCGCCCCACAGGCCCACGGGGTGGCTTATCCCTCCCATCCCCTCGCCCCCCTGCCCACATATCTGTAAATAGCCTTTTATTAAAGTTTCCCCGAATCAACCATCTTGTATGTGCCATCTGCTTCCCACTGGGACCCTGCCCGAGTCCTGCAGGCCTCACGAGTCCTCTGGTCTGGTCTCCTTGTTAAGTCAAGCTGCCGAGTGGGGGATGACGAGGCTGGGGCCAGATCCCCAGGGATGGGTCGTGGGCTCTGGACCGGGGAATGGTTCAACCTCAGGGCCCATGGGCTGGACGGTGCGCATAAGGAACCCGGAAGGTGACAGGCCTTTGCGTGGCGTGTGCGCCCTGCCACAGTCAGCAGTAGCGTCATTTCCGAGGCGGGCGGCGGGTGGCTCTGAGCGCTTACTGAGGACTGAGTGCTGGGCGGGGGCCGCGGGGGCTCCCAGCCCGTCTCCCTTTCCTGCACGGCTGTTCCACAGAGGGGCCACAGCTGCGCTATAACCCCTGGGAACAAACAGCATTCCGGGGGACCCAAACCAGCTTCCCAAGCTCACCCACCACCCACCCTCCATGCCCCTTCCCTTCTCCAGCCAGCCCCAGCCCCGCTGGTGCCTAGAAACCATTCAGAAAGCAACAAACGCAAGGTTGTTCCTTGTATCTTCTTGGCTTAGCTGGGGGTCGGGGGGAACAACCATGGCCAGGGTGAGGACGAGCCAGGAGGGTCCCCTCCACGTGGGCACGGAGCAGTCTGTCCTGACGCTGGCCGTGACCAGTCCGGGCTGCTGCCCGCCGCTCAGGGAGGGAGGGCAGAGTTAAACAAAACACGGTCACAGATAATTGGCCCACTGGAGAGAGGCAGGAGAAAGGTGCTGCAAAGAAGCTCGTCTCCTGGATGGAGACAAACCTTTGCGGGGCAGAGGGGCGCCCCAGGCTTGAAAAGACGATGTTTGTGCCCCAAAGTGCCCCCTCATCCCTGCCAAATGCATCCGCATCGTGTCCCTGATAAGATGGAGCAATTTGATTCCGCAGATGCTTAATGAGACCTTACTGTGCGCCTAATTCTGAGCATGCAGCCCTGGGGGAGCCAAAACGGTTTTCGAAAAGGCAGGAGTCCTTCCTTCCCGCTTCCTTCCTTCCTTCCTGCTTCCCTGCAAACCGCAGGGAGTGGGAGTCTGGTGGCCTGGAGCCTGAGACAGGCCTTGGAGAGAGAGGCTGGTGGTGTGGACCAGACGGTGGCTAGTACGGGGACGTGGGAGGGCCTGAGAGGGCCTGTGGGGAAGGTATGGCCCCCAGGACATGGGGGCTATGAGCTCGTGAACTTGGAAGGCCGAGGGAGGTGGCGGTGGCCTTGAAGGAGGCCAGGGGTTGACACGCGGAGACAAGCGTGTCCCAGTCCTCGAGGGCAGGTGCTCCGGGCCCCGGGGCTCCCACCCAGGCACGAGCTTCAGAGTGAGACAGCCAGAGCGAGCTGGCCTCTCCCCGTGTGGACAGCCGGGCAGCCAGAGGCAGGGTGGGGAGAAGGCAGCCAAGAAAATGAGGGTGAGGAGACAGGGCAGCCACCTGCAGAAGCAGCCTTTTGTTCCCCAGCTGGAGTCCTGTTCTAGGGACAGGACTTCTCCCCTGCTTTGAGTCTGTGGGCTTCCTGGTCAGATTTCAGACACACCTCTTTATAAACCCAGAGGTTCCTCAAAGCACTTTGCAATCAACTTTCAAAGTCATCCCGACGGGGCACTTGACCCCGACACTGTGCTCCTAAACTCGGTCAGCACCTGGCTGTGTGACGTTGGGAGAATCGATCAGCCTCTCTGGGCCCCAGCCTCAAGTTCTGCAGCTAATAGGGGAGCCCCTACAGGTGGAGAGGGAGGAGGAAAGGACATTTGTGTGCACCTATCAAATTAAGGCTCATCCTTAAAGCCCACGCTTGAGTGTGGGAATACCGAGAAACGCCATGTATGTTGGTGCGGGAAGAAGCTGGGGTCCCCTCAGGCTGAATGTCCCCTGCCCCACACCCCTAACCGGAGCTCGATGGCAGGCAGTTAGGAGGGGTCTGTGAGGTATGGAGTGTCCCATGGGAACGGGTGTGAGGAGGGCAGTCCCAGGAGCCAGGCCCTGGGGGAGGGGGCGGGGGCCGGTTGGAGTGGGGGTGCTGACGGTGCTCTCACTGCAGCTGCACCCCACATTCCACGTCCTTTGTCACCGTATTGCAGAGTCCTGGCGGGGAGGGAACAAGGTGAGGTCACCACTGCAACCTTTGGACCCCCCTTCGGGGAGCCCAGTTTGAGGGGTCGGCCACCACTGGAAGCCAGCGATCAGGGGTGGCCGGAAGGCACTGGCTGGAGAGGCGGGGGCCAGTTCTAGGACGCAGGACTTTCGCGAGGGGCCTGGAGTTACCCTCTGAGAACACCTGGTGCCACGTTCACTTATTCATTAACTCACTTAATCCACAAACGCCCGGTGGGCAGCCCTGCTGGCCCCCGGATGTGGGCCGCAAGGCTGAGCAAGGCACTCTGGCCCCGCTGAGGTCAGGCACTCGTGCAAAATCCGTCAACACGAGGTGGGGAGACATGCTGGGCGGGTGGTGTGGCGGGGGCCGGCGGGGGCGAGGGGAGGCTGCGGGCTCTCTGGTTTCCAGTCCCAGGCAGGTTGGAGGACTGGGCAGGTGGCGGGGAAGGTCTCGGAGAAGGAGGGGAGAGAGGACAAGCAGGTGGTGCCCCCGACCTCCTGCCTGGCTGTCCCAGGGCCCAGCAGGGCGTAGAGCAGCGCCTTCTTCTGCCAGGGATCCCTAACGCCTGGGAGGCAGCAGGATGTCGGCAACATTCTTTGAATATAATTGAATGAGAATGCTAATGCTTTCTTATAAATACAAGAATAAATATAGTATGGGACCGTCTCAAATTCCTTGAGAGCTGCGTGTTTTCACATCCCTGAACTTGACAGGTGCGGCAGCCCGAGCCACGATGCACAGCCTCTTTTTCTTAGACCCAGACTCTTGACGGAAAGAGTCTATGATCTGGCCACAGTCACCAACCCCCTAAATCCTCAACTGGGGTCAGGATGAGGGTCCTCCTTAAAGGGGCTCAGGTCTTGAGAGGATGGTTTCTTTTGTGGCTAAAGGAGGACCCCTGTTTACCCTCGATCATCGACCCCTGGGCGCCTTGCCGGAGCCTGTGGCGAGCATCCTGGCTGGATCCTCCTGGGAAGGTGGGTGGCAGGTATGGCAGAGATGGGAGCTTGGCCGACTTCCCAAGACTTGGCACAAGTCTGGGCAAGATGTGTCCATGGGTCGACCCTGGTATGAGAGAAAGGGGAGACGGAAGAACATTCCAGAATGGATGAGAAGGGTTCAGATCCGAAACGCTGAGAGTTCTGCAGCCTCCCTCTGCCCCAGTCACAATGAACAACCCATACTCTGGAACCATCACGTGCATGCACGCCCAGAGGTCCTCCCGTAGTGGCGCACCCTGGAGAACGGTGTACCCCCACACGCTCAACCCGAGGACCAACCCCCTCCTGCCCACATGAGCACAGCTCTCCCGGCACCTGCCCCCTTGTAGGTCAGAGGTCTCTGATCTCCAGGTCTCCCCTGCCCCTTGAACTCTCGTGTGAGAAACTACCTTGGGGTCCATCTCTGTACACACCCCGCCCCCAGCACAGCCTCAGGCACACAGTAGGAGCTCAGCCAATGCTGAATGGATAAACGACTACATTTAAAGCGCTGCGCCTCCATTTTATGGAAAATTAACTTCTGGGAATTTCTGGTGAATGGAGAATTGCTGTACTTTTTGCCAAAGCTGCACCGACAGGCCAGTGATGAAAAGACTCCTTTCTCCTCCTGGTCGTGAATTTCCTCCCTCCTGGGCAGGGCGGGCTGGGGGGTGAGTTTACCTGTAGGGTGTGGGGTGGGGCGGGGAGCTGTCATTAGCCCTTCTGGAGACCCCGCGAGCTCCCCACACGCACAGCATGACTCAGGGGCGCCCTTTAAGAGGATAATTTGATTGATGACGTGGACAATTAGACTTGTGAACTTGACATCCGCGTCGATTCCAATGGCGAGAAAGGAAGCGAGAAAAATCTATTTTTGAATCCTACCATCCGAGGAGGATGAGAAATCGGTAAGAGGCACGACTGGGCAGAAGGCAACACCAAAGACGAACCCAGACCGAGGCGCTCTTGTCCGCGTCCCTGCTGGGGAGCCGAGGCTGCTCCTTCCTCATTCCACACGCAGGCCCGTGGGGGGGGGCTCGAGCCCCCGTGGCCCCGCCGAGACCCCCGCGGTGGTGTCTCTACAGGCCACGTTCTCCCACCCAGCTGAGCGCAACGCCACTTCAGATTGAAGAGGCTTCTCTCTGATTGAACTCGAAACCAAGCCGTCATGTTCTCAGATCCGAAATGTACTCGGGTGTGTCTCTCATTTCCCTCCATCTTCCGCCCCCAAGCCCCCTCCCCTTGGCAGAAAAAGAGAGAATTTCTCTCTCCAAAGATGAACTTGAGCTTTGGAAAAGAACTGTCATCACAGCAGTCACGCAGCTCCGCGGTGTTTGCAAGAAGCGCTCAAAGCCCCCGACCCAAGGAGAAGACTGCGGGGTCCCAGGGTTGTCCTGATTCTCCTGTGGGCCCGGCTCTCTCCCACCACACGGCTGGAGGAGCAGAGGGCCGGGAGCTTGGAGTCCCTGAAGCCTCTGGTGTGACTCCCAGCTCTGCTACTCATTAGCTGCACGCCTGTCTCGGCGTCTTCACACCTCAGGGTGCCATCTCTGAAGTGGGCCTTGCCATCTTGACCAAGTCCAGCCGTGAGGAGGCCCTGATGAGGTTCAGCTAAACCCAAATCTAAGTCCCAGGGGGGCATCAGAGAGCGGCAGAAAGGCAGCCCCTGTTTGCCGCAAACCCCTACCTCGCAGTCTCTAGGATATTTCAGCCTTAGGGCTCTAACCAGGAGCCCTGAGCTTTCTGCACTGGGCTTGACTAGTTGCAGGAGCAGTGCCATGGGAAGTGCCATGGGCTTCCCAAGAGGCGCTAGCGGTAAAGAACCCACCTGCCAATGCAGGAGATGCAAGAGAGGTAGATTCGATCCCTGGGTCAGGAAGATCCCCTGGAGGAGGGCATGGCAACCCACTCCAGTGTTCTTGCCTGGAGAATCCCATGGGCAGAGGAGTCTGGCCGGCTACAGTCCATGGGGTCGCACAGAATCAGTCATGACCCAAGTGACTTAGCACACACACTGTGGGAAGAGCTGCCTCTCAGGCAGGGCCAGGGGAACTGGGTCCTCTCCTGGAGGGAGGGTGGAGGATGCAGTCGCTGGGGGCAAGAGGGAACCCAGGCTCCCGGTAGGCCTCACCAGGCCTCAGTTTCCCCAGCTCTACCATGTTCCCCTAGGGCTGGACCGGTAGGGGCACAGAGTTGGATGGCAAGGTGGGGCTGAAGCCCTGCCCCCAGACTGCCTTGCCCCTGCTGTGGGCACCCAGGATTATTAGCTGGTCTCCCAGGCTCCTCCAGCTGGACCCTGCTGGGCTTCTCTGGTCAGTGATCCCATCTTTAATCAAGGCCAGGGGCTATGTAGTGTTTGGAGAGTGGGGAGGGGGAGAAGCGGGGTGGGGGGAGGGGAAAGGGCTGGAGAGCACATTTCTTTGATTCCCTCAGAAAACTTTAACTCATCACCAGCTCCCTTGCTGCCCTGGAAGGCTGAAGCCCAGCCTCTGCTGTTTTTTCTTAACCAGAGGACCACTTGCCGTCATGCTCCTGTTTCCTGGGATGGGGGACGGGAGAGGGGCGGAGAAGCAGGCAGAGCCACCCCGGCTTCGCAAAGTGATGGAGTTCAGCTCCTCTGCTACCTGGCTAGACCACCTGCCACGCCAGGCTGTGATGAGCAGGGGCCAAGCATCTTCCGAGGGCGAGGCCATCCGCCTCTTCTGGAGAGGGGTGGGGGGAGGGGAGGGAAGTATAAAGGAGGGGCCGCCCTGTGCTCCCCGCCAGCCCCCAGGGTCTGCTTGCGACCAGCAGGCAGTGTCGACTTCTCCCCAAGGGGCTGGGTTGGCATTTTCGTTCTTTCTGTGCAGCCTGGAGGCCTGTGACAGTCGCCAACCTCCCCTCCCCACGGCTCCTCAGCTACCCTTTCTCAGTATCTGCCTGCTGAAAAGAAATCTCAGGTCTCCTGAATTTACAAACCCTTTGTTGAGACCAGAGCAAAGCAACAGAAAGCTCTAGGCTTATAGATCCGGGCAGGCAGGAACACCCCACCGGCCTCCCAGCAGTGGCTCTGCAAGGGCTCTAGTAGAGGGCTCGGCCTGCCTGACTGGACAGGCACCTCATCCCAGGCCAGCAGCTCTCTCTGGATGCCTGGGGTGGAGGCCTGGTGGTGACCGCTGTTGCAAGGGCAGGAAGAGGCCAGGTCTTGTGAGTATGGAGGGTTTCTACTCACGAAAACCCGAGTTCCTTTGGGGAACAAGTGTGGTATATCCATCCTTGTTTCCAGACAAGGAAGCTGGCCTCAGAGTGGAAGTGACCAGCACTCAGCCGGCAGGGGATGGAGCTGGGGTTAGCAAGCAGGTGCCAACCGGCCAGGGGAGTGCCCTTTCGGCCTGAGCTCGTGACATTTGGGCTCCGGAGGAAGTCTGTGAGGGAGACCGCCCTCCCAAGTCCTCTCTCACTTTCCAAGATCAGGGAAGGCAGCCGTGGGAAGGGACCCAGGCAGGGAAGGGAGGAGTCTAGAGGGGGCACGCTCCGTGGCTGCCAGCCCCCACCCTTGGTGCTCAGTACTGTCCACACAGGCACCTGGTGGCTTGGTGGGAGGGGAAGCGGGGAGGCGCTGCTGGGTCCTGAGGTCCCCTGCCCCTCCTTAGGGTCTGGCTGGTACCCCAGCCCTCCCTTCCTCTGGGGATAATTTTGGAGTCTGAGGTCAGGGTCCTCGGAGGGAAGTCGGGGGTGGGGGGGCGGTCAGAGGAGCTCCGCGGACCTCCAGCCACTCCCATTGTAGCCCAGGGGCCTCGGGCAAAAGTCCTTCCATCTCTGGACTGTTTCTTCACTTGAGAAGCGTGTTCGTGGGACAGAACTAGGTCACGGAAATGCAGGGGACGTGGGGCAGGAAGCCCGTCGGGTGACTACTGCGTGATCTTTCTCCAAAGCCATTCCCAAAGCACCCCCTGCTTCTGGATCTTCAGCAGAGGTGGACAAGGAAGAGGCGCCGTCCACAAGGGGGTGGGGGTCTCCCTCCAGGCTCCAGGAGGCCACCCAGACTAGGTCCTGCTTCTAGGGTGAGGACTTAGTGCCTTAGAGCCAGCAGGGTGGGAGGTGGGGGCTCCCCCTGGCCTGACTTGCCACCCCCATCCCAAGGACAGTAAGTCTGTCCTCAAACCTGCCAGGGCCCTGTGAGATGGCCCAAAGGCCAGGTTCAGAGAGGGAGAGATCACCCCCTACTCCAGTGTGGTGGGAAGAGTAGGCCAAGAAGTGGGTGGGCACCCCTCCAGCCCTCGGCATCCGTCTGCAAACTAACGGATACAAGTGAAGCCCACACTAAGGAGCCATCTGCTCAGGACCTCCTGGTAACCTCGCCAGAGGTTACACACCTGGGATTCCTTTCTACCACCCCCGATGCTTGCCTATGAGACCCTTCTCCATTTCCCTAAACCTCCCTGATAGGGACGGGCCTACAGGGTGGTTGGCCCAGCAGACTGCGGGGCTCTACGTCAGGGCTGGGACGCTCATCACGAGTTCTTTGGAGCCAGGGTCTCTGGCAGGGTCCCCACCCCCCACCTGCACTTCCATGTGATCCCCAGTTGGAGGCCTCCCCGCAGATCTGGAACACCTGCCGAGTGCCGGGTGTGCAACTGTGCCTGTCAGCGTGAGCATACTTGTGAGCTTGCCCACATATGTCACAATGGGCAGAGATGGATGTGATGGGGCCTGTGTGTGTGCATGCGTGCTTGTGCTAGGTGCCCATATGCACGTTTTGATAAGCGTGTAACCAAAAGCCTGATATCTGTGAGTTTCTGGGACAGGGTATGTGTGCGTGAGTGTGAGTATCAGACGTGTGAGAGCCTTCGGCGGGACTAGGGCCTGATGGCGTGTGTGTGTACGTGACGGATCATGTGTCCAGGGGTCTGCATGTTCACCAGGGTATTCGCATGTCCAGGTGTGCACGAGGCTGCACACGTGCCTCTGTGCAGAAGGCCTGGCTCATGTTGAGGACGCCCAGGGTTTCATAACCATACGTCCTCTGCCTGTCTGCGTTCCCATGACTGAGCAAGCATGTAGTACTCCCGGCCATTTCTATGACGTTCGCGTGTGTTGCAGAGTGTGTGTGTGTCGCAGCGTGTGTCAGGGTTGCCCTGTATGCTCCCACAAGAGTGTCTGCAATTCCCCCCCGCGTGTTTATGGCTAGGAGTGTGGGGGCCCCAAGGCTTCTCCAAAGTGTTCTTCCCGCTGCGTGTGCGGTAGCCTGCGTTTCCCCCGTCTCTAGAGTGTGCGTTTGCGTGTTTCTGGGTGCGTGAGCCATGCCATGGGTGCTCGGGACCTTGGCGATCGGTGCTCTGGTGTTTCTGTGGGTGCTTCTGTATTCCGGGCGCGTCTTCGCGTCTTCCTGGGGTCTGCGGCCCAGCCCAGGATCTGCTACCGAGACTTGTCCTAAGCCGGCCCGTGTGTGCGCGCCCGTGTGCCGTCCTGTGGGGGCAACGTGTGCCCAACGCGCGCGGGGTACCTGTGCCCGTCTAGCCAAGAGTGGCCCGCGTGCGCGAGCGGGTTTCCGGGACACCGCAGCGGTGGGGGGCGGCCCCGCGAGGGGCGGGGGTCACCAGGACTGGCCGGCGCCGGCCCCGTGCGCGCGAAGGCGGGGGCGAGGGGCGGGGGCCGCGGGGGGGCCGCGGTACGAAAAGGGCGGCGCGCGCGGCGGCGGCGGCAGCTCGGCGGCGGCGGCGGAGAGCGCAGCGCGCAGCCCGGCGCAGCCCTGGCTTTCCCCTCGCCGCGCGCCCGCGCCCCCTTTCGCGTCCGCAACCAGAAGCCCAGCGCGGCTCCAGGAGCAGGTCCCGCGCCCGCGCCGCTCCCGGGACCGCGACCCCGGCCGCCCCGCGATGACCGCGACCGCAGCCCTCCTGCCCGTCCTCTTGCTCCTGCTGGCTTTCGGCCGCAGTGCCCATGGTGACCCCCCCCGGCGGCCCGGCTCGCGCCCCCTCTGGGGAAGCCTGCGACGCCCCGCTGGCCGCCCAGTGCCCCGCGCGCCCCGTCCCGTGCGCCCCGACTCCCGCCCGTCCTGCCTAACCCTAAGCCCCGCGCCGTGCCTGCCTCGCCCGCCTGCCACCCTCGCATGCCAACCCCGGCCCTGGGGTCCCAGGGAGGGGGGCGCGGGGAGCGGGAGGGGTGTGGGACCCCTGGCCCCTTCCCGCCCCGCAGAAGTGGCGCTCGCAGGGGGCCGGTGCGCAGAGCCGAGGTATGGAGAAACGAGGTGATGCTGGGGAGCCCTCTGTGAAAACGCTCTGGGGTGCAACTTTGGGGGGGGTCTCTGCGTGTGCGCTCGGGAGTAGGATGTGGGGGCTGTGGAGGGTGACTGCCGTCGTCGTCCCAGAGTCCCAGCCGGGAGCGTAGGCCGTGCTGCTCCCGCGTGGCGCTGGTCTAGGTGAGGGGCTGCGACACTCCTGTCTGCAGCGGCCATCTGTCCGTGACGCAGCATGCCCCCTTCGAGCAGGGCCCCCCCCCCACTGCGCCAGTGGTTATGGGGGGGCTGTCTGAAAAACTGCTAAGAGTTAAAGTAAATGCACACAGTAGGTGCCTATTAAAGTGTTAGAATCTCTAAAGGGTGTAAGAATTGCAGTCTTGTCCGCAAAACCCTTGTTGGTCTTTTTAATACCAAGCGCCTGGGGTGGGGAGTTTGACCTGGGTGCCTGGCTTCGCTGGGATTAACCTCTGGAAAACTCAGGCGCCTTACCTGTGAGCTTTCCAGGTGGACCTGTCTGAGCTTTCCTGAGCTGAATACCTCAAAAATCTGTCCCCTGCCCCACCTTTAGTTCACTTTGTAAAAGTGAGGGTTTGGCCCAGTCCGCCGGGGTCAAGATCTTTTGGTTCGCTGTCTCCCCATCCCTGCCCTGGAGGGCCTGACGTTTGTCGTTTCTCTGAGGGACTCTGGGTGTCTGACCGGGCCCCGGGAGCTAGGCAGTGTGCTGTGAGGACCCCAGACCCAGGAGCAGGCGGGGGCTTTCCCAGGGGTGGCTCTCGATGGCGTGCCTGACGGTGGGCCAGGCGGGTAGAGCCCCCGTGGGGTGGAGGCTGCCTCCCTGGCCTGTCGGGCCTCGTACGGCGAATGGCGTAACCTTTCTTGTGCCCCAGGAGCTGAATGCTTCCCAGCCTGCCACCCCGAAAATGGATTCTGCGACGATGACAGTGTTTGCAGGTAATGGAGGGGCTCCCCAGAGGCAGCTTGTGGCGGGGATGGGTGGGTGGGGGCAGGGCAGAATTCTGGGGAGCTGTGACGCAGGCAGAAAAAGTGGGTGCCCCTGGACTGCAGCAAACAGCGCCCTCGCCCCCACAGAAAACCAACCAGTGGGGGAGAGGGTAAAGGGGGGGATGAAGACCGGGGTGGCTGGGGATGGCGGGGGCGGGGGTGCCAGTGGCTCCTGTCTGTTTTCTCAGAGGTGGGGGCGGGCAGGAGAGCCTCTTGCAGGGTGAGACCACTGCGGGCCACTGCGGCAAAAGGCAGCTCTTCCCCCAGCTCCCAGGGACCCCTCTGCCCGGCCCCTCGGCTCATCTCAAGTCTGAGCTTTCCCGCTCAGGTGACGGGTTGGTTTCCTGCGGCCCACCGGCCTAGCACTGTGCAAAGACCCCCTCCCCGAGCGCTCTCAGTTCCACAGAAAGCCACCGCAACTCCCTCTCCACCCTTGTCCCCCCCACTCACATGTCCCCATCTTCCCCCCCCAACGCCCCATAGGTGCCAGCCTGGCTGGCAGGGTCCCCTGTGTGACCAGTGCGTGACCTTTCCCGGCTGCGTGAACGGCCTCTGCGTGGAGCCCTGGCAGTGCATCTGCAAGGACGGCTGGGACGGACACCTCTGCGACCTAGGTGGGCACCTGCCCCTGCCTGGCCCGCCCCCAGCCACCCCCTCCCCGCCCAGTAGGGTGGCGGCTGCCTCCCCTCCCCCTGTGGCCTTCGCCCAGCACACCCAGCCGTCTGGATGGTAATGATCTGTTTATTCCCTTCCCACTGGTGCTGGAGGCTTCCCCATGGGGAGGGGGCACTTACTGCTGCTCCCTGCTGCACCCCCAGCACCCAGCAGTGGGGAAGGCACTGGGGGCGGGCGGCAGGGGGCTGCCCGTTGAATAAAGAATCCTGAAAGGAACATGCCACATAAAGCTGAGAGGGTGGGGACCGCAGAAATCTGTCCCAGGGGCAGGGGGGAGCACCGAAGCTCAAAGAGGAGAGGGTCGCAGAGCCAAGATGCCAAGAAATTCCCAGGCGAGGCTACTAAGGATGCTGCAACACACGAGCAGACAGATGCGGGCAGGGTGCTGAGTACCGGGGCCAGCGGGTACCGAGTCAGGGCCACCGGGACAAGGCTGGGGGCTGTGCTGGACGAGGTCAGGTGTAGGGGCTGGGAGGTGGCAGGTCGGGAAAGGCTGAGAAGTAGCTCAAGTGCAGATTGGTGTTATTTGTTGATTTCATTAATTTATGCTATCTTTGCCCTCCATTGCCTTGAGCAGTGGACAGTTGGCTGTCACTGCATTTTCAGGCTGCAAAATGTTCAACCAAGCCCATTCTTGTTTGGCAAAACCTGCCCGAAGCCCAGGCAGACTAGGGTCCTTGAGAAAATTCCCCTGGCAGTGTAGGCAGCTGCCATACGCCAGTGTCCCCAAAGATGCCTGGTATCAGGAGGGAAACTGAGGCTCAGGGAAGCAACCGGGTCTGCTCAGGACTCTTTGGAAGTCAGGAGAACAGCCGTCTGGCTACCAAACCCCACTCTCCGCCTCCAAAATGGGTTCATTCTCATCCAGGGGGCTAACGCTTTTCCTGGAGAAAAAGCTAAGAACTGTAGTGTTACCGCCCCTCGAAGTCGGGCAGTGGGCTTTCAAAATCCCCCAGCATGTGGGTCTTTAAAGCGCCCTCCCCCACCCCCGCACGATGCAGGTTTTTCCCTACAGCTGACTCAGGCTCTGGCCAGCAGGGCTCGGCTCCCTGCAAGAACCTCTGAGCTGTTTGGGGGACCCAAGGGGGTCCCAGAAAAGCCACCAGTGGGGATCAGGGCTTTTTAGCCTGGAGCCCCACTCTTTGTGATATCTAAGCCCGGGACCGCGCCGTGGAGTTTCCCAGACAAAAGGTCCCTCCCCACTGGGTCAACAAAAGCCTCGGGCGGCTGGGTCCAGAGGAAGCTGCCCTCCAGGTAGTTCTTGGCCTTCTCCCTTTTCACCCGTTTTTGAGGCTGTCACCGCCACAGCTGCTGCCCCAGCAGGCAGAGACCCCCGGCCGTTCTCCCCTTGTGGCAGCTTAATCCACCCGACTTTGGGGTCGGAGGCCCTGGAGGGAGGGGGAGAAGGTGAGCCGATCCTCGGCTCACGAGGCTTGACACTGCAGGAGAGGAGTGGGTGGCCGCTAGCTCTTGCGCTTACACGCAAGGTTAGCAGTGACAGGGGAGCCTGGCGCTCACGCCCAGGGCCTTCCCATAATGATAAATCCTCTATGTCCCCCTGGTGCCAGCCAGACTCCTCGTGTGAGCTCTGCACAGGCCCTCGCCTGGCGTGCGGGGCTTTTCCTTACTGACGGACAGCCATCCCCTCTCCCCGAGAGGATGCAGAGCTCTTGAAAAGAGGGACTCTATCTGCACGTGTGTGGCTGCAGCCCCCGGGACCCCCACCCGGAGCTGCCCCTCAGTCGCTGCCGCGTCTCTGGCTGGCCCTGGCTGTCTCTTTGACCCAGGCGGCAGCTCAGATGGTGGAAAAGCCCAAGGGGAAAGGGGCTCTCGGACATGGGCCGGGGAGAAGCCCTCCTTTTCCTAAGCAGGGAAAGTGAGGCATGGAGTCCGGGGTGGTGGGGGGGCGGGGGAGAGGAGCAGCTGGCTGAAGGTGGATGCAGAAAGGGCCTCTCTCCTGTCGGAGAGCCCCCGCCCCAGGCCCCCCTTTGTTCAGCCCGTCCCTGCCTTGCTGAGCCCCGAATAATGAAGTGTGCGTGACGGGAGGTGTAAAAAGGCGGTGGAAATATACCAGTGTTCATGGAAACCCGTGCTGACAGGCGAGCACTCAATAGCTCTCATTTCACTGCCTTCAAAAGATGCAACCTTTTTATCATAGACCCCCTTAGTTCAGAACCCGAGAGCAGACAGACCGCCAGGAGACGGAGGAGGCAGTGCTGGGGCTCAATCAGGTTCCCTGATTCCCGACAGGGGGCTTTACATCTCATTTCCTCCCCACCTTCCCGCTCCCCTTTGATGGAAAAGTATACAGGGGCAGGTGATGTCTCTAACGGTTGGGTTGCACTCACCCCTCCACCTCCCGAACACCAGGGACCTCCTCAGACTCTAGAAACTGGTCTGGAGCGTTAGGGGGATGGGAGGGGTCTGCAGTGAAGGTCAGTGTTGCGGAACCCAAGAGGTGACCTGGTGCCGGAAAAAGGGCACAGCGGGCCTGCGTGAAATCTTGGTGAACGGCCGTGACTTTGTGTCCTCGGCTCCCAGAGTTGTTTACTTAGGTCAGGGTTCTGGGGGAGTCGCAGCGCTCCCTTACTGAGGACCCCCGCTGGGTGACCTTGGACAGTGACCACAAGCAGGGAATCTGGGCTGCTCACACGGGCTCCCCGCCTTGACCAGAGGGAGGAGTGTCTTTCTCTCCTTGCCCCCACCCAGGGTGCTCTCCTTCTAGCCTCTGTGCCCCCACCCCCGCCACCAGCCTCGTCTCATCTCCCTGGTTTTCTCTCCCCACCCCAAGACATCCGGGCTTGCACCTCGACCCCTTGCGCCAACAACGGCACCTGCCTGAACCTCGATGATGGCCAGTATGAGTGCTCCTGCGCCCCCGGGTTCTCGGGAAAGGATTGTCAGGAAATGGACGGGCCCTGCGTGGTGAATGGGTGAGCATTCTCTCC
This sequence comes from Moschus berezovskii, assembly GCF_049115385.1. Classification (NCBI taxonomy): domain Eukaryota; kingdom Metazoa; phylum Chordata; class Mammalia; order Artiodactyla; family Moschidae; genus Moschus; species Moschus berezovskii. The sequence continues at coordinate 4,656,186 of NC_142480.1, read as the reverse complement.
CTGTGGATCTGATAAAACACTGCTTTAGAGTTCCATTTCACACCCCCTAAAGACCCTTTCAGCCTAACCCAGTCAGACCTGTCGGCGGACAAAAGACTGAGGAAATGCTCCTTCTGCTCCCTGCGGGGGGCTGCCCCTCGATCGGGGTCTTTATGGGGGAGTGTGTCATTTCCGTCATTCTCTTCCAAACAATCCTGAAGGCCATTTCATATTCCCCTGACGTCCCCCAAGTCCTGATGTGTGTGAATGACAGTAGATTGGGGACTGTGAACCCGAGCCCCAGCGGCATAATTTTCTAAAGGCGATGTAACAAGAGATCAGAGTTCGTCAGTGCCCGAGGCTGTTGGTGAAACCCACTCTCCCTACTTCAGGGGCGGCTTTGGTGGAGGGGGTGGGTGGCAGGCTCTGCGTTTGGGTCTTCTGGGATGTACGTCTTAGGAGGTGGGGAGAGGGCGCTGTGGCCAGCACGGGGCAGGCGGGAGGGGAAGGGGGAGAGGGGTCCGGCCCCCAGCTACTCTTGTGGGGAGGGGCCTCCGGGGCAGTGGGCACAGCAGATGGACCGGTCCCTGGCCTCTCTGGTGCCGCAGACTTCCCAGCAGCTCAGCCATTTCTGGCCCTCATCTGCTCAGCGGCACTGCCCTCCTTGCCCTCCGAGGAGGGGGTTTAAATGGAGGCCAGGGAGGTCAGGTGAGAATTCAGGGCGGTCTCCAGTCCTGGGCCAGTGGCTGCAGGTGGCGGGGGGCACCCCTGTCTCGTGAGGAAGCCGAAGCGTAAGTGCCTTCCAGGGACAGGGCAGAGAGCCCCCAGAGCCACACGGGCCAGGAACCAGCATTCTTGCAGCATTCTAAAAATCGGCATTCTAGGGCTGATTCGTGTTGATGTGTGGCAGAAAACAGCAAAATCCTATAAAGTAATGATCCTGCAATTAAAAAATAAATATTAAGAAAAAAAAGATCAGAGTTCAGGGCGAGGTCGGAGGACAGGGGCGGCCACCGAGCTCCGTTTCTGCTTCCTGGCAGGAAGGGGAAATACGGAGCAAGACCTTTAAAATATTTTGCTTTCCTCCCTAACAGACTTGAGCCCGTCTGTCAAAATAGAGCCTGGGGTCCTTGAAATTCCTCCAGAGCCCCGGCTCCCCTTGCCCTCACCCTTGCAGCAGCAATGCTGATTCCTTGCGCTCCGAGCCCCTTTCTTCCCCGGAGTTTCGGCATTTATCTGATGACAAAGGGTCTGCTCGTTTAAAAGCACTTACATTAAATGCTCCGCGTGCTCCGCTTTGAGCAAACAGCTTCGGTCTGCAGGCTGCACTAGGGTGAATGGGCCACTATTAACCAACCGGGCCCAGACGCTGCTCCTGCCTCGCAGACAGAGCGCGGATTTCTTTCACTCTGAGAGTCCCTAAGGGCTTCCCGTACAATAGCCCTCAGGCTCACTCCGCGGAAAATAAAATTAATAATAAGGGGCTGGGGGCGGCGGCGGTGGAGGCGGTGGTGGTGGGAGAGACCGAGGGATGTCCTGCTTGGCTCCGCCTCTGTGGCCTGGGGGCGGAGCTAGGGGGAGGGCGGGCTGCAGCCCTGGGGTGTCACTAACTTTGCCTCTCTCAGCCTCAGTTTCCCCACCTGTCCAGTGACTTAACCGTCAGGCCTCTGGTCGGAGAGGTGACGTAAGAGGTGGGAGAGGAGATGGGCATCCTGGCACGGGAGGTCAGGAATGTTCCAAGTTGGCGGCGTGATGGGGGTGAGGTGCCCATCCCATCTCGGACGGCCCGGGAGCCCTTCACAGGCAGGGGCTCACGGTGCCGGGCACCCACCCCTCCCCTACACCCTGGGGCCTCCCTGGCTGGCACTTCCTTACCTCGAGCGTTCTGAGCACCTGCCCTTTGGTTGGGCCCCAAATGGCTTGCGGTGTGGCACGAGGGGGGAGCAGGGCACCCCCCCCCGCCCCCCACCGCAGCCTCGCTGTCCTCGCCCAGCGCCCGAGGGCCCTTCACCCTGTGCCCTGTTGCGCTGCAGCTCGCCCTGCCAGCACGGAGGCAGCTGTGTGGACGATGAGGGCCGGGCCCCCCACGCTATCTGCCTGTGCCCCCCTGGCTTCTCGGGCAACTTCTGCGAGATCGTGACCAACAGCTGCATCCCCAACCCGTGCGAGAACCAGGGCATCTGCACCGACATCGGGGGCGACTTCCGCTGCCGCTGCCCCGCCGGCTTCATGGATAAGACCTGCAGCCGCCCGGTGAACGCCTGCACCAGTGAGCCGTGCCTCAACGGCGGCACCTGCCTGCAGCACTCCCAGGTGAGCTTCGAGTGTCTGTGCAAGCCCGCGTTCACCGGCCCGCGGTGTGGCCGGAAACGCGCGGCGGGGCCCCAGCAGGTCGCCCGTCTGCCCAGCGGTTACGGGCTGACCTACCGCCTGACCCCCGGGGTGCACGAGCTGCCGGTGCTGCAGCCCGAGCACCGCGTCCTGAAGGTGTCCATGAAGGAGCTCAACAAGAGCACTCCGCTCCTCTCCGAGGGACAGGCCATCTGCTTCACCATCCTGGGCGTGCTCACCAGCCTGGTGGTCCTGGGCACCATGGGCATCGTCTTCCTCAACAAGTGCGAGGCCTGGGTGTCCACCCTGCGCTACAACCACATGCTGCGCAAGAAGAAGAACCTGCTGCTGCACTGCAACAGCGGGGAGGAGCTGGCCGTCAACATCGTCTTCCCGGAGAAGATCGACATGACCACCTTCACCAAGGAGGCCGGCGAGGAGGAGATCTGAGCGGCGCCCCCACCGCCCCCGCCCCGTCTCGGGGTCCCCGCAGAGCCCCCTGCCTCTCTGTGCGGTCTGTTCTCATCTCTGTGGTGGCGTCTGCTCTCCTTGGTGTCAAATCTGGTGAACGCTGTGCCTCCCTCTCCTGCCTTTGCGCTGCCGTGTGTGTGACCAACGTAACTTTCTCTCTTCTTAATGCATGATATAAAAAATAATAATGATAATAATAATGCGAATTTCATCTTTAAGCGAGTAAGACAAATAAGTATGTTATTCTAAACTCTCAATCTAAAATCAAAAAAGACCAAAAAAAAACATGGCAACAGTACCAGGGCTCCGTGCCGACGCCCCCTCCAACCAGGGGTGGGGTCTCGGCCACAGGGTCCTCGTGAAACCGTTACGAGTGCTGTGCATGACCACCCACTGTGAAAAGGGCTAAAATCTCTTTCGTTCGTTAATTCTCACACACCACTCCCGACTCGCACTCATGTCAACACCGCAAACCTTTAGATCTTCCCGATTGACTTGGGATTTTAGCAGAGTGCAGCGGCCGTGTGTCAGGCAGAGAGAGAGCGAGCCCCGGGTTGGCTGCTGGGGGTGCTGGGACCTTGTCCCAGCCCTGCCACTCACTCGCTGTGTGATCCTTGGCGAGTCCCTTTCCCACCCTGGGCCACCTCCTCCCTCCCCCCACCTCCAGGCGGGGGCTTGAACACCATGACCATCAAGGCCCTCAAAATCTGAATTAGGAACGAGGGAGTGATGAACCAAAAAATCAGGATCTGATGTCTTTTTTAGTGTTCCCCTAAAAAATCAGGATCTGATGAAGACTCAGTCTCATCCTGGGATCCGAAGGTTTTGGCCTATCCTGGATGTACACTTGATGTATTTGAAATGAATTTTGACTGCATTTCTCAAAGTGGGGAGCCTCCTGGCTGATTGCGCACCTGGAAACGGTTGCCCCCTTTGAGTCCCAGTGTGCAGTCTGGGGCTGACCCTTCTTCGGCAGCCCCCTCCCCAACCTACCCACCTACTCAAGGCCCTAGCAACTGTACCTGCCTCCGACCCTGTAGATTAGAGATGTCCCCCAGCAATTTAAGTGCATCTTGAACCGCAAGTGCCCCTGGTGTATCTGAGCAGCAACGCAACCCTCACCAAGGTTTTTCACAGGGTTTAGTGGAAATTGTCGCTTGTGGGGCATTTTCTAGTTCTGTGGCCATAGAGGTACCAGACCAGACCACAGCGTGGATTTCATTTGTGTTGCTGAGTTAACTACCCTCAGATCCCCAAAGACCTAGCCAGCTTCTGAATGATAAACTTTGCCTTTTTTTTTTTTTTTTAAGAAACAAGAGCATCTATCTTTTGTGCAAAAGTAGATGGGACAGAGTTCTGTTTAGCTTTCCAGCTCTCACAGTTGGGCAGCTAAACAGCCCTTGGGTACCAGTTAGGGACAGTTTGCTTCTTGAATTATTAAGATAGGAATGTATATTTTTAGCTTATTGAGTATTACCTGCCTTGCTTACCTTGCTAAGCCTCCGTCACCTACGTCGCCTCTGTCATTCGAATCACTCACGTGCATCCACATGCGTCGCCAACCGTCACATGACCACCAACCTCGTCACCTGTCAGCCACCGGTTTACCGCCCCCAGCCCTTGTCATCCTGTTTCACAGCCCGACCCTCATCTCCCCCAAGCTCCCCAATTCTCCCCTAAGACATTGTTCCCGTCACTTCAGACTTGGTCATCCCCAGCCCAGGCTCCCTGTTCACCTGCACCCACACCCCACTGTCCCAACGCCCTCCCCCGGTGACCGCCTCCCACCCTCACCCCAGACCCTGTCGCCCTTGCACCCTCGCCCCTGTTGTCCCCGTTCCCAAGTCCTCTCCCGTCCCCAGCTCCGGTTACTGCCCCACCCCCAGTCTCTAACAACCCGCACCCCAGCCCCCTCTACCTACCCCCCCAAGTCATTGGAGTCACCATCTCATCTCATTTTGAGTTTGTTTTAAGAGATAAAATTCTAAAAAAGACAAAAAAAAAGAACTGTTGGCTCGGTTGGGCAGGGGTCTGGCACCCCCGCCCAGCCTCTCTCTCACGTGAGACCCTCTGATCGAGTCAGCTGACGGTTCTGATCCTCAGTTTCCCCCAACGCCAAATTCTAAGATTGGGCGCAGCAATCAAATTTCTCTACTCCACGCTTTTGACCTCTGTGTTGTAGAGAACAGCCACGTCCCCTGACAAGGAAAGCCCCCCCACACCCCACCCACTGCCTATCCTTGACCAGTTCCTCACCCATCCATCCTTCATCCACCATCCATTCAATCAGGAAGCATTTCCAAGCACCTGCTGAGTGCAAGGCGGTGTGCAGGGAGCTGAGGACGCAGGATGAGGGGCCCTCTGGGAGGGGCGTGGACACGCAGGAGTCCCCAGGGAGCCGAGCGCAGTGCAGGTAAAGCAACGTGGGAGGGGAGACGCCTCCCTTGCAGCCTGGTCATCTCACTTGCCCACGTGACAGATCCTATCTTACCAGCACTCGGATGAGGCCGCCCCACCCAAATTCCACAGCGCCTCTCACACACATCCCGCGAGATCAGAACCAGGTCAGCAGCCTCGCCACGGTCTTCACGTCATGCAGAAATTGGTCCATTCCATCCGCTATGGGGTAACCAGATTCTGCTGAGAGTGTTGGGATCCTTGACTGCCCATCCGCACCTCGTGTGTGTTTGGAGTAGTGTGTAGTTTACGCCAATCCCGGGGAAGCTCAAAGACAGCCATCAGAGACATGGTCCCTAGTGTGGTCCCCCAACCTGGGGAGGAGCAGGCATGATGATCTTGTAACTGAAAAATTTCAAACATGTCAATGATGAGCTCTTTTTAGCTTTCCCGTCTCTGCAACCAGACATGCAAAAAAAAGTTTTGTTTATTGAAAAAATAAACAAAAACCAAGGGCTACCTCACGTGTTTCTCGTTTATTGTGCGCCGGGCTATACACATCTCTCCCCGCTGGTGGTCTCTGACCTGGACAAGAGGAGTCAGTCTTTGGAGGACCCTCCTCTGGCCCCATCCAGCCCTTCCCATGCAGCGGAGGAGGCCACAGTCCTCCCAGCCCATCCTCTGGGGCCTGGAGCCCAGGAATTTCCTCCCCAGTGGTCCCACCTCCAGGGCCCTTGGAGGCCTCTTCCCTGGGTCAGATGGCTAGCTGTTTGCAGGCGGTGTGGATGGAGCTGGGGCATGAGGAGGGAGGGGTTCCACATGGGAACACTCAAGTCCCCTTGAAACAGAGCTGAGGGCCGGCTCTCCCTGGCTACCGCATTCCAGCGGAGAACTCCAGAGGGTCTGAAAATTCCATGCTGACCCCAGGCCTTCCGAGGACTTAGGGAAAGTAGGATTGCTCAGGTGAGGGAGCAGAGCAGATTTGAAGGCCACTTGGGGGCTTCCCTGGTGGCCCAGATGGTAAAGAATCTGCCTGCAATTGCAGGAGACCCCGGTTTGATCTCTGGATGGCGAAGATCCCCTGGAAAAGGGCACGGCTGCCCACTCCAGTATTCTTGCCTGGAGAATCCCATGGACAGAGGAGCCTGGTGGGCTACAGATCATGGGGTGGCAAAGAGTCGGACACGGCTGGGTGACTCACGCTTTGGAAGCTTTTAAAGGTTGGTGCATCAGGCATTGGTCCCAGGTGTTCCTCTGACCTGGGCCCCACTCATGACCAGGGGGATCTGCCTTTCCTCTGGTCCCAGGCCTCAAGTCGCAAGCGTGTTCACTCAGGTCACTGAAACCACCCCCGAGGGATTTTAGAGGTGAAATGTCCACCCGAGAGGGGTCGGCCAGAATCCCCCTCAGGGGCAAAGGAGACTCAGTCAAGTTCCTTATCCTTGCTGGCCTGGCAGATGGCCTTGGGATGGGGTCTCCTTTCCATACCCTCTCTGGGTCTCTCCTCTGCCAGGTCCTTGCCACCACCCACCCAGCTGCCCCGCCCGGCCCCTGGGCACCCCTGAGGGTCCTCCTTGCTTGGTTCCCCCTCTCCCCTACATGCTGTGTGGGTCTCCTGTCTGTCCACCTCCCATTCAGCCGGGCAGGGGGCGCTGGGTGTCTCGACATTGCAGGAACACATAAGCGGGATGTCCAGGGCCATGTAGCCTCAGAGACAGATGCTATTCCAAGAACCATTAAAAAAAATAAAAAATAGGATGACAATGTTGAGGCTACAAACCTAGAAGCTTCTATGAAAGGGATTTTTCTAGGAAAATAGTAACGATCACAGTTCCTCAATGTTGCCAGCAGGAATGACTCTGGGAGAAGACTCCACAGTGGCCCGGCTGTGCTCCCTGACGTGGGGTGCAGCACATTTGACCCTCTGATGGAACATGCAGGCCCGCAATAGAGTCGGTCCTAGAGCAAAAAACAAAACAGGATGAAGATCTTTTCATTCTTCAAAGCTAAGAGAATCCCAGTGCTAAAACCTGACCAAATTAACACTGCTGAGTAGAGGCATAAAATCTTTAATATAATAACAAAACAAGTAAAAAAAATTTTTTAAAAATAATACTCATGATCAAGTAGAGCGTTTTCTGGAAAAACAAGTTGGATTTCATTTTAATAAATGTATCTGCAGATAGTGAACGCCGGAGTGTCCAGGAGGGAGGAAAGTGTGATGGATGACCAGAGTGGCTGCGAGCCAAGCTGGGGGTCAGGCAGGTGACCTGGGAGGAGGAGAAGCCAGCCAGCCTGTGGGACCGGCCCCCTGCCGCAGGGCCGTGGTGGCTGATGAGCCAGCTCCGCAGGAGTGAGGGGAGCCTGGGGTGCCATCAGGGGAAGGGATTGAGTTGCTGTAGTGGGTGGGGTGTGGGCTCTGCGCCGGGACCACCCGTGGGGCCCAAGGATGGGGGAACCCCGGTGGCGGGGTGGGTGGGGGTCCTGGCCAGGAGGGATGGTTGCCCTGGGGGGCCTCTGCAGGGTGTCCTAGGCTGGGGCAGCCGGCCAAAGAAAATATCCTGTGGGCTCCAAGGGGAGGAAGAGACAGGATCTGCATGTCCCTGCAGACGGGCGGGGGCTTCCTGCAGGAGACAGAGGAGGTGGGCTCTGGGGGCCCAGAGCAGGGTCCCAGCACCTAGCTCCCCCCAGCGTCCGGCCCCTGGCTCTGGGAGATGTCCACTAAGCCACTCAGAATCGATATGACGCCTCTGGTCTGGCCCTGGGATGGTCCTCCCTTCAGTGACTCTCTCCCACTACTGAAGAAGAAAGCGGTGGCCTGCCTATCACCCGCGCAAGACCCTCCCCGCGGAGCTCGTGAGAAGAAGGAGGGGGAAGGCCAGCCCCAGGCCCCAGCCTGGGGAAAGAAATTCCCAGCTAGCTCCAAACTGCTGAGGGCATGGCCCTGCTCCGTGTATCCCCCTAGACGCCGTGCACTGTGACCACGGCAAAGACGCAAGAGTGGACCAAATCGCAACTCAACATATAGGCAAAAAAAAAAAAAAAAAATCAGTTCAATAGACGCCAGAAGGAAACTGACAAAACACATCTTTGATGAAAAAAAAAAAAAAGGCAACTAGGAAAAAAATGCGTATCTCCTTCATGTCATCAAGAGCTTCTGTCTTAAACAATGTTCAGTGTCCTAGGGCTCAAGGAAGCCCAAGGGCAGGTAAAGTCATGCTTTTTGCAGCAGGAAGAGGCCCTGGGTTGAGAGTCAGAGGGGCATGGCTTTACCCTCGGTGTCCTTGGGGCCGCCTACTATCTATATGTCTACTTCGTCACATGAGAAGGGAGCGCTGGCCACCAGAGCAAAATACCATAAATACCATAGACCTGGTGCTCTAAACAACAGACAGCTATCGTTTATTTCTCATGGTTCTGGGGCTGGGAAGAGATCAGAGTGTCAGCATGATAGGATCCTGGTGAAGGCTTGCAGATGGCCATGTCCTTGCTGTATTCTCACATGGGGGGGTGAGGGAGACAGGCGGAGAGAGAGAGAAAGAAGAGCAAGACCCGACTCTCCGGCGTCTTCTTGGGAGGCCGCCGATCCCATCATGAGGCATATATATATATATATGGCTTCCCAGGTGGTGCTAGTGGTAAAGAATCTTCCTGCCAGTGCAGGAAACATAAGAGATGTGGGTTCAATCCCTGTCTGGGGAAGATCCCCCAGAGGAGGGCATGGCAAACCCCTCCATATTCTTGCCTGGAGAATCCCATAGACAGAGGAGCCTGGCAGGCTATAGGCCATAGGGACGCAAAGAGGGACATTAATGAAGCAACTCAGTATGCATGCATGTGTGTGTGTGTACTGGTCTGAGTAGTTAAGTCCAGTGTTACAAGCATTACTAATTATCCCCAAAATTAATTTATAAGTTTAAAGCTATTTATTGACATTAGATCCATTAGACACTGTGATTTTAAGGTTTATCCTTTAAAAAGTGAAGCGGCAAAAATAATTTAAAACATTGGAAAGGGACAAGTTGCATCAACAAATATTAAAACCAAAAGCGATAAGCGTAAAAACAGTGTGTCTTTCATGAAGCAGAGACATAATATTGGTGTGATGAATAGGGGATTAAAGCAATGCATGCATGGATGATAGCTTTGAAAGAATCTAATCTCCAGCTTCACCATCTTACTTATAAACATGGAAACAGATCAAAAGAATAACTAGCCTGAAGTTTTCAACTTTGGCCCTCGGGAGACATTCAGCAATGTCTTGAGACCGTTTTCACTGTCAGAAGTGGACCGGTGCTGCTGGCACCAAAAGGTAGCCACTGGGGATGCTGCTAGACAGTGCTCAAAGCCAGGGACAGCCCCCACAACAAGAACTATTTGGTCCCAAATGTCAGTGATGCCCAGGTTGAGAAATGGTGCCAACGACGCAGGGCAGGAAGGGGACGACGAGGAACAATGGCACACGGCCGTGTCTATAGAGTCAACGCTGTGCTGAGGGCGGTACTCCACCCCCCGCCTAACTGAGATACAGTTGACACAGAAAGCTCTGTAAGTTTAAGGCACATAATGGGATGATTTGATTCCCTTTACTTTGGAAAACGATGACCCCAGAGCAGTTAGTTAACACAGCCCCCTCCTCACATAATTGCCATTTTGGGCTGCTGTTGTTTGTAATAGGAACGCTGAAAGTTTACTCTCTCAGCAAATACCAGCTGCACAACGCAGTGCTGTTAACTATACTCACCATCCGTGCATTGGTGGTTTCAGAGTTCAGTCACCAAGTCGTATCTGACTCTTGCGACTCCACGGACTTCAGCCTGCCAGGTTCCTCTGTCCATGGGGTTTTTCCAGGCAAGAATACTGAAGTGGGTCACCATATCCTCCTGCAGTGGATCTTCCCTACACCGGGATCCTACCCCGGTCTCCTGCAGTGGAGGCAGATTCTTTACCGACTGAGCTAGATCCCAAGAACTTTTCGTCTTGTAGTTGGAAGTTTGCACCCTTGACCACCATTTCCTCATTTCCCGCACCCCTCAGCCCCTGGAAACCAGCAATCAAGTCTCTGTTTCTATGAGGTCAGCTTTTTTAGGTTTCATATATACAAGTCATACAGTATCTGTCTTTTTCTTACTTCATTTAACCTAATGTCCTTAAGATCCATCTACATTTTCACAAGTGGGAGGGCTTCCTTCTTTTCACGGCTGAATAATATCCCGTCACGTGGGTATGTGTACACACATACAGAGACATCTTCTTCTCCATTCAGCCTTTGGTGGACACTTAGGCTGTGTCCATGTTTTGACTATTGTAAATCATCCTGCAGTGAATGTGTGAGTGTTATTTGCTCAGTCGTGTCTGACTCTTTCAGACCCCATGGACTGTAGCCCGCCAAGTTCCTCTGTCCATGGGATTCTCTGGCAAGAACACTGGAGTGGGTTGCCATGTCCTTCGCCTGTTATCTCTTTCAGAGAGTGATTTCATTTCCTTTGGGTATATACCCAGATATGGGATTTCTGAATCATGTTCAGTAATTTTTTTCAGTTTTTTGAGAAACCCCTATGCAGTTCTCCATAGTGGCTGCACCGGTTTACAGCCCCACCCACGGCGCACAGGAGTTCCCCTCTCCACATCCCCACCACGTTTGCTGCTGTCTCTCGTCTCTTTGATAATAAGTGTGAAGTACGGTAACACCATCATCTCCTGTAACTCACTCAACAGCCCAAGAGGCAGATAATATTATCTTCCAGTGCTACAGATAATTTACATCCAGGCTCAAAGAGGTAAAAACACGTGCCCAAGATCCTCTGGCTGGAGAGGGGTTGAGCTAAACCCAGCATCGGCTCTCTAAACATTTACACCAATTTTCTTTCCACTACCCAATCCTCCCTTATGTTTTGAAAAATAATGTATTCCCGATTTTCTTAGCGTTAGTAACTGTGTTTCCCAGGGAGTTTCTGGGAGACAGGCGATCTCAGTCCCTCATTCCTGGAACTCATCAGGGAGAATCTTGAGCAGAATGAGCTCCTAGGCTTTGTCATTTCGGGATGGAGCGTCTCTGCTTACCTCCTTGTCCACTCACTCACCAACTATGGGATAACTCATCTGCCCCTGATGTCTCCTCCTGAGCCCCGCTCCCCCGCCACATAGTCACATCCAGATGTCACTCTGCAAGTTGTAGACAAGAAGGGAATCAGGATGGTTTGCTGTCCTTATTATCAATCATGACAATACCGAACTAGTCTTAATGCTAAGGCACTATATTCAGCCCTGCATTTTTTAAAACAAATTTTATTGGAGGATAGTAGATTTACAATGTTGTGTTAGCTTCAGGCTTATGGTAAAGTGAATCCTGAAGCTAACACAACATTGTAAGGCAGAGTACATCATGGGAAATGCCTGGCTGGAGGAATCACAAGCTGGAATCAAGACTGTCAGGATAAATAGCAGCAACCTCAGATACGCAGATGATACCACTCTAATGGCAGAAAGGGAAGAGGAACTAAAGAATCTCTTGTTGAGGGTGAAAGAGGAGAGTGAAACAGGTGACTTGAAACTCAGCATTCAAAAAACTAAGATGGCATCCAATTCCATCACTTCATGATAAAGTGGAAGCAGTGACAGATTTTGTTTACTTGGGCTCCAAAATCACTGCGGATGGCGACTGCAGCCATGAGATTAAAAGTCACTTGCTCCTTGGAGGAAAAACTCTGACAAACATGGAGTATTAAAAGCAGACTTTTGCCAACGTAAGTCTGTATAGGCCTAGTTATAGTTTTTCCAGTGGTCGTGTACAGATGGGCGAGTTGGGCCATAAAAAAAGCTGAGTGTCGTAGAACTGGTGCTTTCAAAATGTGGTGCTGCAGACTCTTGAGAATCCCTTGAATAGCAAGCAGATCAAACCAGTCAATCCTAAAGGAAATCAACCCTGAATATTCATTGGAAGGACTGTTGCTGAAGCTCCAATACTTTGCCCAGTTGATGCAATGAACCAACTCATTGGAAAAGACCCTAATACTGGGAAGGTTGAGGGCAGGAGGAGAAGAGGGTGACAGAGGTTAATGGTTAGATAGCATCGGTGACTCAATGTACATGAATTTGAGCAAAATCCAAGCTATAGCAGAGGACAGAGGAGCCTGGTGTGCTTTAGTCCATGGGGTTGCAATGAGGTGGACATGACTTAGCAACTGAAAAACAACTATATATATATATATATTCATTTTTTTCAGATTCTTTTCCCATAAAGGTTATTACAGAATATGGAGTAGAGTTCCCTGCAGTATACAGTGAAAGTTGTTCAGTCATGTCCGACTCTTTGTGATCCCATAGACTATACAGTCCATGGAATTCTCCAGACCAGAATACTGGAGTGGGTAGCCTTTTCCTTCTCCAGGGGATCTTCCCAATCCAGGGATTGAACCCAGGTATCCCACATTGTGGGGAGATTCTTTACCAGCTGAGCCCCAAGGGAAGCCCAAGAATACTGGAGTGGGAAGCCTTTCCCCTCTCCAGTGGATCTTCCTGACCCAGGAATCGAACCGGGGTCTCCTGCCTTGCAGGCGGATTCTTTACCAACTGAAAAATCAGGGAAGCCCTGTAGTTAGTTACTTGTTAGTTACTTATTTTCAATATAGTAACTTGTGTATGCTAATCCCTAACTCCTAATTTATCACTTCCCCCCACATTTCCCCTTTGGTAACCATGAGTTTGATTTCAAGATCTGGGATTCTGTTTCTCTTTTGTAAATAAGTTCATTTGTAGTATTATTTAAAGAAGAAATTAGATTTCACCCACAAGTGAGATCATATGGTATTTGTCTTTCTCTGTCTGACTCACTTCAGTTAGTATGATTGTCTGTAGGTCCATCCATGTTGCTGCAAGAGCCTTTCATTTTTATCTTCTCAGACTGTTCAGGGACTCCTGGACACTGGCTCTGAATTAATGCTAATTTCTCTGGACCAAAGCATTATTGTGGTTCACCAGTCAGAGCATGGGAAGTCAGATGGGCAGTGACTCCTTACTTAGGTCTGTCCCACTGTGGATTTCTGAACCCAACCTGTGGCTATCTCCTCGCCTGGAGCTCATAATGAAAATAGACACCCTCAACCCCAGAAGACCCATGTTGATTATCTGATTCAAGGAGGGGTGGATATGATGGTAGGAAAGACAAAACAGAAGCCACTGGAAGCACCCGTTTCTATGAAAATCGTGGGCCAAGAGTAATACGGTATCCTTGGAGGGACTGCTTGAGATCAGCGCCCCCATAAGAGGCGTGAAAGATACAGAATTCCTTCAATATTTCCTTTTGACTCCTTTATTTGGTCTGAGAAGAAATAGATGGATCTAGAAGAAAGACAGTAAATTATTATCGATGAATCAAGTGGTGAGTCTGATCTGCAGCTGCTTTTCTAGCTGTGGCTTCATAGCTGGAGCAAATCTGCACGTCACCTGCTGACACCGGCTGTGTAGCCAGTACATGCTTCTTTCTTTATACCTGCCAGTAAAACTACCAACCAGTTGGCAAGGCCAGCAATACCTCACCGCTGTCCTTCCCGGGGCATGTCAATTCTCCAGCACTTTCATAATCGACTCCCCAGGGATTTTGCTTGTCTTTCCCTTACCAGGACACCATGCTGGTTCATCACATTGATGATATTCCACTGATTGGATCTGGCAAGCAGGATAAAATGCAGGGAAAATGCCTGTAGCCAGAGAGTGGGAAATAAATCCCACAAAATTCAGGGGTCCTCCACCTCAGTAAAAAATTCTAGATGCTCAGTAATTTGGGGGGCACGTGGATACTTTCCAAGGTGAAGGGCAAGTTGCTTCATCTGCCACCTCCTATCAATGTGAAAGGGACATGGACTTCCCTGGTGGTCCAGTGGTTAAGCATGTATCTGCCAATGCAGGAGACACAGGTTTGATTGGTCCGGGAAGATCTCATGCCGGGGGGCAGCTAAGCCCATGTGCCACAACTACTGAAGCCGGCATGCCCCAGAGCCAGTGCTCTGCAACGAGAGAGGCCCCCATGATAAGAAGCCTGCGCCTCGCAGCGAAGAGTAGTCCCTGCTCGGTGCAACTAGAGAAAGCCCCCACACAGCGGCAAAGCCCCAGAGAAACAGCAAATACATCATGAAAAATGTAATTAAAAATATGAAAGGAGCACCCCAGTATATATATACCTTTTCCTGAGAGACCTGAAAATCTGCTGGTTTTGAGCAGGGGTCCAGAATAAGAGCCCAGGCTGCCATCTGAGCAGCTCTGCCTTTTGGGCCACATGATCCAGAGAGTCCAAGGGTGCTGGAAGTGTCAGTGGCATAGAGGATGCTGTTTGGAGCCTCTGGCAGCCTGTCCGAGGTGAACCCCAGTGCAGACCACTAGAATATTGGAGCCAATTCTTGCTGTCTTCCGTGGCTGGCTGCTCTCCATCTGAGAGTAGCTGAGAAGCCGTTTTTGACTTGCTGATGGGCCGTTCGTAGAGACTGAACTCTGTCCTGTGGGCAGCCAAGTCGCCCATTGTGGACTAGGTGTGTGCTGACCCCCAAAACCTTGTTCAGCGTCACACAGGCTGAAGTGGTGTCTGTCAATTCAGGTTCAAGCAAGATCTTAAGGCCAAAGTGAGTCCAAGGGGAAACTGATCTGGATACCCACGGCCCCCGGTCTCTGCCTTTTCTCTGTCATGGGGAGAAAGCTTCGTGGGGAGTTCCCATAAACTCCCAGCTAAGTGAGGAAGAAAAATTTCCACCCTGGTTTATAGACAACTCTGCATTAGATAAAGGTACCAAACCGGATAACTGCAGAACAATAGCCCTACTCTGGGACAGCCCCGAAGGTCAGTGATGCAGGGAGAATCTTACCAGTGGATAGAATTTCGATAGTTCATTTTGTCTGAAAGGAAATTCGGCCAGAGACCTATGGGCCTGTGTTGATTGATGGTTTGGCTGGGTGGTCAGAGTATTAGAAGAAATAGTCACAAAATTGGTGACAAGAAGGTTTGAGGGAGAGATCAATGACTAGGCCCCTGCAAATGGGCCCAGAGTGTAAGTATTTGTGTCCCATGAGAATTGTCACCAAGATTCCCAAAGGGTGACCTCGATAGAAGGAGGTTGAGTTAACCAGGTAGCTAGCCTGTTTCATGGAGAGTGGACAGTTCTGCTCAGCCACATTGGGATTGTCACTTGGGCTTGGGAACAAGCAGCTTTGTTAGAAGTCTGTGCATGGTCCCAGCACCCCTCATGTCCACGTTCCAAGGCAGGTCACCTCCAGCCTCTGATGGGGTCCGATTTGCCAACAGCAGGGCCCAGCACTGGCTCCTGATACAGTGCTGTTCCCCAGGGTGGGGGCATCTGGAAGCGGATTGATTATGTTGTACCCCTTCCTTCCGGAGCAGGGAGCACTGTGTTCTTACTGGAACAGGTATTTATTTGGACGTGAATTTGCTTTCCTGCCCTCAGTGACTCTGCCAGAACTAGCACCCACGGATCTACAGAAAACACACTTCCATCACGACACAACAGTGGCTCTCCTGAGCGGGATGTCGAGACAGCCACCGGCCCCTTGACTTCCCCATGGTGCTGAGTCAGCACGCAAAGAAGGCAACTGGACTGGCTGGAGCGGTTGATGCCGACTGTCGAGGAGAAAGTGGGTTGCCACTACACATTTGGGGAAATGTGGGATGCGGAAGGTCGCCTCGCAGTTTCTTATCACTCCCAGGTTCTGTGATTAAAACCAACGAAAAGCCTTGCTGTTGTTCAGTCGCTCAGTCACGTCCGACTCTTGGCACTCCATGGACTGCAGTACAACAGACTTCCCTGTCCTTTACCAACTCCTGGAGCTCGCTCAAACTCATGTCCATGGAGTCGGTGATGCCATCCAACCATCTCATCCTCTGTCACTCCCTTCTCCCACCTTCAATCTTTCCCAGCAACAGGGTCTTTTCCAATGAGTCAGTTCTTTGCGTCAGGTGGCCAAAGTATTGGAGC
The DNA here is from genome assembly GCF_049115385.1 of Moschus berezovskii. Lineage (NCBI taxonomy): Eukaryota > Metazoa > Chordata > Mammalia > Artiodactyla > Moschidae > Moschus > Moschus berezovskii. The sequence continues at coordinate 4,640,029 of NC_142480.1, read as the reverse complement.
TTCAGCTTCAGCATCAGTCCTTCCAAGGAATATTCAGGATTGATTTCCTTTAGGATTGACTGGTGTGATCTCCTTGCAGTCCAAGGGACTCTCAAGAGTCTTCTCCATCACCACAGCTTGAAAGCATCAGTTCTTCAGCACTCTGCTTTCTTTATGGTCGAACTCTCACATCCATGCATGACTACTGCAAGAGCCATAGCTTTGACAATTCCAACCTTTGTTGACAAAGTGATGCTTCTGCTTTTTCATACGCTGTCTAGGTTTGTCATAGCTTTTCTCCCAATGACTAATTCAGGTAGAACCTCCAATAGCCCAGACTCTCCACACATAAATGCTTGGGCCACTCTGCAAGGCAAAGAGCCACGAGTAGTTGAGAGGTTTGCTAAAGGCAACGGAAATACGAAACAGGCATGGGAAGAAGATAGCTATAAACATCATTTACAATGATGGAGCCAGTGGTAGGAATGACTATAAGAATTATGAGTAGTTCTTCCTTCTTTTAAATATGTCTATTTATCTATATGCACGTTATTTCTGCTTTCTTCCAGTCTCTCATGTCCTTATCATCTAGCTTAAGATGTGGCACTAGTCCAACTTCCTATCTCAATATTTAAGCTGCAGGACTTCAGAGGAGGCCCATCCCCGAGTGATGGCCGGACGTGTGTGTTTAGCTTCGTGGGGAAGGTCTGGGATTTTACAGGATGCTTATGTCACCAGCTTCACAGGCAACGAGGAGTGACCTCAATCTGTTTCTCCTTGTGAGGCTCCAGCTCGGTTTATGGGCTTTTCATCCCCGGCCCGCCTCTCTTTCCTCTTATCTCCCCGACTGCCTGCCCTGTGTTCTTCCAGCTCCAGTATCAGAAAGTCTGCAGAGACTGCTTACCAGGCCCCACAGTTGTGCAAGGTCAGAGCTGCCCCCTACCCACCCTCTGCCTCTTCCCTTGGAGTGGTTCTACTCTTAGGATTGAACCCAAGAGTTTTACCATCATTCAGTCGGCCTATGGGTCACAGACTTCTCTGAGAGCAGTGCCCCGTGTGGAGAACGCACCCTGCTCACTCCATGGTCTGAAGGTGTTTCCAACTCAGGTGCCCTAGAAGTCACTGTCAAAGTCCCCAGAGGTCCCAGCCTTGTGCAATCATGATTTTTCATCGTTTTAGACACTGGCGTCCAAAAATGGTGCAATTACCCGTTCACGGAACAGTTGCCCTCATTTTTTAACATCTGTCATTTAGGCTTTTGTTTTGTTTGGTTTGGTTTTGTTTTCTGCCACCCCTCTCTCCCTACCAGCTGCGAGGAAAATGGAGAGGGGAGAATTGATTCATGATAAATGCTGGGCTTAATTGTGTATGATTAAATCAAGAGTGAAATACCAATTGTTGCAGGTTGGATTCCCCTGGAAATATACTCTAAGGAGATTTATGAAGGGGAGTTTGTTGAGAAATGTTCGTGAGATTGACCCCCTGTGGTGCAGGGTGGTAGTGGTGGCGGGGGAGAATTGATGAGCCAGGAGTGGACGGCAGGGTGGGATGGGGTGGGTTGTCAAGTGGCCGTGAGGGCTTCAGATAATCCTGTGTGGGGTTTGGGAGCTCCGATGGCTCTTCAGTGTTGGCCCACATTGGGAATTCCCTGGTGGTGCGAGGGTTAAGACTTCACACTTTCACTGCTGAGGGCCCAGGTTCAATCCCTGGTCGGGAACTAAGATCCCACAAGCCACGTGACATGGCCAAAAGTAAAAAAAAACATTGTCCCACAATGGGGGAAGGAAGCTAGGTCCTTTTACCCCTGTATAGACCAGCCATTGAAAATAGATTGCCCCCGGAAGAGGGCTCTAACTTTGGGCAAGGAGGCCCTCTGCAGACAAGGCCAATGCTAGGAGTAGGTGGTTGGGACTCAGCAGGGAGCTGTCAGCCGTGACCCTCCCAGTCCCCGAGCCTAGGTGAAAACAGTCCAGCCCCGGTGCCCCTGGCGCCCACATGCTCCATGTGAATCCTGAGAGCGACTCCTCCAGGACTGAGAGGCCTCTTTCCCTGAGGAAACCTCGCAGGAGGAATGTCATGGGCTCAACCTACTGCCCGGAAAATGCAGCTGATCAAGATGCCACGCCTGCCACTCAGTGAGTGTCTCCAGCTTTTTACTACCCAGTCTGGAGTCCTCTCATTGTTGCAGGAAGGTGGTACTGCCCACAGTATAGGTGGCCCACAGGGAGGGATACACGACCCTCAGTCCCGAGAAATCTGAAACCTTGGTCACCATGCACTGCTCAGGCCATGGTTCTGCACTGGTCCATTCACCACCAAACTGGGCAGAGGTCTACTGAGAAGGGCCCAGAAAAATCACCTGGGTGCCTAGACTGCTCCCTCCTGTTCCCATCATTTCACCAAAGCCCCGTTTCCTCCTCCTTATCAGCATCAGTTTCTCCTGCCACGTGCTGACACCTTTTGTTGTCCACAGGTCTCTGTTCACCAAGAGCTGGACACGACTGGGCAGCGACTGAACTTGAAGTTTAGTGGGGACAGCCGCAGAAGGCAGACCCCAGTGAAGCCTGTCTCTGGAGAAGCAAGGAGAAGATCGGACATTGTGGTCCAAACAACCATCTCAGAGACCCTGGAAATTAACCAGAGGCCTTTGACAAATTGAATGACATTGATTCCAGAGAAGCTACTTAACCTTGGTTGACAATGGGGGGAATCTGTGCCACGTTAGCTGGGCTGCTCCTGTCTCCCCAAATGGATGTGGCAGCATGAAGAGTAGCAGTCTTGCTGCTGCAGGAGGGCGTTGATTTAATTTGAAGCTCCAGAGAAAAGCCCCTTCTCCGGGGGCACTGTCAAAAGCAATTGCCATCCCTGCAGAAACCAATCAAGAAAGGCCAATATCACAGCTGCCCAAGGGCTGTAATACTGATTCGGGGGAGCAGCAGACCAGCCAAAATGTTTAAGGAGAGATCTGGGGGGCTGGGACAGCCATGGGGGGCTTTGATAAGACTGCACACATTCCTGAGGACCTGGGAGGCTGTGTACAGGAGGGTACTCAGGAGAAAGGGGAGAAAGCCTGCTTATCTACTTGGCTCTGGCTGACTACAGGCAGAGAAAGCCAGGACAGGCCTGTAAACTGCCTGGGTTTTGAATGCATGCCTGACCACAGCAAGAGGGGGGGGAAACTCACTGGCTCAGGGCGTTTGAGCAAAACCTCTGACCAGCTATTGGCTGACTGTGAAGCTATGCTTACTCAGATCAGTTTCTAGGAAGTCAGGCTAACGATGAAGCCAAGATTTTTTTTTTTTTTAAAAAAACACTGACATTAGTGTTTACACGCGGGAGAGAAGTTAGTGTCTAAATAATTCATCCAGACTATTCCCTGAACAAACAAATAAATGCAGCAACAACCCCCGGGGAAGGTGAACCAGAATCCAGATTTGCCATAAAAAATGATCCAAAATGTCCAGTTTCTAACAACAATTGTGAAATACACAAAGAGGAAGACACGGTCAGACGCAGGAAAGAAGCCGTTGGTAGAACGTGTCTCTGAGGGACCCTAGGTGTTGGACTTGGTAGGCCAAGCCCTAAAACCAGCATAGGTTCAAAGACCTATAGGAAATTGCTTTTAAAAGAATTACAAAGTAAAGGAAGCTATCAATGAAATGAAGAGTCAGTCTACCAAATGAGAGGAGATGTTTGCAAGCCATACATCCAACAAGGGGTTAATAGCCAGAAAACACAAAGAACTCATACAGCATGACATAAAACAGCAGCCAACCTGACCAGAACGAGGCAGAGGGCCCGAACAGGGCATTTCCCAAAGAATGCACTGCAGATGGCCAACCAGCACACACAAGACGCTCAACATCACTAAACCGCAGGGAAACGCAAATCAAAACCACAGTGGAACGCCACCTCACACCTGTCAGAACGGCTATTATTAAAAAGACAACAAGCAACCAGTTTGGCAAGGATGTCGAGAAAAGAGAACTGTTGTACATGGTTGGTGGGAATGTAAGTTGGTGCAGCCACCACGGAAAACAGTATGGAGGCACCTCCAAAAATCAAAACTAAAATGCCAAATAACCAAAAGGTGCTTACTGTGTAGCACAGGAGACTTTTTTCAATGTCTTGTAATAATCTATAATGGAAAAGAATCTAAAGGAAGAATAGATATATGGGTATGTATAATTGAACCACTTTGCTGCACGCTGGACACTAACACAACATTGAAAATCAACTATTTTTCAATAACATTAAAAAAATAGAACTACCATGTGACCCAGCAATTCCACTTCTGGGTGTTTTCCCAAAGAAAATAAAAATTTTATTTATTTATTTTAATCTTATTTATTTTTATTCTTTACACTAATTAGAAAAGATACATGCACCCAAGTTTCACTGAAATATTATACACAATAGCCAGCATATGGAAGCAACCTAAGTGCCCATCGAATTTTCCAGGCAAGAATACTAGAGTGGGTTGCCATTCCCTTCTCCAGGGGATCTTCGCAACTTAGGGATTGAACTCTTATCACCCGCATTGGCAGGTGGATGCTTTACCACCGAGCCACCTGGGAAGCCTCACACACACACACACACACACACATATACACACATGTTTTGCTCAGCTATTTAAAAAAAAAGAATGAAATTTCACCTTTTGTGACATCATGGGTGGACCTAGAAAATATTATGCATAGTAAAATAAGTCAGAAAAAGTAAAATAAGTCAGACAGAAAAAGTAAAATAAGTCAGACAGAAAAAGAAAAATGCTGTATGATTTCACTATCAATTGGAATCTAAAAAAGAACAAACAAACAGAAATAGATTTCCAGGCCCAGAGAACAAAGAGGGTGCTGTTGGAGGGGACGGGGGGGGACTGAGACAGGTGAGGTAAATCACAGGTACATACCTCCGGTTACAAAACCAATGAGTCACGGGGAAGAAATGTGCAGCACGGGGAATGCAGTCAAGAATAACTCAACATCTTTGTACAGTGACAGCTGTAATGAGACTTATCGTGGTGACCATCTCGTAACGCACAGAAACATCGGATCGTTGTGTCATACACCAGAAACTAAAGGGGTTATAAGTCAAAAACAGACAAGCAAACAAAATCACAGAAAAAGAGATCAGACCTGTGGTTACCAGAGGTGGCAGGTGAGGGGGAAAGCTGGATGAAGGTGGTTGAAAGATACAGACTTCCAGGTACTAGGAGCGTAGCATACAACAGGATGAATATAATCAACCCTGCTTTATGTCTTAGGTGAAAGTGATTAGGAGAGTAAATCTTAAGTGTTCTCATCACAAGGAAAAATATTTTTTGTCTTATTTGTATCTACATGAGATGCTGGATGCATCTGAATTTATCATGGTCATTATCTCATGATGTATGTAAGTCAGATCATTATGCTGTGCCTCTTATACAGTGCTGTATGTCAGTTATATCTCGATAAAATTGGAAGAAGAAGAAAAAAGAAAAGCCTGATAAATTTGACTCATCAATCAGAGAACACCAAAGCAGAGGCATCTTTGTTTTATTACACTCAGCTTTGCAGATATTGCTTTTTTTTTTTTTAACAGATTGAAGTTTGTGACAATCCTGCATTGTCAGATAACGGTTAGCATATCTAAAAAAGCAATAAAGAAATTTAAAAATAAGGCACTTACATTGTTTTTTAGATACAATGTGTTGTACATTCTTAGATTATAGTGTGTGTAAATGACTTTTACATGACTGGGAAACCAAAAAATAAAGTGTGACTCTTATTGCAATATTTGCTTTACTGAGATGGCCTGGAACCGAACCTGTGATTTCTCCGAGGTCTGCCTGTATAACAAAGAACCAAATAGAAATTCTGGAGTTGAAAAGTAAAACTGAAATGAAAAATTCATCAGAGGGGCTCAAGGATAGATTTGAGTTGTACAAAGAAAGACTCAACAAACTTGGAGATAAAGCGATAGAAACTGTCTAAAGAACGGAAAGAAAGAAGAATGTGTAACATGAACAGAGCTTCAGAATTTTGTGAGACCATTGGTGAAAGGCACAGAATTTTTTTTTGTTAAGAAATAAGGGCTGAATTTTTCCCAAACTTAGTTTTAAAAAATCCATCAATATATGCCTGCAATAAACTCAACACATGTCAGAGGATAAACTAAAAAAAAAAAGATCACACCTACACGTATCATAGTCAAAGGTTATGACTATCATATATGTCATCAAAGACGAAGTCTTGAAAGCACCAGCAGTAAAATGACTCATCGTGTACAAGAAAACCACCGTCGGATTATCTTTAGAAATAATGGAGACCAGAAGGTAGCAGGTTGTCATCGTCAAAGTGCTAGAAGAAAAAACAGTTGAATTTTCTGTATCTGGCAAAATTATCCTTCCAACATGAAGAGACATACAGACACACCCAGATAAGCAGAGGCTGAAAGAATTCATTGCTAGCAAACCTGCCTGACAGAAAGCACTGAAGTTATGTTCTCCAGGCTGAGAAGGAATAATCTGGTGACAAGAGCCTACAGGAGGAAATAAAGAGCGCCCGTCAAGGTGGTTGTGTAGGTAAATGTAAAAGATACAGTCAATGTATTTTTAATCTTTTCTTCTCTTCACGCATGTTTTGGGTTGGCCAAAAAGTTTGTTCAGGTGTTTCCATAGGATGGTGTGGGAGAACCCAAAAGAACTTTTTGGCCAACCCAATAGATCAAAACTGCATACAGTGATAATCATAAAACTGTGTTGTTAGGCTTATAACATAAAGCTGTATGTTTATATGGCAATATGAGGGCAAAGGAGAGGGAAGGGAAGGGAGATATATTGGAGCCAAATTTCTGTATACCATTGTAATTTAGTTAGTATCAATGCTAAACACATTTTTAGGTTAAGCTGCAAATTATAATCCCCACAGCAATCACTAGGAAAATAATTTTTTAAATGTAGGTTAAAAAAAAGAGTGGCAATCGTACACTAGGAAATATCCATTTAACACCAAAGAAAATTGAAATAGCAGGGGAATAGATGAATAAAAAGGCATCAGACATCACTGTAAAGTGACTGCAGCCACGAAATTAAAAGACACTTGCTCCTTGGAATAAAAGCAATGACAAACATAGACAGATATTAAAAAACAGAAACATTACTTTGCCAACAAAGGTCCATACAGTCAAAGCTATGGTATTTCCGGTAGTCACATACAGATGTGAGAGCTGGACAATAAAAAAGGCTGAGGGCCGAAGAATTGATGCCTTTGAACTGTGGTGTTGGAGAAGACTCTTGAGAGTCCCTTGGACTGCAAGGAGATTAAACCAGTCAATCCTAAAGGAGATCAACCCTGAATATTCATTGAAAGGACTGATGCTGAAGCTCCAATACTTTGGCCATCTGATGCCAAGAGCCGACTCACTGGAAAAAGACCCTGATTTGGGGAAAGATTGAAGGCGGGAGGAAAAGGGGCAACAGAGGATGAGATGGTTGGAGGGCGTCACCGACTCAATGGGCATGTGTCTGAGCAAACTCAGGGAGATGGTGAAGGACAGCCGTGCTGCAGTCCACGGGGTCGCAAAGAGTCGGACCTGACTGAGCAACTGAACAATATAGGAAACAAACAACAAAATAGCAGATGAATGTTGAACCATACCAATCATAACATGAAACATAAATAAAAACTCAAAAAGCAGAGATTGACAGATTGTTAAAAACAACAGCAACAACCAGGATCCATTTTACAGTCTTTACAGTAAATACACTTCACATTCAAAGACAGAACGAATTGAAAGTAAAAGGCACACCTCATTTTATTGAGCTTCCTTTGATTGCACTTTGTAGATACTGAGATTTCTACAAATTGGAAGTTTATGGCAACGCTGAATCGAGAAAGTCTGTCAGCATCACTTTTTCAAACAGCACTTGCCTACTTCATGTCTTTGAGTCACGTTTTGGTAATTCTCAACAATATTTCAAACTTTTTCATAATTTTTATTATAATATCTGTTATGGGGACCTGTGACCAGTGATCAGCGATTCGACTGTTATGACTCATGGAAGGCCCAGAATTTTTGGCAGTAAAGAATTTTCTAATTTTATTTATTTATTCGGCTGTACCTAGTCTTAGGGGGATTCCGCAGTGGCTCAGCGGTAAAGAATCTGCCTACAATACAGGAGATGAGGGTTCGATTCCTGGGTGGGGAAGATCCCCTGGAGGAGGGCACGGCACCCCTCTCCAGCGTTCTTGCCTTGAGAATCCCATGGACAGAGGAGCCTGGTGGGCTACAGTCCATGGGTCACAAAGAGCTGGACATGACTAAAGTGACTGAGCACACACACACACACACACTGGGTCTTATTGAGCAGGCAGGCGCTTCCTTGAGGCATGTGGGATATTTATATTTGTGGTATGTGGGATCTTCTTTTTTTGTTTTTTTTAGTTGCAGCATGCAGGATCTAGTTTCCTGACCAGGGACTGAACCCCGGCCCCATGCATTGGGAGCACAGAGTCTGAACTGCTGGACCACCAAGGGAGTTCCAGCAATAAAGACTTTTTGAAATCAGGTATGTTCATTTTTAAAGACATAATGCTATTGCATACTCACAGACTAAAGTATAGCACAAACATTTTATATGCAATAGGAAACCAAAAATTCATGTGACTCACTTTATCGTGGTGGTCTGGAACCAAACCCACACGGTCTCTGAGGTCAACAGTCACCATAAGAGAACTGAAGTGGCTGTATTATTAGAAAAACAGAACTTTAAGACCAAAAAAAGTTACTAGAGACAAAAAAGATATATTTTACAATGTGAAAGGATCAATTAATCAAGAGGATACACTGATCCTAAACTTGCTTGTGCCTCATAACAGTTTCAAAATACATGAAACAAAAGCTGATAGAAATGCAAAGAGAAATAGATAAATTTGCACTTGAAGTGGACAATTTCAACACCTCTTTTATAAAATAATGTATAGGACAAATAGAAAATCAGCAGTATGATAAGGCTGTATATTTTCACCCTGCATATTTAACTTATTTGCAGATTGCATCATGCAAAATGGCTGGAGGAAACACAAGCTGGAATCAAGATTGCCAGGAGAATTATCGAAAACCTCAGATATGCCACTCTAATGGCAGAAAGTAGTAAAGAGGAACTGAAGAGCCTCTTGATGAAAGTGAAAGAGGAGAGTGAAAAAACTGGCTTGGAATTCAACATTCAGAAAACTAAGATCGTGGCATCTGGTCCCATCACTTCATGACAAATAGAAAGGTAAAAAGTAGAAGCAGTGACATATTTTATTTTCTTGGGCTCCAAAATCTGTAGATGGTGACTGCAGCCATGAAATTAGAAGACGCTTGCTCCTTGGAAAAAAAGCTATGACAAACCTAAACAGCATATTAAGAAGCAGTGACATCACTGTGCCAACAAAGGTCCCTTTAATCAAAGCTATGGTTTTTCCAGCAGTCATGTATGGATGTGAGAGTTGGACCATAAAGAAGGCTGAGTGAGCACTAAAGAACTGATGCTTTTGGATTGTGGTGCTGGCGAAGACTCTTGAGAGTCCCTTGAACAGCAAGGAGACCAAATCAGTCAATCCTATAGGAAAACAATGCTGAACTTTCATTGGAAGTACTGATGCTGAAGCTCCAATACTTTAGCTATCTGATGCGAAGAGCTGATTCATTGGAAAAGACCCTGATGCTGGGAAAGATTGAGGGCAGGAAGAGAAGGGGATGACAGAGGATGAAGTGGTTAGATAGCATCACTGAAGCAATGGACATGAATTTGAGCAAACTCCAAGAGACAGTGAAGGACAGGGGAGCCTGGTGTTCTGCAGTCCATGAGGGGGCAAACAGTCAGACATGACTTAGCGACTGGACAGCACAACCAACTGACGTCTATAGAACCTCTACCAGCAATAGCAGAATGTACATTCTTTACACTGTCTATGAGATATTCTCAAAGATACACTGTGTTCTAGGCCATAATACATCTATAAATTTTTAAAAATTGAACTCATAGAAAGGTTCTCCAATCACAACAAAACTGAATTATAAAAAATAGAAGGAGATTTGGGAAATCTTAAGTATTTTGAAATGAATGAAAATGGACTATGGTGCTGGAGAAGACTCTTGAGAGTTCCTTGAACAGCAAGAAGATAGAATCAGTAAATCCTATAGGAAAGCAAAATATTAAAAAAATTTTTATGTCAAAAATATATCAAAATCGATCAGATACAGCGAAAGTGGCGCTTAAAGGAGAAGGTATAGACTAGATGGTTGTGTTAGAGAAAAAGAATGAGTTCAGATCATTGATCTGATCTTTTGCCTGAAGAATTTAGAACAAGAAGAGCAAACCAAACCCAAGGCAAGCAGAAAGAAGTCAATAAAAAATATTAGAATGGAAATAAGAATTGTAGAAGAGAAGTGAACAATGTTGTGGTTTAATCACAAAGTCGCGTCTGACTTGGGACCCCATGGAGTGTAGCCCACCAGGCTCCTCTGTCCCTGGGATTTTCCAGGCAGGAATACTGGAGTGGGTTGCCATTTCCTCCTCCAGGGGACCTTCCAGACTCAAGGATGGAACCCGCGTCTCCTGTGCTGGAGGCAATCTCTTGCATTGCAAGTGGATTCTGTACCAACTGAGCAAACAGGGAAACCTGAAATGAAAACTAGAGAAAATCAATGAAAACAGAAGTTGCTCCTTTGAAAAGAACAACTCAATAGGCAAACTTTTAGCTAATTTGATCAAGAAAGAAAGGGAGAATACACAGAGCACCAAAATTATTACTGCAAGAGGGACGTCCAATCCTATAGAGTTTAAAAGGATTACACAGGGGAGTTCCCAGGTGGCCTAGTGGTTAGGCTTCGTCACTTTGACTGCAGAGGCCTGGGTTTAATCCCGGGTTAGGGAAAAACCCCACATGCCGAATGACGCAGCTGCAACAGAAAAGAAACAAACAAAAGACCTGAAAAGAAACAAACAAACAAAAGTTTATGGGACTACTGTGACCAGCTCTAGATCAGTGTCAGGCCACTGAGGAAAAGGATAAATTCCTGAAAAGACATAAACCACCCCAATTCATTCCAGAAAAATAGGAAATCTGAATATACCTATAAGATGCAAAAGAAAAAAAATTATTAGCAATCAAAAGCTTTTGCACAGAAGAATTCCTGGACAGTTTTTACTGGTGAATTCTATCAAATGTTTGAAGAAGAAATAACATTGACATTCTAGGAACTCTTCCAGAAGAGGAAGGGACCGTTCTCAGCTTCTTCTTTGAGGTCAGTATCACCCAGTGCCAAAGGCAGACAAAGATATTACTAAGAAAATTAAATGACATACTAATAACCCTCATGAATATAGATACCATAATCTTCAACCAAATACTAGCCAAGTGTATTCAGAAAGGTAGAAAAAGGATTACATATTACGGCCAAGTGAGATTCATCCAGGAATGGAAGACTGGATGAACATTCTCCAAATCAGTTAATGTAAGGCACTATATTAATAAATAAGAAACAAAACTCATATGACCATTTCAATAGATACAGAAAGCATTTAACAAAATTCAGCATGCATTTATGATTAAAAAAAAACTCATTCCTGACAAACTTGGAATAGACAAAAACTTCATCAAACTGGTAAAAGGCATCTATCTGAATCCTATAGATAAGGTCACATGTAAATGATGAAAGAATAAGTGCGTTCTCTCTAAGGTCAGGAGCAAGGCAAAGATTCTCTTGGCACTTCTATTCGTTGTCCTACTGGAAGTTTTGGCCAGTGCAATCAGATATAATAAAGAAATAAAAAACTGTTAGTTGCTTAGTTGTGTCCGACTCTTTGTGACCCCATGGACCATAGTCCACCAGGCTCCTCGGTCCATGGGATTCTCCAGGCAAGAATACTGAAGTGGGTAGCCATTCTCTTCTCCAGGGAAAGAAAGAAAAGACAATCTAGATTAAAAAGAAGGAAGTATTGGAAAATTGTCTTTATTCCAGACGGCATGTTTTTATATGTTGAAAGTCCAAAGGACTCAATGAAAATTCTACTATAGTAAATAAATTCAGCTACGATATGGGATACAAGATCAACATACACAAATCCTTTTCATTTTTATATATTGGCAATGAACCATCTGAAAATGAAATGAAGGAAACAATTCCATTTAGTAGCATTCCCCAAAATAAAATGTGCCCCAGATGGCACTAGTGCTAAAGAATCTGCCTGCTGGTGCAGGAGATGTGGGTTCGATCCCTGAGTTGGGAAGATCCCCTGGAGGAGGGCATGCAACCTCCAGCATTCTTGCCTGGAGATCCCAAGGACAGAGGAGACTGGTGGGCTACAGTCCATGGGGTCTCAAAGAGTCGGACACGACTGAAGTGCCTGAGCACTGACATGCACAAAAGAACACAATCCTGAGGAATAAATTCAGTAACAGAAGTATGGGACTCGCACACTGAAAGCTACATCGCTGAGGGAAGTTAGGGAATGTCTAAACTAACAGAGACGTTTCGTGCTCACAGATTAGAAGAATCAGTATTGTTAAGATGGCAGTTCCCCCCGAATTAATCTATTGAGTCAACGGCATCCCTATCAAAACCCCAGCAGTCTGTTTCACAGACACTGACAAGCAGATCTTACAGTTTATACGGAAACGAAAAAATCCAGAGTAGCAAAAACCATCTTGGAAAAGAACAAAGTGGGAGGACTTTCACTGCCCAATTCCAGAGTTTCCTAAAAAGCTTCAGTAATGGAGCCAGTGTTGAACCAGGATAAGAATGGATGTGTGGATCCACGGAACAGAGCTGAGAGCCCAGCAAGAAGTTCTTGCATTTATGGTAAATGGATTTTTGATAATGCTGCCAAGACAGTTGGGACAGTTGAACAGCCACATACAGAAAGATGAACTTGGATCATTACACCACATACACGAACGAACTCTAAAGGGGTTGCAGGCATAAATGTAAGTGGTAAAGCTATAAAACTTTTAGAAGAATGCTTAGTAGAAAGCCTTCATAACCTTCAGAGAAGGCAATGGCAAGGCACTCCAGTACTCTTGCCTAGAAAATCCCATGTACGGGGGAGCCTGGTGGGTTGCAGTCCATGGGGTCGCTATGAGTCTGACGTGGCTGAGCGACTTCACTTTCACTTTTCACTTTCACACATTGGAGAAGGAAATGGCAACCCACTCCAGTGTTCTTGCCTGGAGAATCCCAGGGATGGGGGACCCTGGTGGGCTTCCATCTATGGGGTCACGCAGGGTTGGACACGACTGAAGTGACTTAGCATCATAACCTTAGGTGAGGCAAAGTTTCCCTAGATTCAACATCCAAAGCACAACCTAACAGAAAAAATCGACAAATTGGACTTCATCAAAATTAAAACATTTGCACCTTTAAAGTCATTAATAGGAAAATGAAAAGACAAGCTGTAGATTGAGAAAATAGCTGTAGATCGTATATCTGATAAGCGACTTGTACCCAGGACATAGAGAACCCAATGAAAAGACAAACATGCAATTAAAAAATGGGCAAAAGCTTTGAATAGACATTTCCCTAAAGAAGATAAACAAATGGTGAATAAGTGCTTGAGATGGTGCTCAACATCGTTGTCATCAGGGAAATGCAAATTAAAAGCACAATAAGATACCACTTCACACACACATCAGAATGGCTATACTTATAAATACACACAATAACAAATGTTAAAGAGAGAAATGGGCACCCTCAAACACAGCTGAGAGAAATGTAAAATGGTCCAGCCACTCTGGAGAACAGTTTGACATTTTTTCTTTTCTTAAAAAGTGAAACACAAATGTACTAAATGACCCTGCAATTCCACAACTAGGTATCTACCCAAGGGCGATAAAAACACAAGTCCATGCAAAACTGGCATGTAAAAATCCATAACAGTTTAATTTCTAACAGCCAAAAGGTAGAAATAACGCTGATGTCGATTAACCGATGAATGGACAAACAAGATGCAGTTTATCCACACCATGGAATACTATTCATCAATAAAAAGGAACGAAGTATGGATAGACACTGTGGATGAATGTCAAAAACACATTAAGCAAGGGAAGCCTGACACAGATGATTACCTGTTGTATGATTTTGTTTATATGAATTGTGCAGACAAGGTAAATCTGTAGAGACAGAAAGTAGATTTGTGGTAGTCTGGACTGTGGGTTGAAACAGAAATTAACTGTAAATGAGGGTGAGCGATCTTACTGAGTTGACGGAGCTGTTCTAAAACTGGACTATGTTGATGGTTGCACAATAAAGCAAATTTATTGAAAACTGTTGGCATGCATACTTAAAATGGGTGAATTTCAACAAAGCAATGCTGCTGCTAAAGTTTATTGGGACTCTTTCTATGGCCCTGGCAGAAGGATCCCCCTTGGAGAACTGGGACCTCCATAATCACAGGGTACTGAATCGTAGGATGGACCAAATTCCCCAGAAGAGCCACAGGGAGTGATCAGTAGCAGGTCCTTTCCTATCTCTGCCCTTGGTTCCTGGCTGCTGCTGCTGCTGCTGCTAAGTCACTTCAGTCGTGTCCGACTCTGTGCGACCCCATAGGTGGCAGCCCACCAGGCTCCCCCGTCCCTGGGATTCTCCAGGCAAGAACACTGGAGTGGGTGTTTTTCCATCTGGGGACAAAATAGCATATAATGGCCATCTGTGTAGTGCATATATGTCCTTGAGGACAGCCATCTTCAAGCCAGCATCTCAGCTGTGTTGTCAAAAAGCCATCCTACTATTTGTGTCCTCGGTTTTTGGAGGTTCAGTGTGTGTTAGCATCATGCTTACTTGGCCATTCCTCCTTTGCCGGGATCTTAAGCAGGCTTCTGTGTTGATGGATCAAACACTCTCTAAATCATCAGATGAGGTGAGTAGGGGGTTGTTGAGGTTTGGGGGCCAGGAAAGGCAAATTCCAGGATGTGATGTTTAATTCTATGTGTCAACTTGGAAGGTGTTTTGGATGAGGTCAACATTCAATCAGCCTAATTCCAGGTGAAGGAGATTATTCTCCACGATGTGGGTGGGACTCATCCAATCAGTTGAAGGCTTGAATTGAATGAAAAGATCAGCCTCCTGGAGCAAGAGGAAATTCCCAGCAGACTGCCTTCAGGCTTCATCTGTCCGTCAGATCTCCGGGATCTCCAGGCTGCCAGCCCTAGGACTCAAACTGCCCCCTTGGATGTCCTAGGCCTTGAGCCTGCTGGTAGACACTGTGACTGTGGACGTGCTAGTCTCATGATCACGTGAGCCAACTCCTTATAACAAATCTCTTTCTGTGGATGCACATACCCTATTGGTTCTGTTTGCTGGAGAACCCTGATTAATACACTGGACGTGTTAATTCCCAAGATGAATGGCTGCTTTTTTTCAGGGTGGAAGGGCCCAGCATAGTCAGTTTGCCACCATGTGGCTGGTTGATCTCCTGGAAAAAACATGTCATATTAGGAGCTCAGTGTTAGACTCTGTGGCCGACAGGTTGGACATTCAACCTTGGCCAGCGGGAGACCATGCTTCTGGGCTAATGGCTACTCTGGTCGTGTGCTGACATCAGCCGGCCCTGTCATCTTGCCCCCTCGGGTATGTCTTGCCTCTTCTGTTGTAGATCAGGTGATGCCCACCTGTAACCCAGAGACCTTCCTACATCAGGCCTGCGTGCTAAGTCACGTCAGCCACATCTGACTCTTTGTGGCCCTGTGGCATGTGGTCCACCAGGCTCCTCTGTCCATGGACTTCTCCAGGCAAGAATAGTGGAGTGGGCTACCATGCCCTCCTCCAGGGGATCATCCCAACCCAGGGATCGACATATCTTCTCCTAACGGCTGCACACTTCCCTTATCCTCAGACCTTTTCTCATTCCTCAGCTTCTAATCCTTCTCTTTCTTGGTCCCCAAGGAACCAGTCAAAGTGCTGGGCGCTGCTCAAGAATCAACAGGTGTCCTAACTTTTCCATATTTATGGATTCTCTTCCTTCCATATAAAGTGGAACACGTCATGCCCCACTGGAAGCCCTGTCTGTGGGAGGATTCCCCCTCCGCCCACATTAACTAATAGACTGTGGATCAGTCATAAAAGGCTGTATTAGCAGCATTAGCCTCTGCCTGGCTCCCTCTCTGGGACACTTGCTCTGGAGCCCAGAGCCATCATGTAAGAAATCCAGCTACTCTTGGTAGACAAACCACATGGCGAGAGACACACCAAGGTAGAGAGACCCAAGGGGCACCAACTCTCCTGGCCCCAGCTTGTTGCCTCTCCAGCCCAGGTGCTGGACACCTCAGTGCGAGAACCTGCAGGTGATTCCAGCTCCCTGCCCTGCCCCTGATGCACTGGATCTGCCTGGTTGGAGAATTCAGCCTCTTTCAGAGCGTGGCAATCCTTGTAATTAAGTCCTTGGCCAGATCGTCGGCTCTTTCTGCCCTCCAGCTGCAAGAAATGAGAGTCTCTAATTTGTATGGTGTTAAGGAGACCCTCTGGTTATCTTAATTAGCCTTTAATTGGTGATTAACCACCCTCAGACTTTGCTTCTCCTCCTCCAGGGCCTTAAGCTGCCCCCAGCAACAGCCATCCAATTCTGGAGTCAGTAGGATGACGGTTTCCCGGGTCATTCCCAGATACCCGATGAGCCGTACCCTCCTGGGCTTTCCTTTCTTCGGGTCTTAATTGCACCTCCACCTCATGCCATACCTATGCTTCCCTATCGCCCATGATAGAGTCCTCACTGCCAGCCATCTGGTGGCTGAGCCAGCTCCCAAATCCCATTTCAGAGATCCTTGGACCACCCCCTGGTACCATCTGTTGCAGGTCAGTTTCCCTGGCATCTGGAAGGTTTGACTGGGGAGAGTCCCTGGGTCCACCCTAGCGGGAGGGAGGCTGAAAAATATGAGATGAGGCAGAGGAAGGTGAAGAGCAGTACAGTCAAAGCAAAGGCCTCAGCTGATGCCCTGGGGTCCTGGGCACTGGGATAGCTTGTAAGAGCTGTCCCGCTATAGGGACAGCCTTTTGGTCTCCATACCAACTGGTCATTGCATACAGGTTACCTCTGCCTGGTGAGGGGGAGTAATCTTGGGTAAGGCAGTTTTTCTGGATGGAGGCAATCCCCTGAGAGGACTCAGGAGAGAGGTGTTTTGCTGAAAACCCTCTGAGCAGCTGGGGAAGGAGTGCCCCCAGGCTGGGATGGTGGTGAGTGAATCTGGGCAGGGTACTGCAGCATCTGTTGACACATCCATGGCGCACTTTCTCTAGGCATCTGCTCATGCTCAGTTGCTTGGTCATGTCCGACTTTTTGCAACCCCATGGACTGTAGCCCGCCAGGATCCTCTGTCCACGGGATTGCCCCGGTAAGAATCCTGAAGTGGGTCACCATTTCCTCCTCCAGGGGATCTTCCCAACCCAGGGATCGAACCCGTGTCTCCTGTGGCTCCTGAATTGACAGGTGGATTCTTTTCCCCTGAGCCACCTGGGTTATTGATTGAAAACCCAAACTTGGACTCTAGGATAGAGACCTATGATATCTTTGGATAACTTCCTAGAAATTCTAGGGAAAAACCATTTTTAAGACCACCGTCTCGGTAATCTATCTTCACAGGCTACATGTGTCATGTTCTGAAAGATTGAAATTTGCAGCGGTAAAGGCTGTGACTTATTTTCAATGCTGAGAAAAGCAAGTCTCGAAGCCCCATATTCCTGGCTACCTAAGGCAAAAAGAAACAAGTGTGTTCTTTTAAAAAGTAACACTGCACCCATTGCATTTATCAAATTCTATGTACATTCATGCGTTATTAGTCAGCACTTGTAAGCATGTACCCCATTCCAGACATTGTACTGTGAGCTGAAAATATGCTTCCCAGGAGGAGATTTGACAACCAAACATCCTTGCCTTGGGGAACCACTGGGTGAGGTCTTTGTGGAACTGACAACCATGAAACTCTGCTTCCTGTCCACCTGGACAATCTTACAATACTATACCCCACCCCCACCAAGAAATGAAGGTGAAAGAGGAGAGTGAAAAAGTTGGCTTGAAACTCAACATTAAAAAAACTAAGATCACGGTTTCTAGTCCCATCACTTCACAGCAAATAGATGGGGAAAAAGTGGAAACAGTGACAGATTTTATTTTCTTGGACTCCAAAATTACTGCAGACAATGACCGCAGCCATGAAATTAAAAGATGTTTGTTCCTTGGAAGAAAGCTATGACAAACCTAGACAGCATATTTAAAAGCAGAGACATTACTTTCCCAGCAAAGACCTGTATAGTCAAAGCTATGGTTTTTTCCAGTAATCATGTATGGTTGTGAAAGTTGGACCATAATGAAAGCTGAGTGCCAAAGAGCTGATGCTTTCAAACTGTGGTGCTGGAGACAGCAAGGAGATCAAACCAGTCAATCTTAGAGGAAATCAACCCTGAATATCTTGGAAGGAATGATGGTGAAGCTGAAGCTCCAATACCATGGCCACCTGATATGAAGAGCCGACTGATTGGAAAAGACTCTGATGCAGGGAAAAAGTGAGGGCAGGAGGAGAAGGGGGCGACAGAGGATGAGATGGTTGGATGACATCTTTGACTCGATGGACAGGAGTTTGAGCACGCTCCCAGAGATAGTAATGGACAGGGAAGCCTGGCATGCTGCAGTCCATGGGGTGGAAAAGAGTTGGACATGACTTAACAATGGAACAAAAACAACCTCCCAGAAATGGTTCAAGGGGGGGGCACGTGTCCTAAACCAGGGCAATCCATGCCCTTCCCTTGTGACTATACACGAAAGCAGGGAGAAAGCAGACCTTCCCGCTGGCGGTGTAAGTGTGGTATGATTGCAGTGAGGACTCCTAGAGGCTGTGTCTGTGGTGTGGGGAGGAAACTGGGGAGGCCAGGAGAGAAGGAGAGGGGAGAGAGTGGGAGAGGGAGGGGAGAAACTGTGTTTGAGCCACTGGATTTCACAACTCTGTTAAGTTCTGGAAGTTTCTTTCACAAGCTGGTTTGAGTTGTATCTCTGTTGCTGGCACTCCAGGGGGTCCTGAGGTATCTCAGCAGGTCTCCAGCTACTCCCAGCTGTTGACTCCGAGTAAGGCACACACTTCC
Organism: Moschus berezovskii; assembly: GCF_049115385.1. Classification (NCBI taxonomy): domain Eukaryota; kingdom Metazoa; phylum Chordata; class Mammalia; order Artiodactyla; family Moschidae; genus Moschus; species Moschus berezovskii. The sequence continues at coordinate 4,620,955 of NC_142480.1, read as the reverse complement.
CAGTTCACCAAGAACTCCAGGACACAGGAACCCTTGGCCCTTTGGGGTGAAGTCTCTGGTGCGTTCGTCTCCCTTTACAGAGGAGGACACAGGCTCTCTGAGATTTCTTGTCGACGTGACAGATGGGAAAACGCCTTGTAAGTTGGACGATGCTGTCCATTCGGGGCCTTTGACTGCTGCTGATAGTGAATTACTAATCTCACCTGCGAAACTGGTCTCCTTGCTCATGACACCTTCTCTGCCCTCGGCTCCTAAGGATCGGGCTTCCAATCGCCAGAGCCCAGCGGCTCAGCACGGAGCAGGTACTCATCGGAAGCTTTCCGACTGATCTGAGCGGTTGAGATGCAGTTGCTGGCACGGGCAGCCTGTGGTTCAGCAGTGTCCCCAGTGGGCAGATGGGGATGGAGAAGGTAGGACACTGTACGCTAGGGCGGCTGCAGGGGGCAGGTGGACCTGGGGCCGCCTCTCACAGCCTGCCCTATCCTGGGCCTTGCTTCCCTCCCCTGTTAAATGGGGAGGTGGCGCTGACAATGCTCCTTCTGTCTAGATCCCCTGGTTCTTGCTGCCTCCATGGACACTGACCATACGGCTCCCCACTGCACACACTGTGACTCTGCCAGACATGTCTTCTGAGTAAGGCCAGAAGTGCTAGGGGATGAACACCCACCAGAGCCCTCCTTGTGCCCGCAGTGGACCATGGAGGCAGATTCGATGCTATAGGAGTCTCCCAGAAGGATGGAGTCTGCATGGCCTCAGGGGAACCTGCTCACCCAGCTTTGTCATAGACGCTCCCCAGTCCCCATCCCTTACACATGCTCCCTGGAATCCTACAAACCAGTTGCGCTGGATGCTTGTTCGAGGCAGAGGACTTGGGCCCTCTGTCTCTGAGGTCTGTAATGTGAGGACCCTTTGCCAATGGAGGAAACCCAACGCGAATGGCCAGAGTAGAAAGAAAGGGGACCGAGTGACCCACCTACCCGAGAGCCCAGGGCTGGCTGAGCCAGGAACTGTCTCTCCTTAGACCTTCTCACCCCTGGTGACTTCATTTTTAGAGTCTCTCCCCTGGGCCCCCTGCAACTCTGGGCACAGAGCCTTCTAGCTTCAAGTTCAGACCTGGGATGGCGCCTGCTTCCCGAGGATGGACAGTGGCTTGCTGAGCTGGGCTGGACCTCTTCCACTGGCCAGGGGAGGGGTGTGTGCTTTGTTCTCTTGTTGAATTGGGGGTTTGCGCTCCAGCCTGGAGGACTCAGTGGGGAGGGTTTAGCCCCCAGCGAACGATGGAAGGGCTGCCAGTCAGAAGGAAGAGGGCAGCGCTGCGGGGGGAAAGCCCAGTGATGCTGCTCCGGATCCCTGGAGCTCGGACACCCCTCGCTGATCCGTTCAGCATCACCTCCCAGCCCCCATGTGGTGCGGACAGAGGGAGCCCCCAGGCTCTCTGGGGCAGACACGCGGCGGAACAGGATGCACGTGGTCTCCGGAGCTGCGCCAGTGCACCTCCCATCCTGCCCCCCACGCCCGCAGGCCCAAGTTCAGAGCCTCAGTGTCCCCAGCCACCTGACAGGCCGTGACCGCCCCAGCTGAGGTCTCAGGGCTGCGTCTCAACCCTGTGCTGCTGGGCACATGGTTGGTGCTGGACCACGGCTCCTCCATTCTTTCCTCCCTCTTCAAGATTTTTTTTTTTTTTTGCTTTGTTTTGTGTTTGAAAAGAAGAGAAGCAGGGAGAGCGAAGGAGATTTCCAAACGAGTTACTGGTGGGTGAGGGGGTTTGGGGGCCCTGCGGCGACTCCCCTCTCTTCTGGGACCCGCCGATGCTTTCTGCCTGATGCACCTGTCATGTCTGAGGCTCCATCCGTCATGCTAGTGCATGCCACGTCCCGTCCTTGTCAAGGCAGCCGGCAACCGGTGCTAATGAAGCCGCCCTGCGAGCCTCAGCGCGGGGTGGGGGCGTGGGCGGCCGAAACCTCCCAGCCCCACTTGCCACAGCTTCTCTTCCAGCTGCAAGCAACAAGCACCCAGATGCTCTGTTCACGTCGGAGCAAAATGAGACCGGCTTTACACCCAGGCTTTGAAAATTGTGTGGAGTACTTCTGCTCACTCTTGAGTTAAAACAAAAAGGGGGGAGCAAAATTAGTGAAATGGGGAATAATTTGAAGAAATTAGACCTAGTTTGTCCAAGATTAAGGGGAGCTCTAAATTAAGTGGCCC